>NC_056692.1:13871418-14177668 GCF_018350215.1 Panthera leo | reverse complement strand
ACATACCAGGAAGACTAGTTATATAATGAATAAGTCAGCTGTATTTTCTTCTTGAAAAATTTTTTAGAAATCTTCAACAGAAGCTTAACTGTAATGAAAAATGCTTGCTTATTTCAAAATGTTGGACTGATGTCTTTTTCCTATTAATATCTCTTCAAGGTATATCTGAGGAGTCTTGTAAATATGTATATTATGTTGTTTGTTTTTGTTTTTTTTTTTGAGAGAGAAAGAAAGTGCATGTGTGTGTGCTCGCGCGCATGTGGAGGGGAGGGGCAGAGGAAGAAAGAGAATCTTAAGCAGGTTCCATGCCCAGGGTGAAGCCCAATGGAGGAATCCATCTCAAGACTGAGATCATGACCTGAGCCGAAATCAAGGGTTAGATGCTTAACAGACTGAACCACCCAGGCGCCCCTTGTAAATATTTTTTTGAATTTGAGTGGCAGTTGGAATTATCAATTAAATCTGAGTACCTGGACCTTGTAATTTGATTTTTGCCGTTAGAGCCCAGATATCATTTTCTGACACTGATGATTTCTTGATGAAATATTCATAATTTTGCTTTTGACCCTCTAGGACTGGCTGTGGTTTATACTGTTGAGGGTATGGTTCTCTACTGAGGATGTGCATCAGAATCACTTGGAGACATTTAAAAAATTTAGATGCCTCCTCAGAATCTCTGGATAAGGCCCTTTACCATAATTATCTTTAGGAAATTCTTCAAGTGGTTCTAATGTACACTCCTGGTTACTTCCTTCTTCAACTATTTTAATAAGTCCAATTTGACAAAAATATGTGTGTGACATTTATTGTTCTGTTTCCCATAGATGTTTTTCAATCTAAAGAATCATTGTCTAAACTGATACAAACTTGCAGAGGTCAGTGGCATCCGTTTGTTGAATTCATTTTCTTTTGATGTTACTTAATCATCTAATAGAATGCAAGTTGAAAGATATTTATATTAGAGAGCAAGAAGTATAATTCAGTATTCTTCATTTTTATAAGATATTTATTTGGCATCATGGAATCCCAGAGATTCTGGAAATAATGAATTTGATAAAGTAAAACACAACTTACATGAAACAAACATTTTTAGGAGGAATAATTTATTTATATTTGAGAACCATTTTGTTTTGTCAGTGTTCTTATCAGGCTGTGTGTCTGTAAAATAACCATATAAATAGATGTTTTTGTTTTCATTTAAGTAAATTTACAAGAAAAAAAATGACCCACAAATCTCTAAAATCATATTAAAACAAGAAATGTTTGTCTTTTTTCACATTCCCTTTTACTGTTGATAGGCATGCACTGTTGTACCATACAGAACAGCTGGTTTGCGATGAAAAGCACTGGAAACTATATACAATAAAATCCAAGTAAATCAGAATTTGTTTCTTTGGAACCTTCAGCTGTTCAAAGTGGCTACATGCCTTAAGTCAAAGAAGAGAAGGAAACCTTTATTTGTTTGTTTGTTTGTTTATTTATTTAAATGCTTATTTATTAGAGAGAGAGAGAGGGAGTACCAGCAAAGCCTGGGAGGGGCAGAGAGAGAGGAAGACACAGAATCTGAAACAGGCTCCAGGCTCTGGGCTGTCAGCACAGAGCCCGATGTGGGACTCAAACCCACGAACCGTGAGATCATGACCTGAGTCAAAGTTGGACACGTAACCGACTGAGCCACCCAGGTGCTCTGGAAACTTTTTTTTAATCCGTGAAGAAGCAGTATTAGAGCACTCATCAACAAGTAAATACTGCTCTGATGAAGGTTATATCTAGCATGTTTGATGGGTGTGCCATGGGAATGTGAAGATGCATCCTGATCAATGTCCATAAAGGGAGAACTAAGAAATGGTGAGGGAGACAGGCCAAGAAAGAAGAAATCGGGAGGAAAAAAAAGAGGAAGCATCAGCAGTAATGAGATGGTGCTTATAAATTCTAATGGTAGTGAATATCAAAAACTTCGTGGAGAGTATGATGAAAATAAAGAGGGGGTAGGATGAGTTCTCAGTTACCTATTTTGCATGTCAGTAGCCCTTATTTGGATATCTTTCTTGTTTGTTGTAGGTTGGAAGCAGTTTTTTACTTTTGGTAACCCTTGAAGGTTTTAATTTGCCTGGAGGGTATCCAGGGTGTAGAGTTTGAGCACTGTGAGGGGTGAAGAGTATTCATTCAAGTAGAGTTCATTGACCAAGTCTATAATAATAAAGGCTGCTATATTACAACAGAACTGAGGATATGGGGATATATTAGGGTACTCCAGAGAAAGAGAACCAACAGAATGTTATATATATGTTTAAAAGGAAAAAGTAACAATCTCTCTCTGTGTGTCTCTGTCTCTCTGTCTCTGACTCTTGGGGGGGGGGGGGGTTGGATAGATTTTAAGGAATTGGCTTACATGATTGTGAAGGTTGGCAAGTCCAGAATTTACAGGGTAGGCTGCCTGGATGGAGATCCAGGGAAAAGTTCAGTTGCATCTAGAGTCCAAAGACAGTCTGCTGTCAAAATTCCCTCTTCCTCAGGGGTAATGTAGGTCTTTTCTCCTCAGGTGTTCAACTGCTTGGATGAAACCCATCTACATTATGAGGTTGGGGGGAGTGGGTAATCTGCTTTACTCAAAGTCAGCTGATTTAAATGTTAATCTCGTCTAAAAAATGCCTTCATAGCAATATCTAAACAAGTGCTTGACCAAATATCTGGGTACTGTGGCCTGGCCAAGTTGACACATAAAATTAACCATCACGGGAGGTATAATAGAAACCATCTCATAGCATGATTTCAGTCTTGTAGTGACAAGCAAAAAACAAAGGCAAAAAAGATTGATCCTAAGATGGGCATCTAGATATGATTTATATTGTGTTACTTAAGTCTAAGTCTGTTGGATTTCAAAGTTCAAAAACTATTTCTGCTTTGTTTCTTTAGATTCATAATCTAGCTATGGAGCATCTGTTTGCAACACTTGCCTTTAATATTAGAGTTACTAGGGTTGAGATTGGTAGGAATAATTTTCAGTGAAAAAGTGGTATCTTAATTATTGGCCAAAGGCTAACTGAAAAATGCAAGATATTTTATATGTACCCAGATACTTATCTGATAAGTGATTTAAATCTTTCAAATTGAGATGTAGTTGTTGGCTGTAACTGATAGAAAGTGAGGAGGTGGTGTAGCTGTTTGAAGACTTTTACTTTTTCAGTCAACTGTGTGCCTGAGCTTAGTCTGTCCCTCAGTGATGAATCAACCTAGTCTTGTTTTTGTTATGGCCTGCAAACACTAAGTCCCAATGAATCATGGGCCTCCAGGCTGAAGCAGAGTAAGAACAAGTAGACATTAAAGCCCAGATGTTTGATTAAAAACAATCAGTGATCTAATATTTTCAAATTGTGGGCATGGGAGAAGCTTTATACTTAATTTTTCACACAGAGCACAAGATACTGCAAGGAATTAAAATTTTGGTTAATTTTACCACCTTCATTTTTATTAGAAAATGATTTCAGAACTCTAGAAACTTATCTCTGTAGATGGGAAAGTAAGGAAATTATAAAGATTGATTTAAGGAAATGAAGGTCCTCTTAGGTCCTTTTTATATGTGATCTCATGGATTTAAACTATATACTGGGGTATTTTTCAGCATATTCAGTGCATTGACTTCATAGATAAGTTTATTTCTTTTTTAATTATTTGCATTGCTGTATAGCACTAATGATGCAATTTTAAGTATTTTTACCTAGAATAATACTCAGACTCCAGTATTGAGAATTTAAAGAAACATATAATCTGGTATTAAGTCTGATGTCGTGTTAAGGAGCATCATCATGATAAAGTGATAATTTTCAGTAACTCTCAAAATACCCACCACTAGTTCTTTAAGTGAGAGATGTTCCTTCTTTTAGCCCATACCATGGGAACTGTGCAAATCAAAACACATATGTATGTTCTGATAGGTTAGTTACACATAGATCAGAATGATTTGGATGGTGCAGACAGTTCAGAGACAGCGAGGGGAAAAGAACATGGCACAAGTGAAAAAAAAATTGTTTTCCAGAGGGCAAGACCGTGTGTGTTTTGGGAGAGGATTGTTTCAGTTTTCATTTCTCAAAATTTATAGAACATCAGTCATGTGGCACTAACCAGATCATACACATTCTTCATTATACTATATAAAATTGTCAAAAATTAAGTAACAAATGAAAAGATGGTCAACGTCGCTCCTTATCAGGGAAATACAAATCAAAACCACACTCAGGTATCACCTCACGCCAGTCAGAGTGGCCAAAATGAACAAATTAGGAGACTATAGATGCTGGAGAGGATGTGGAGAAACGGGAACCCTCTTGCACTGTTGGTGGGAATGCAAATTGGTGCAGCCGCTCTGGAAAGCAGTGTGGAGGTTCCTCAGAAAATTAAAAATAGACCTACCCTATGACCCAGCAATAGCACTGCTAGGAATTTATCCAAGGGATACAGGAGTACTGATGCATAGGGGCACTTGTACCCCAATGTTTATAGCAGCACTCTCAACAATAAGCCAAATTATGGAAAGAGCATAAATGTCCATCAACTGATGAATGGATAAAGAAATTGTGGTTTATATACACAATGGAATACTACGTGGCAATGAGAAAGAATGAAATATGGCGTTTTGTAGCAACGTGGATGGAACTGGAGAGTGTGATGCTAAGTGAAATAAGCCATACAGAGAAAGACAGATACCATATGGTTTCACTCTTATGTGGATCCTGAGAAACTTAACAGAAACCCATGGGGGAGGGGAAGGAAAAAAAAAAAAAAAAGAGGTTAGAGTGGGAGAGAGCCAAAGCATAAGAGCCTCTTAAAAACTGAGAAGAAACTGAGGGTTGATGGGGTGTGGGAGGGAGGTGAGGGTGGTGGATGGGTATTGAGGAGGACACCTATTGGGATGAGCACTGGGTGTTGTATGGAAACCAATTTGACAATAAATTTCATATATTAAAATAAATAAATAAATAAATAAATAAATAAATAAATAAAACTAAAAAAAAAAAATTAAGTAACAAGAACTTTGATAAGAAAACTTGTGTCATGGGGCACCTGGGTGGCTCAGTTGGTTGGGTGTCTGACTCCTGGTTTTGGCTCAGGTCATGGTCCCAGCTTGGTGGGATCTAGCCCCTTGCCGGGCTCCACACTGAGCATGGAGCCTGCTTAAGGTATTCATTCTCTCTCTCTCTTTCCCTCCCCCCCCTCCTTCTCTCTCCCCCCACCCTTCCTCTCCCCCTCTGTCCCTCTCCCCTGCTCTCTCTCTCTAAAATAAAATTAAAAAAAAATTTAAAAACCAGTTTATTAAGTAGGAACATTATGACATACAACATGAATAGACGACTTGATGTCTTTTTTGTTGGATGCCGGTTATCCTGTGCTCTTTAAAAAACCTTGGTCCGATTCTTTTGAAACATAATATGTGGCCAGCATAACTAAGAAAGTAGCTTTTAGTTTTCTAAGTCAAATTGAGATCTTAATTCATTAAATTATAGACAATAATTTTTTCATCCTTTTTTACCACCATGTAAAAAAAAAAAAGGTTAGCTTTATTTTGCTTAATTGAATTATTGTGTACGAAATCTATGTAAGGATATTAGGATAAAATGATAAAAATAGTTGTAAGTATCAAGACGGGCATATTTGTAATATGAAATAGTAACGCAGTTTAATAAAATATCTTACGTCCCATTATTGACTTTGAGAAAAATTCTATTTTTTGTTACTTTGCTATAAACCTAATGATTTGTAGAGTACCATGTAGCATGCAGTTAATTGGGAAACAACAAATTTTATTGAACTTGTGAAAATTAACTGTTGTGCAAAGGTACTCAGTAAATCTTGATTGACAGTAGTTTCTGCCTTGCTTCATTGCTGTATGTGGACAATATTGTTTGGATTAGGATTAAGAGCTATAATTTAATATGTGCTATTCAAGCAAGGTAGATAATCTGCTAACGCTTTTTAAATAAAGCATTGTCAAGTGACAATTTCATGAGAGCAGGAGCCACTGGAGCCAGCTGGAGCCATACTCCAGTTACTGTAGTATATGACTTTGGTGGCTCTCCTTTTTTTTTTTTTTTTTTTTTTTTTAAGTTTATTTACTTTGAAAGAGAGCTGCGGAGGGGTGGAGAGAGGGACAGAGAGAGAATCCTAAGCAGGCTCCATACTGCCAGCACAAAGCCTGATGCAGGGCTTGAACTCAAGAACTGTGAGATCATGACCTGAGCTGAAATCAAGAGTTGGATGCTTAACCGAGTGGGCCACCCAGGTGCCCCTTTTTGGTGGCTCTGCTAAACTCTTAGATCTACATATAATAATAAATAAATCTGATGATTTCTACTTTTTATGCTAATGTGTACTGTTATTTTTATGTTTTCCCTTACACACATCCTTTATTTTCTGTATTTTCCTATTTCATAAACTCAGGGTTGGTAGGTAACAATGTACAAAATAAATTCTTAATGAAATAGGTCATAAAGCTTGTTTAGATAAGTGTGAAACCTATGTTGTTAACACATGGAAACTGAAAAAGAAAATAATGTATTTTTTAATGTTTGTTTATTTTTAAAATTTGAAAGTTATGTTGAGAGAGAGGCAGAGAGAGCGAGCTGGGAAGGGGGCAGAGAGAGTGACAGACTGCATTGACAGTGCAAGCCTGGGCTCGAACCCAGGAACCATGAGATCGTGACCTGAGTTGAAACCAAGAGCTTAACCAACTGAGCCACCCAGGTGCCCCTCCCCCTTTCCTCTTTCTTTGGTGAGGTACTTAACACAGGCAGTAAACATTTTTGCCTAGGAGAGTTGCATTTGTGTAGTAGATAAGCAGGTGTAACATTAGAATATACAATGGTTAAGAATTCTTCATTCCAAAAAACCTACTGAAGCTTCAGTTTCTAGTGCTTAGGCAACACAGATCCCATCTCTAAGAACGTCTGGATGTTGACATGCAAATGAATAAATGAGACTCCTCTTTGAAATATGTTTGTAATATATACAAGTAGCTTAGAAGGGATTATTGAAGTGCTGCCAAAATACATTTCAAAATGTTAAGTCTTTTCATTCATTATGTTGACTTTTAGAAGGATTTGTAAACTGCCTTAAAATGCATAGTAATAGTTTATATGTGCTTCTTTGAGGGAAGAGGTCTTGACTTTATTGACACTCCCTCCCCTCCAAAAAAAAAAAAAAGATTAAGAATTCTTTTACCAGGTGGTATGAAAATATTGCTTGGTTTATTTGTACTGTTGGTTATAAGTATGGATTGTTCATTGCAACATATTCTAAACTGTTTTGCTCCATTTGAAAACCATTTATTTGTGTTGTCATGTGGTATTTTGCAATTATATATTAAAATATTACGCTGAAAGTTAACAGAAGGTAAATCAGAAATACTTTATATTCTTAGGTATAATAGCTCAATTACACTTGTGATTTCTGATAGCCATATATTATATATGTAGGAAATTGATAGAGGATGAAATAAGTAGATATTATCTACTTATTTCTGGGAATGTTAGATGAATTACTCAGGGTTATAGAGTTGATGACAGACTTAAACCCACATCTTCTTAATATGCATCTAGTGCTCATCATATTCATTGTCTCTCTTTACCATTTGTCATCAATACTTACCTTATGATAAAAAAGTTATTAACATATAGTTAATAATAACATAAAGATAATAATAGCTAATAACAAATTAGGAAGTCTTAGATTTAATCATCCTATTTTGTATTCTCTGATTACAGCCTTCGGGTGTTCTCCCAGAATATAGAGACCTCTGCTTTCTTGATCCCTCTACTCTCAATTTGCCTTTCCTGTTTTCAGTTTCTGTACAATGCAGTTTAAGCTCTTAGATCCATTATTTTGACTCTCATCATCCATTCATCGCACAAACCTAGCAGACCCTCAACCCAACCCTGGATCTCTAAATGTGTGATTTTGTGTCTTCAGGCAGAGCTTATATATTTGCTAAACAAGAATCACATACCTTTGTAGATGAGGACCACTAAAAATTCAGTCTCCAATCTAAAAAAATGTACTTCCTATTCCATTTCTTTGTCCTCATTCTTCACAGCAGCTGTTTCAAGTCTCTAAACTTAATGCTTTCTTTCTTACTACCCCTACTCAGCAAATGACCTTACTTCCTATTTACTCAAAGTATAATAAAACATATTTGCATCTATTTTTGAGAGAAAGTGTGAGCAGGGGAGGGGCAGAGAGAGAGGGAGACACGGAATCCGAAGCAGGCTCCAGGCTCTGAACTGTCAGCAGAAAGCCCAACGCGGGGCTTGAACTCACCAACTGTGAGATCATGACCTGAGCTGAAGTCGAACACTTGACCAACTGAGCCACCCAGGCGCCCCTCCTTTCTTTCTAACACAGTGGAAGAGGCGACCCATCTGTATGTGTAAGACTTCTCCTTGTGGGATCTCATTCCTTTCTCATCCTCTTCCCTTAGTTCCTTGTTTCATTAAGTATTCCCCTCTTCTGGTTTTAAAAACAGACTTTATTATAGAACATGTCAGTACATAAATAAAGTTAGAGAATACTGTAATGAATCCTCTTTGTACCATTACCCAGCTTCAACAGTTACCAACCAAGATCAGTCGTGTTTCCTGTTATCTTCCATGCACACTCTTTCCACCCCAGTGTTTTTTTTTTTTTAAAGATTTTATTTTTAAGTAATCTCTACACCCAGTGTGGGGCTCAAACTCACAACCTCGAGATTAAGAGCCACATGCTCCACTGACTAATAAGCAAGCTAGGTGTCCCACCACTCACATTTTTTCATGCATATTCCAGACATAACATTTTATTGATAAATTTTTTGTTGTATATTTCTAAAAGATTTTTAAAAATAAGCACAATACCACATTGACTCTTGAAAAATTCATAATTATTCTTTAATATCATCAGACATCCATCCAGTGTTCATTGTCCCCCAATTTTTGTTCATTGATTTGCAGGTTTTTTTTAAGTTTATCATTTATTTGAGAGAGCGAGTGAGCACAAGCGGGAAAAGGGCAGAGAGAGAGGGAGACAGAATCCCAAGCAGGCTCTGCGCCATCAGCACAGAACTTAATGCAGGACTCAAACTCACAAACTGTGAGATCATGACCTGACCCAAGATCAAGGGTTGGATACTTAACCGACTCCACTACCCAGGCACCCCAGCAGTTGCTTACTCTTCAGTTTTTTTAAAATCCAGATATAAATAAGGTCTGTAAATTGCACTTGGTTGATATGTCACTTGTGTCTTTTAATCTATAGGTTTCCCTTTCGACTTTTTTTCTTCCTTTCCTTGGAATTTGAGAAAACTGGGTCATTTATTTTATAAGACTTTTTACAGTATTTTATAAGGCTTCACAGCTATTGGTGGTTATATCCCCATGATGTCTTTAACATATTCCTCTTTCCTCTGTACTTCTTGCAAATAGATGGTTGGAGCCAGAGACTTAAACAGATTCAGATTTGATTTGAAGCAAGAATATTTTATAGGTGGTTTAGTGTTATTTTGTCAAGGGATATATCGTGTCTGGTTGTCTGTTTGCCTTTGGTTGATTAGGGGGTGAAAATATTGATATTAAAATTCTTCATTCCCTTCTTCATTTCTCCTGTGTCATTTTTTCCTCCACCAGTAGCATTTAAGCATCTCATTTGCTTGAGAAAAACTCCTTTTCAGCATTTCCAGCTATTTCTAAGATACTTATTTATGGTACTATCTTTACTTCATCTCCCTCATCAGCTAATTTAAACATGGTTTCTGCATGTTAAACCATATCCTTATCATTTTACTGAAACCATTCTCATCAAGGTTATCAGAGCTCTAGTCTGAATGGAGCAGACCCATTTCAGACCTTATTTTGCTTAATAGTTGGATACTTTTGGATACTGTTGATTGCCTCTTCTTCATGAAATACTCCCTTGGCTTCTGTGACATACTCTCTCCTGTTTTTATTTTTTCCTCTTTGACTCCTTCTCTTAGCCTCGGTTGTAGACTTTTTTTTTTTTTTTTTTTTTAAGTGTTGGTGTTGTTCCGCCTGGCTCTACTAGTCCCTCTGCTCATCTAGCTCTATGCGTTCTCCGTGGGTCCTCCATTGTCATGGGCTTCAGTTATACCATCCCTAAGCTGATAAGTACCAGACCTTTTTTTTTTTTGTAGGTCAGTTCTCTTCAGGGCAGACTTGTTTGTACTACTCCCTACTAAAAATCTCAGGCACCTTGGAATCAACATACCGAAAATGGAGTAAGTCCTACTTTCCTCATCCCCTCACACACAGGAATTTGCTGTTCAACTTAGTTCTAAGCCAGAAATCTCTGCAAGTTATCCTTGACTCCTTGCCTGACCTTTCTCACCTTCTTGCTACCCACATCTAGTCACCAATCCTGTAAGACCTGGTAAATGATTTAAATCCATCTAATTCTCTTCATTCACTACTGCTATGCTACTGTGAATCTCCATCATCTATCACCTTCATTACTGTAAGTCTCCTGTCTGGTCTCTTCCTTTCCTGTCTTTTAGGTCCATTCTTCACTACATAAGCAAGAATAGTTTTTATGAAAAACTTACCTAAAGGCACCCCATTGTGGGGCGCCTGGGTGACTCAATTGGTTAAGCCTTTGACTTCAGCTCAGGCCATGATCTTGTGGTCCATTGAGTTCGAGCCCCATGTCGGGCTCTGTGCTGACAGTTCAGAGCCTGGAGCCTGCTTTGGATTCTGTGTCTCTATCTCTCTCTGCCCCTCCCATGCTCACGCTCTCTGTCTCTCTGTCTCTCTGTGTCTGTCTCTCTCGCAAAGATAAATAAACATTAAAATGTTTTTAAAAAGCTGTCCATTGCCCTGAGGATAAATGTAAAGAAGACCTGAGCTTGTTTTGTGATATACACCCTGCTTACCTTCTCAGCTTCATCCTGAATCATCTCTCCCTATGTGGTAATACTTGTCCTGCTTTTTGTACTATGTCAGCTGCCTGTATCTTGGCTGACTGTTCCAGTAGACTGTGAACTTCTTGAGGGTAAAGACCAAGTATTTTACCTTATTAAACCTGGTGCCTGGTACATAGTAAGTGTTTGGCAAATGTTGAATTAATAAGTTGTGCAGGGCACAATTACACGTTCAGTGATTTGTTTGTGCCTTGGTTTTATTGTTATTAGATCATCCTAGTATTCCAGAAGTGTTGTTATTCATGTACATTGATAGGGTTTATTGGCTAGAGGTGGTCTCTCCATCATTAAACTGGGCCTGTGGGTTACCATTGTCCCAGATAATAGAAGCCTGTAGGCAGTTCAGATACTCGCCACCATCAGAAAAGCCTCACCCTAACATGAGTTCCTAGATATGCTTGGCTTGGTGAGGGTTAATACTTAGAAAAGTGAGGCTTAAATAGTTAGAAGTTGTTAAATACCAAAGAGAGATAGTTTTCTGGGTTGTCCATTGTGTTTGGTTCTCATTCCACTACTTATTGCTGACATTAGTCATATTTTTTCTGGATTTAAACAGATGTGGTGGTTTTCAGCTGTCATTTTAGCCAGCTGATCTCTAGGTTGGAAGAATCATTAAAGATAATAAAATAAATTCCAGATTATATATACTAGAATTGCTAAACAGAGAAGGACCTTCATCAAAGTCAGTAGCTACCATTGGGAACATCTGAGCACTCACTTTTTGACTCGGGGCTTGTATTTAAAACCAGGGTTTGTTCTCATTTTTCCTCCTTGACTGGCTTGTTTGCCACTATATATATCCCCTGTGCATGGAATAGTGTGGCTGGCATGGTATGAAAAAGGTACTCAAGAAATGGTCTCTTCTGTCCATGATTTGTCTCTTGATAGGTGGTCCCGCAGGCCTTTCATTAGATGTTAATTTCATTTTATTTAGAGGATGATTTCCTGTTTCTTTTTTCTTTAATTGTTTTTAATGTTTATTTATTTTTGAGAGACAGCATGAGCGGGGGAAGGGCAGAGAGAGAGAGGGAAACATAGAACATGAAGCAGCCTCCAGGCTCTGAGCTGTCAGCACAGAGCCCGACGTGGGGCATGAACTCACGAGCCACGAGATCATGACCTGAGCCGAAGTTGGACGCCCAACCAACTGAGCCACCCAGGCGCCCCTGATTTCCTGTTTCTTTAAAAAAAATTTTTTTTTTAATGTTTATTTATTTTTTGAGAGAGAGACTGAGTGCCAGCGGGGGAGGGCAGAGAGAGAGGGAAACATAGAATCTGAATGAAGCAGGCTCCAGGCTCCGAGCTGTCAACAGAGAGCCAGAGCTGGGCTCAAACCCACGAACTGTGAGATCATGACCTGAGCCAAAGTTGGACGCTTAACCATCTGAGCCAACCAGGTGCCCCTCAAATATATTTTCTAAATACAGTGGAAATTCTGTCTAGCTGTTTTTGTACAGTGTGATAAATTAAATGAAACTTGTTTTGTAAAATAGGAAACTTGAAGAATAATTTTTTAAGAAGTAATTCTTTGATTTTTCTTAACTTTCACCTACATTTACTCTGATTGAACTGATTACAATACTTTTTAGATGTTAAGTAGAAATTGATTTTATTTTGTTACAAATATAAAGGAAAGACTCTGAAATATTGGGTAATATTATCCAAAAACTAGGTTAGAGAAATTGAATTACTATGTGAGTACATAGACTCTAGGGGGTAGTCCATTAAGGTTTTTGTTGTTGTTCTTGTTTTTTAAGTTTATTTATTTATTTGAGAGACAGCCCAAGTGGGAGAGGGGTAGAGGGAAGGAGAATGAATCCCAAGCAGGCTCCGCCCCACCAGCGCAGAGCCCAGTGCAGGGCTTGAACTCATGAAAAGGTGAGATCATGACCTGAGCTGAAACCAAGAGTCAGATGCTTAACTGACTGAGCCATCCAGGTACCCCTAAAACACATGCCTCTAAAGAACACAAAATAAGTTGAAATAAAATTAAATTGTTTCTTCCATTAAATGCATTAGTTAAGAGGGCATGTGATTGCTAAGTAATTTACATTATAAATAATATCAACTAAGATTATTAGTGACTAATACTCAGTCTTGAAGATTATCAGTTACGGTTAACTTCTTTGGCTTGTGGACATTGAAATCCTTTTTTCAGATTATGTGTTTTTTGTAAATTAGAATTTGTATTTTTTTTGTCTTTTTTAAGATTTTATTTTTAAGTAATCTCTACACCCAACATTGGGCTTGAACCTATAACCCCAAGATTAAGAGTCACATGTTCCACCACACACCCTGATTTTTTTACTTTGAGGGAGAATTATAGTCTGGAGAAGTTATATGTTAATATTTGAATTTTAACAAAATTGATATCTATATTATCTGGCTGGTGACATCGTTGGGAATGGGTAAATTTGAAAATAGTGCTATTTAAGCTCAGTAAAAAGATAGTTTAAAGTACGTACTAATATGATCATAACAAAACGTCCCCTACCATTCATTAGCATCACAGTAAATCGTCTTTGAAAGTATAAACTGCAAATAGTAATGCAGAAATAATTTAAATTCTAAGTGAAAGAAATTATCTTCTCTTTCTCTCTTTTTCTCCTTAGGTGGAATGAACCCTATTTGTTGACTATCTCCTGATTACTGGTTGGATTCACTTGTAAAAGAATCGTCTTCCCCTGTGTGGACGCCACTTAGTGGCATATTTAATTATAAATCCAGGGATCACAACGCTTTTTGATTTCCCAAAGGAGGGACATACCACTATATCAAAGAAGCTTG
Organism: Panthera leo; assembly: GCF_018350215.1. Taxonomy (NCBI): domain Eukaryota; kingdom Metazoa; phylum Chordata; class Mammalia; order Carnivora; family Felidae; genus Panthera; species Panthera leo. The sequence goes on along the minus strand of NC_056692.1, from coordinate 14,163,924 downwards.
ATATTACAGCCAAAATGGTGCTGTCCCAGAGACAACGAGATGAACTGTAAGTCTCTCTGTTTTGTGTTTTTAAAAAAATCCTTTCATAAAAGACAAAGTAGTAAGTTAAAATAACAGATTTGGGAGATCTATTCTTAGATTCCTAAAGTATTGTTAGTGTTCAGATACTGGTTTGGGCAGTTAAAACTGGGTCTTATTTTGAAATAGTGTTATTTACCCTTACAATTTTGTTGTGTAGAAGTTTAAAGCAGAACAGACAAGTAAGTTACTTGGGATAAGTTTTATCCTAAGCTTGTCTTAAATATGTTCAAGTAGGAAGATAGAGGATTCAAAGCTCTTCTAAATTTTTTTTTGTCTAGAATCTGTGTATTCGGAAAATGAAAGCTTTTTTTGTTGTGGCTAATGCCTTTCCTTTGCCTTCTTGTATTTTTTATCTTTTATCAGCCAGTGGCTATTAGAGAATTTGATCTTTATGAGGTGGATAACATAGTATTAATGCAAATGCATTAATGAGAGCCATAAGATGATTTGACCACTGCTATTTTATAGTATCTTATAGCATCCCATATTTTATAGCATTCTATTTTTATAAGGTAAAGAATATAGAGGAGTACTTTTGCTTCATGTTCTAAATTTTTAAAAAAAATTTTCTGTGGCTTTTTATAAAACTTTAGTTGGAAATAATTTCAAATTTAGAGGTAAGTTGTAAGATTGGTACAAAGAATACTTAATTACATTTTATCCATTTCACTTGTTTTTTTGTACCATTTGTTTTATCATTTGCAATCTGCACCCGTGTGTGTCTGTGTGTGTGTGTGTGTGTGTGTGTGTGTGTGTACACGTGCAGTGTTTTTTTCTTAAACCATTTGGGAGTAGGTTGCATACATTAAGGATCTTTACCCCAGGGGCACCTGGGTGGCTCAGTCGGCAAAGTATCCGACTCTTGATTTAGGCTCAGGTCATGATCTCACACTTGGTGACTTTGAGCCCCACATTGGGCCCCATGCTGGCAGTGCAGAGCCTGCCTGAGATTCTCTGTCTCTCTCACTCTCTCACTGCCCCTCCCATGCTTGCATGCTCGCTCTCTCTCTCTCTCTCTCTCAATAAATAAACTTTAAAAAAAAAAAAAAAGGTCTTTATCCCAGATACTTGGGCGTGCAGTTCCTAAGATTAAGGATATTCTATAAAACCACAGGACAGTTAGCCATTTGTGTAAATTTAACATTGATACATTTATTGATTTAATCTGCTTTGCATATTCCAGTTTTGTCAATTGACCCAATAATGTCCTTATGGCAAAGTTTCCCTCTCACCCCCCACCTCTTTTCTCTCTAGTATATTCTCTAGTAACCCAGTCCAGGGTTAGGTAATGTATTTAGACATTTATTTGAATATCTCCTTAGTCCTTTTTTTTTTTTTTTTTTTTTAATTTTTTTAATTTATTTTTGAGACAGAGAGAGACAGAGCATGAGCAGGGGAGGGGCAGAGAGAGAGGGAGACACAGAATCCGAAGCAGGCTCCAGGCTCTGAGCTGTCAGCACAGAGCCTGATGCGGGTCTCGAACTCATGGACTGTGAGATCATGCCTTGAGCCAAAGTCAGATGCTTAACTGACTGAGCCACCCAGGTGCCCCACTCTTTAGTCTTATTTAATCTGGAACATTTCCTCAACCTTTTTTTGTTGTTGAGGACGTTAATAGTTTTGAAGAATAGTTTTTGTTTTTTGGGTTTTTTTAATAGAGTGTTTCTCATTTTGTATCTAATGTTTCTTCATGATTAGATTCAGGGTATATATTCTTGGCCAGAAAACTACATAAGTAATTTGTCTTCTTAGGATATCATGTCTAGAGACGCATAATGTCTATCTGCCCCTCTGTAGTGATGCTAATTTTGATCCCTTAGTCAAGATGCCTGATTTCTCCACTGTATAGTGTATAGTTACTATTATTTACTTTTCCATAAATATAAGCAGACCATGCAAAACATTCTTATTTCCATCAAATATTCCCCCACTAGATTTAACATCCATGGATAATTCTTGCCTGAACCATTCTTTACTACAGTGGTTGCAAAGTGATTATATTCTTTACACAACCACTCATTCCACATTTACTAGTCATCACTCAGCATTTTACTGTAATCAAGGGACTTTTCTTCTACTCCTTTTTATTTACTTGTTCTTTCATTATTGGTATGAACTCCTCTAAATTTTCAGTAGCTCTTATCATTCATTACTTTTCTTATACTTTTGCTGTTTGAATATTCCAGACTTCCATAGGAGCCCCTTCAGTTGGCTCTTATATATGGCCCTGTCTGTGGGCACTTTCTTACTTTCTCGCATCACAAGGTGTTCCAGGCTTATTGTGCACCCATCCTGCATTAATCCTAGAATCAGTCATTGCTCCAATAAACCTTGGTTTCTCTTAGTGAAGAATGGTATTAGACATCAAGTTATGGGTACTAAGTATACTTACTGGTACTGGGGTGTTTGCTTCTTGGTCCTTAAAGTAGACAGAACCAAGAAATATGTATTTGTAAACACATATACAGGTACCTTGGTACACATGTGTATTAAGGTTTCTCACTCTTGGCATTGTTAACGTGTTGGGCTGAATAATTCCTTGGTGTGGGATCTGTCCTGTACACTGCTGGTTGTTTAGCAACATCCTTGGCCTCTACCCAAGGATGCCTCTACTAAATGCCACAATAAAAATGTCTCCAGACATTGCCAACTCTCCTCTTGGCGGGGGAGGGAAAATCTCCCCCAGTTGAGAACCACTGATACACAAAGGCATGTACACATACTTATTTTAGAAATCATTAGGCTATCCTGATACTTCTAATTTTCAGTCTATTCTCACTATGTTGTTTCTTGTTTTCCTCCCTACCATATTTGTATCTTCTGTAGCAAGACCCTGTCTGCCAGCAATAGCAAGGCTTTGACTCATTTGCTCAATCCTGTAGTACTTCCAGAATAGTTTCAGAGTTGTTACACTCTTACTACACATCCTGGAAAGGGTTTAGAGTTTGTATGTAGTTCTTTCTCTCCCCACCGCCCCCACCCCCCCCCCCCCACCCCCATCCACTCTGCTGTGTTTGTAAATTACTTGGATTAGTTGGAAACTCGCCCTGGTTTCTCTCCCTCTTCCCATGGTTTTGTTATTCATTTGAAATGTAGTTGGGTTCATAGGTTCTAGTTTTTTTAGTTTTGTGTGTTTTGCATTTCCTCTGCCTTCCTATCCTTGTTAATTTAATATTTTGGATATTTAGAACATTATCTGTACAAAAATGTATACTCAGAAGTATTACTCTTCTGAATCCCTTCTAAGTTCCTCCCTCCTTGCCCCATGTAGGAACCAACTTCATGCATTGTTTAATAAAGATAAGAGAGATACATGTATGTTTTCTTGTTTCTCCTTTCTTAAGCAATAGGTAGCATACTATAAGTGCTCTTTTGCACCTGGCTTTTTTCAGTTAGCAGTATCTCCTGCAACTCACTCTGTATCAGTTCATAGAGATCCTCTTTTTTTTTCCCCCTTTTAACAGCTAGATAGTACTCTACTCTGTATATACCATAGTTTTTTCAACCATTCACCCATATTTTAACATTTAGGTAGTTTCCACTATTTTGTAATTAGAAATATTATAAGTAATAAATCTGCATATGTACTTTTGTGTTATTGAAGGTATGTCTGGTTTTTAGTCATTCTTGTTTCTAAGTCAGTTCAGACTTTTTTCTTCTAGATGCCTTGTGTGTGCCTTATTACCCTCATAATCAAAATTAATATTTAAACATTATGGCCAAAAATAGAGATTTTAATTTGAATAAAAATCAATTGATGAGAGAACCTAATTTCAGGTGGCTAAATTTGTAGAGAATTTTAGGGAAGAATTGACCTAAAAGTGCTCATTAAGCAAAGAATATTTGTCTTAGATATAAATGTAAATTTAGGGAATTTACACTTAGGAATTTGGGGAATAGAAAAAATCTTGGAGTTTTTAGTAAGGAAATAAAATGATGGTTTTTGCTTTTTCTACCATTTTTGAAAGTATTATGGAATATATATTACGAGAGGCAAAAACAAATGTTTATATACTTCTTACAAGTAAGATACATTTTGGCATTCAGTTTGCCTTTGTAACATTTTAGCATTTCTAACAGGTTGGATACCAATTAGTATTAATTAATTTTGAGTAGTATTAATTAATTTTGGGAGAGGCAAAGAACAAAGAGGGGAGGGGCAGGGAGAGGGAGACATAGAATCCAAAGCAGGCTCCAAGCTCTGAGGTGTCAGCAGAGCCTGACGTGGGGCTCGAACTCACGAATCGTGAGATCATGACCTGAGCCGAAGTTGGACGCTTAACCGACTAAGCCACCCAGGTGCCCGTATTTATTTTTTCAATTTACATTCAAGTTAGCATGTAGTGCAACAATGATTTCAGGAGTAGATTCCTTAATGCCCCTTACCCACTTAGCCCATCCCTCCTCCCACAACCCTTCCAGTAACCCTCTGTTTGTTCTCCATATTTAAGAGGCTCTAATGTTTTTGTCCCCCTCCCCGTTTTTATATTATTTTGCTTCCCTTCCCTTATGTTCATCTGTTTTGTATCTTAAAGTCCTCATATGAATGAAGTCATATGATATTTGTCTTTCTCTAATTTTGCTTAGGATACCTTCTAGTTCCATCCATGTAGTTGCAAATGGCAAAATTTCATTCTTTAATTGCCGAGTAATACTCCGTTGTATATGTATACCACATCTTCTTTATCCATTCATCCACCAGTGGACATTTAGGCTCTTTCCATACTTTGGCTATTGTTGATAGTGTTGCTGAAAACATTGGGGTGCATGTGCCCCTTCTGTATCCCGTGGATAAATGCCTAGTAGTGCAATTGCTGGGTCGTAGGGTAGTTCGATTTTTAATTTTTTGAGGCACCTCCATACGGTTTTCCAGAGTGGCTGCACCAGCTTACATTCCCACCAGCAGCACAAAAGAGATTCTGTCTCTCCGCATCCTTGCCAACATCTGTTGTTGCCTGAGTTGTTAATGTTTGCCATTCTGACAGGTGTGAGGTGGTATCTCATTGTGGTTTTGATTTGCATTTCCCTGATGATGAGTGATGTTGAGCATGTTTTCATGTGTCGGTTGGGCATCTGGATGTCTTCTTTGGAGAAGTGTCTATTCATGTCTTGTGCCCATTTCGTCACTGGATTATATGTTTTTTGGGTGTTGAGTTTGATAAGTTCTTTATAGATTTTGGATACTAACCCTTTATCTGATATGTCGTTTGCAAATATCTTCTCCCATTCTATCGGTTGCCTTTCAGTTTTGCTGATTGTTTGCTTCACTGTGCAGAAGGTTTTTTAATTTGATGAGGTCCCAATAGTTCATTTTTGCTTTTGTTTCCTTGCCTCCGGAGACGTGTTGAGTAAGAAGTTGCTGCGGCCAAGATCAGAGCGGTTTTTGCTTGCTTTTTTCTCGAGGATTTTGATGGCTTCCTGTCTTAAATTTAGGTCTTCCATCCATTTTGAGGTTATTTTTGTGTATGGTGTAAGAAAGTGGTCCAGGTTCATTTTTCTGCATGTCGCTGTCCAGTTTTCCCAGCGCCACTTGCTGAAGAGACTGTCTTTATTCCATTGGATATTCTTTCCTGCTCTGTCAAAGATTAGTTGGCCATACATTCGTGGGTCCGTTTCGGGATTCTCTGTTCTGTTCCATTGATCTAAGTGTCTGTTCCTGTGCCAGTACCATACTGTCTTGATGACTACAGCTTTGTAATACAGCTTGAAGTCCAGCACCAATTAGCTTTTAAATACTTGGAGGGGCACCCAGGTGGCTCAGTTGGTTAAGGGTCTGACTCTTTATGATTCTTGATTTCGGCTCAGGTTGTGATTCATGGTTTCTGGGTTCAAGCCCCACATCAAGTTCTGCGCTGACAGCGCAGGGCCTGCTTGGGACCCTCCCTCTTTCCTCTCTCTGCCTACCCCTCTCAAAAGTAAATAAGTAAACTTTAAAAAGAATAAATAGAGGCGCCTGCCTGGGTGCCTCAGTCAGTTAAGCGTCTGACTCTTGATTTCGGCTCAGATCGTGATATCATGGTTCCTGAGATTGAGCCCTGCATCAGGTTCTGTGCTGATGCTGTGGAGCCTGCTTAGGATTCTCTCTCTCTCTATCCCTCCCCTGCTCATGTTTCTCTCTCTCTGTCTCTCCCACCCTCTCTCAAAATAAATAATAAATGTTTTTTAAAAAGAATAAGTAAGTTGGAGTTGCTTGGGTGGCGTCCAGTCAGTTAAGCATCGGACTCTTGGTTTCAGCTCAGGTCATGATGTCAGAGTTTGTGAGTTCAAGCCCCGCATCAGGCTCTGCTGGTAGTGCAGAGCCTGCGTGAGATCTTCTCTCTTCCTTTCTCTGTGCCCCTACCCTGTGCACGTGTGCGCTCTCTCTCTCTCTCTCTCAAAATAAATAAATTTTAAAAAATTAACAGGATGAGGTATTTTGGGGGTAAAAAATGAAAAGAATTTTGATGTGCTGGAAAACAATAATTTGATCGGTACTAATAAGTGTGACTCAACTCAGCAAATGTATATTGCCTGCCTTCTTTGTTTTTACCACTCTGGGGCATACAAATATTGAATAATAACAAAAACATTTATGTGGATATGACAAATATCTTTCTTTTACAGATAAATTGAGGATGGGAGAAATTAAAATTACCAGTTTCATGACTAGTATTAGAGTCAGAATGAGTTTCCTAATTTTAAGTTCACTATTCATTAAACACAGTTCTATCACCAGAATTAACATGTGTCAAAATGCAAACATTGCTCCCTCCTCAGTTTTTCAGTCCTATTTTCCAACGGTGGCCCCCATTGCCTGTATATTACAGTCTTTTCAGATATTTTTCAAGTATTTGCAAAAATTTCATGAGCATCTTTTTTTCTTAAGATTTGTAAAATAGAATTATACTTTACAATCTCTTTTTAATATTTTTTGTCACTCTGTGAACTTGGAAATGATATTACCTGTTAGGTCATCTCATAATTAACTCTTAACAAAATAAGCTTACACCTCTATTTTTGTATGAGATTTTACCCATTGATCTTTCTCCATGAAAGATGAAGAAAGTCTGTTTTGTTTTGTTTTAGGTTGTCCTGGTTGATAATATTTGTACTTTGTTTGATTTGTTGCTCATCCCTAATTCTTTTTTTTCCACAACTTTCCCATTCTTGTATTCCTTTTTTGGTTAACAGCTATATTGTAGTATAATTGACACAAAGAACTGTACATACTTAATGTATACCATTTGTTGAGTTTGAAATATTTTGCTAATTTTTTTTTTAATGTTTATTTATTTTTGAGAGATAGACCGTGGGCGGGAGAGGAGCTGGGGGCAGGGGGAGACACAGAATCTGAAGCAGGTTCTAGGTTCTGAGCTGTGGGCACAGAACCTGATGCGGGGCTTGAACTCCTAAGCCATGAGATCATGACCTGATCCAAAGTTGGACACTTAACCAACTGAGCCACCCAGGTGCCCCAAGTTTAGAACATTTTCCTATTCTTCTTTTGATTACTGTGTTAGTTGGGTGGATTTTGTCATTACATACCTTTTTCAAGATGGGCTCCTAAATGGATTTCTGTGAGCCTTTTTTACATGTTAGGGGTTAATTTTTTTTTCTTCCATAAGTGAATGGCAAGTAAAAGTTGGATGAACAATTCTTAAGTTACACACTTTTCCCACTTAGAGTTACAGATACTAAGGAAAAAGTTCCCATGGATAGGACTGCAAAGAAAAATCTCAAATTCAAAAAATGCAGAAATCTCATAGGACTCATTTGCTGACTGTAATGAAATAAAATGAAAATTAGTAGGAAAAGGAGAGCTAAGAGAAATCTATCCATGTGGATGTTTTAAAATGTAATTCTAGAGGCACCTGAGTGGCTCAGTCGCTTAAGCATCCAACTTCAGCTCAGGTAATGATCTCAAAATTCATGAGTTCCAGCCCTGCATTGGGCTCTGTGCTGGTGGTGCAGAGTCTGTTTGGGATTCTCTCTCTCTCTCTCTCTCTCTCTCTCTCTCTCTCCCCCCCTCTCTCTCTCTCCCCGATTGTGTGCTTTCTCTCTCTCAAAATAAATAAATAAACTTAAAAAAAATATTAAAATGTACTTCTAGGGACACCTGGGTAGCTTACTTGGTTAAGCATCTGACTCTTAATTTTGGCTCAGGTTTGATCTCACAATTCATGAGTTCAGGCCCCACGTTGGGCTCTGTACTGACAGCATGGAGCCTGCTTGGGATTCATTCTCTCTCTCTCTCCCTCTCCCCCCCTTCTCTCTCTCTAAATATTTTTTTTAAATATACTTCTAAATACTTGAAGTCCAAAGAACAGCATGTAACTTAATAAATGAAGACATTGATAATAATGAGGGTACTTACAATAAAAACCTATAGGGTGTAGCCAACAGAGCATACAGAAAATTAGATAGTCTAATGAATCTTTTAAAAAAACAAAGGTCAGAAATGAACCACACATTCAGTTCAAGAATAAGACAATAAAATAAGCCCAACAGAAGCAGAGGGAAAGAATTAATTTTTTTAAAAGCAGAAATTAATAAAATAGAAAATATAACCTGGTAAACTTGATTGGCAAAATTAAAAACTATCTTTTAAGAAAGACCATAAAATAAAATATAAAGAAACAAAGAGCATAAAATAAAACTGATGAATAAAGAGAAAAGACATAAATGAACAGTACAGTAACAAAAAAGGCAACATAAAATGAACTCAGAGGAAGGGCACTTGGCTAGCTCAGTTGGTAGAGCATGCAACTCTTGACCTTGAGGTTGTGAGTTCAAGGCCCATGTTGGGTGTAGAGATTACGTTAAAAAAAAGAAAAAAGAATCAGTAGTTAGAATTAAGTCGTTTTTGTTTTGGGGTAATGTTGTAAAAAAGACTTCTTTGCCCTGTTTCTAGTGAAAATAAATGAATAGTGGAAAGATGTCAGAGCTCCCAAATTATTAATAAAGTTAAATACAATCCCAATTAAAATCTAAACAGAATTTTTCTGAATTTGACCAGATTGATTCTGAAGTTCATCTGGAAGAGGAAAATGCAGAAAAATAGTTAAGGAAAAATTTAAAGGATTAGTGAGAAAGGAACTAATTGTACCAGATACCCAAACATTGCTGTAAAAGTAGTAAGTAAAATATTTTTGTAATAGGCGCATAGGTTAGGGGAACAAATAATATTCAGAGACAGGCTCATTTTATCTATGGAAATTTAGTATATGTTACATGGCATTTCACATCGATAGGAAAAAGTACTGTTCAGCAAATAGTACCGTAGGTTGTACTAAATAAAACTTGAATCCAAAGGATGTGAAAGCCCAAGTGTTAAAGTAACAATATAAAAGTGGTAGAAAAAAGTACAGCCTTTGGTAGGAAAGGACTTTGTAAAGGTACCAAATGTGGAAACCAGGAATAAAATAGATAAATGTGACTATATCAAAATATAGGGAGCACCTGGGTGGCTCAGTTGGTTAAGCATCAGACTATTGATTTTGGCTCAGGTCAGGATCTCACTATTTGTGTGTTTGAGCCCCATGTTATCCTCTGCTCAGACAGTGCAGAGCTCACTTGGGATTCATATTCTCTCTCTGTCTGTCTCTCCCTCTCCCTCCTTCCCTCCCTTCCCTCCCTTCCCGCCTTCCCCCCCCCCCCAATAAATAAACATTAAAAAAAATAAAATTTCCATATGAAGATTTTTCTGAGTCCTCAAAGAGAGATTTAAGTAGTCTCAGTTTGTGGTATATTTAATCTTTCTATTCTTTGAAAACTGATTTTTTATTGAAATATCTCATTCAGTAGAATGCATCGTATTCTGATTATTCCAGATAACAAGTAACCTATTCCTCTTTTATATTCCCTAGTATGAAGCTGGGAATATAACAGACACTCATCCCTTCCCTTATTCTCCCTCCCCTACCTCTCCCCTTTTTCTTTACTTTGTCGTTTTATAGTGAACATTTGCTTTACATTTTAAAAATGGAAATATTTCAAACTTACCAGTATATGGTAGCTATATTGCCTATCCTTATTGTACAACCTGACTTTTTTTGGGTTTTTTAAGTATGCAAAATAATTTTTTACAGAAATATATTCTAAGTGGGCCTCATAATTAAATAAATATCTTATAATTACTATATAGACTTACACTTAAGTTAGAGGAAAGAGGAGAAAATGTTTTAAATGTTTAAAAATTGTACCTTGGAGCTGAGGCAAAATCTCCATTTGTTTGTTGACATCACTGACTTCTGACTTACAGTAGGTCATGCAACTTCTTTTTAAATGTCAGTAATAAATGTGTGTATCATTAACTTGAAACAGCATAATCAGAAGTCTAGCCTAATTAGTGTGAAGTCGTATTATAATTGTACCTTCATTTACCTTAGTTTTCAGTAAGGTTCTTTTCTTAACAGGTTAAAGTAGTAAAAAAGAAAACATAAGGAAGAGGATCAAAACATATCTGCTCAGTGATGTTTCTGCTTTGTGATTCTGTAACTCAGAAAAATTTATCTAGGGGCGCCTGGGTGGCTCAGTCGGTTAGGCATCTGACTCGGGCTCAGGTCATGATCTTTTGGTTCATGAGTTCGAGCCTGGCATCAGGCTCTGTGCTGACAGCTCAGAGCCTGGAGCCTGCTTCAGATTCTATGTCTCCCTCTATCTCTCTCTGCCCTTCCCCTGCTCACGCTCTGTCTCTGTCTCTCTCTCTCAAAAATAAATAAACTTTAAAAAATTTTATCTAAATGTAAGAATGAATAATGATGCATATTTGTGTGATTTTTGTTTGTTTGTTTGTTTTGCCTTAAAGAAAATCCAACATGGTATACTTACTTGGTAGATAGTTTTGTTGCTGCTGTGGTGTGGAGAGGGAGGGGTAAATACTACCTCAGACCCAGATCTCTGCTGAAGAGAAATGAATGCCAGTATACCAGGCATGTGGTATTTTCCTTAATGGTGAAGCTGAGGGTCCACTCGTACTGACTCACCCAAATTTCATTCTATTTTACTTCATCATTGCCAGGATAAAGTCTCATTGTGACCTCTTGCTGTGCGTGTACTTGTCCCAAGACTAGTAGTTGTTGAATCCTGGTCTACCTTTACAAAGTAGGTACATCTTTTCAAGTGTGATAGTAAAGGATGATCATTGTAACCCTTTGTCATGGCACATGTGGCTAGCGAGGTGTAAGACCTCCTCAACGTTTGTGTTGTTCAGTGGGCAGTTATAGTATATTTAAGAAGTCATGCATGGTACCTGTCTGAAACTTGGTTGCTGTCCAATGGCAGCAGCTTATGGGATGATCCTCAGTAGTGTCTCTGCTTGAAATGAACTTTATTCCTGTCTTCCCCAGGGACTGTGTAGTTCATCTTGGTTTTTGTCTAAAATGGCGCAGCCTAAATAAGTAAGTAAGTAAAGTAAGTAAGTAAGTAGCCTAGCTGGTATGAGGGTTGTCTTCTGGAGCAGGGCACTAAAGATGACAGTGTCCTCCTAGTGTTATGAACTTGATTGCTTGATCCCGCCTGGTCTCTTCTATTATCTTAACAGTGTGCCTTCATAACCCTTCAGACACCCCAGATTTATTAGGCCTTTTAGAATAAAGCATGTTAACTCCATTGCTTTTCTAATTCATGAATATGTGAGCTCCGCGTTTTCAGTGTATCTCTTTTAATGGGCTTGGTAAGAAAACATCTCACTCACGGGGCGCCTGGGTGGCTCAGTGAGTTGAGCCTCCGACTTCGGCTCAGGTCATGACCTCGCAGTCTGTGAGTTCGAGCCCGTGTCAGCTCTGTGCTGACAGCTCGGAGCCTGGAGCCTGCTTCCGATTCTGTGTCTCCCTCTCTCTCTCTGCCCCTCCCCCACTCATGTTCTGTCTCTCTCTGTCAAAAATAAATAAAAATTAAAAAAAAAAATCTCAGTCTGTCAGTTTTTGACTTAACCCTGTTTCTCCTCACATAAACAATGAATTTAAAATAAAATATATATAGAATTCCCAGAACATTTTTATTCAGCCTTAGAGTGCTAGAGTACACAGTTTGAAAAACAGTTACCATTGTATTGGCTTTAAAAGACCCAAGTTTAATTCCTAGCTCCACCCCTTGCTAGCCAAAAGGTCAGTTAAATTCAGGGAGCCTGTTTCTTTATCTGTGAAAAACATCTTCTACCTCAGTCTCCTCTAATGCATGCTCTGTAATTTCCTCCGCTCTGATTTAAATTTGTAAGAGATGCTGAGGACCCTGAAGTATTCTGCTTTTAGTGTTGGTGCAATCCAATCTTTTTAGACTGGTTACTGTTTAACTAGTAGTTCATAGCATTTACAGTAACTTTAAAAAATCTTACCAGCACTCCTGGGTGGCTCAGTTGGTTGAGCGTCTGACTCTCGGTTTCAACTCAGGTCATGATCTCACAGTTCCTGAGATCGAGCCCCACGTTGGGCTCTGTGCTGACAGGGTGGAGCCTGCTTGGGATTTTCTCTCGCCCTCTCTCTCTGCTCCTCCATCCGCTCAAAATAAATACATAAACTTAAAAAAAAATCTTCCCTCCCTTTGTAAGCGTAAGTGTGTATGGGTTGGTAGCAGTGGGTGTGATATTTCAGCTACAAAAATTATGCTGGGGGATAAAAGAATAATGAAGAGAGTGTAGGAAGTCAGCTAAAATGCTTAAAATCTAACCCTGGCATTTTTTTTCCTTTTTTTTATTTTAGAGAAAGTGCTCGAGTCAGGGAGAGGGGTAGTGGGGGGGGGGGGAAGAGAATGAGGGAGGGAGGGAGGAAGGGAGGGAGGGGGAGAGAGAGAGAGAGAGAGAGAGAGAGAGAGAGAGAGAGAGAGAGAGAATCAATCCTTAACAGGCTCCACGCTCAGTGCAGAGCCCAATGCAAGGCTCAGTCCCATAACCCTGAGATCATGACCACAACCGAAATCAAGTGTTGGACGCTCCATTGATGGAGCCACCCAGGTGCCCCTAACCCTGGCATTTATAAACCTGGAGTCGTTTAGAAAACACAGGGGTGCCTGGGTGGCTCAGTTGGTTGAGCGACCGACTTCAGCTCAGGTCATGATCTCACGGTTTGTGAGTTCCAGCCCCGCATCAGGCTCTGTGCTGACAGCTCAGAGCCTAGAGCCTGCTTCAGATTCTGTGTCTCCCTTGCTCTCTGCCCCTCCCCCACTCATGCTCTGTCTCTCTCTGTCTCAGAAATAAACATTAAAAAAAAAAGTAGAAAGCAAACACAGATCTCACTTGTGATAGTTTCACTAGAGTATTTCCATATGTAAGCTAAGCTCTGTGTAGCCATTCTGTTTGTTCATGGATAAAAGTCCTTCATCTCAGTTCTTCCCTTTGATTTTAACCATTTTCTCTGATTTGTATATGAGGTTACTGGTTTGGATCTACTCAGAATTACCTTTTATGTTCTGCATGAATCCTGCTTTGATTCTAGTGATTAGTTGTTTTTCTGCATCTCTTGAGACTTAATAGATTAATTTAAATCATGTATATGGAGTTTGTTGGAGAGATGATTATAAACTTGTGCCTTGATGTCCACTCTTCCAACCTTAATAAAACTGCTGAAAATCAACTCTAGATCAACAGCTGAAACTCTGGAAGCACGATTAGGCTGTTAGAACCTAGAGATTCGTCTGTCTTAATTTATTCTTAGGTTAAGTGATTGTGATACACCTTCCCTGACAGAGGTTCCACATTCACTGGGTTCAGCTCTCCCTAATGGCGTCAGACTCATTTAAACTTAGGTTCTAATTTGTTTGCTATATTTTCGTATATGTATCTTGCTCTTTGGTTGTTCTTTGTTATATTAGTAATGCTATGTGATCTCTCTTTCCAAACTTTCATAGATATCATAGTGTTAATGAAACATTTAACAATAAAAAGAGAATCCATCCCTGATATTCTCAACTCACTGCTGCTCCCTGACTCCAGTGCTCATTTGAAACCTTAGTGTGGAATGGAATACTGAGGCCACTTAGGTTCTGACACTGTACTTGGTAAAGTAGACAGGCAGGGACGTCTTAGTAGCCAGATTACTTGGACACTTTTTAGACTCTGGATGACCTCTCTCAGATCTTTGTCACTGTTACACATCTCCATTTCTTTGAAACTTCCATCTTCATTGGCTTGCTGACATCTCTTAATTGTCTTACTTCTTGAATGTTGGTATCTGTCAAAGTTCCATCAGTTACATTCTAGTCCTTCCCCCCCCCCCCCCCTTCTTCTGAATTGTCTGTCACCACTTACATTGTTCAAATCACTGCTACCTGTTTGCTGATTTTCCCAGTCCTCTTCTTATGTCAGGTCTCTTTCTCAAACATGTCACCTGTACGTCTAGTTACCTCTTATGTCATGTATCTTTACTTAAATATCTTATAGCTACTTCAAGTAAGAAGGTTTAAAACTGAACTTGTCATATGCCTGCCTCTTTTTCTTCGTTCTCTTTTTCCCCTGTCTGTCCAAGTGAGTGGTACTACAATTCACTAGAAACTTATGAATCAACTGTGTTCTCCCGTCTCGCATCTAGTCAGTTACCAAAACAAAAGCCTAGTGGTTAAGAGTGTGAGTCATTTTTGGTTTCAAGGATTTGGGTGTAGGGCTTTTTAAAGAGCAGTATAAGTCCATTTTTAAAGCACTTATGAAAAAATACAATACATGGAAGTATATAAATATGGGACAACTCCAGTTAAAGGAGGGAGGTGCAGAGCTCCACCTACTTAGCTAGTTTCTTCCCCATCCACTCAGTAAATGTTTTTTGGAATTATTATCCTAAATTATTTCACTACATGCTAGTTTTGTGGCCTTAGATAAATCAGTCTACCAATATATAATTCAGGGGTAATATGCTTTTGTACCTACTTTAGTAGAATTTTTTTTAGGATCAAAAGAGACAATGAATGTTTTTAAACAGGATTTAACATTTTTTAAAAAGTATAAATGTGGCAGTGCCTGGGTGGTTCAGTCAGTTAAGCTTCTGAATCTTGATCTCACCTCAGGTCTTGATCTGAGAGTTCTGAGTTTGGGGCCCATGTTGGTCACTGTGCTGGATGTGGAGCCTACTTTAAAAAAAAAAACAAAAACCTGTAGGGGCACCTGGGTGGCTCAGTTGGTTAAGCGTCCGACTTTGGCTCAGGTCGTGATCTCACGGTCCGTGAGTTCAAGCCCCGCGTTGGGCTCTGTGCTGACAGCTCAGAGCCTGGAGCCCGTTTCAGATTCTGTGTCTCCCTCTCTCTCTGACCCTCCCCTGCTCATCCTCTGTCTCTCTCTCTGTCTCAAAAATAAATAAACGTTAAAAAAAAAAAAATTAAAAAAACCCCAAAACCTGTAAATGTGACATACAACTATAATGAGGTGCTGCTTTATGCATATTTGGAGTCATCTACAACTTCTAATTGATTACATTTGCCACATAACTTTTTAAAATGCAAATGTTGGGTTAAGCCACACAGACCTTAGAAAAATGTTGCACAAGTTTTAAAAATTTAACATTTAATTCACTTTTTATAAAAGTTACATAAACAGAATCAAAGGATAAAAACTGTTGGTTTTGTGTTTGTTTCTAAAGTTTATTTATTTATTTTGAGAGAGGAAGCAAGAGAGAGAATCCCAAGCAGGCTCCACACTGTCAGCACGGAGCCAGATGCGAGGCTTGAACTCAAGAACTGTGAGATCATGACCCGAGCCGAAATCAAGAGCTGGACCCTTAACCGACTGAGCCACCCAGGCACCCCAAAACTGTTTTGTTTTGTTTTTTAATCAGTAAAGGCTAAACCAAATATTTGAAAAGTAAAGATGGTGAAGGGATGGCATTCATAACTGCTGTTAGGAATATAAATTGGTACAACTATGGAGAGCAATTTGAAAGTAGCTATCAAAATGTACTAAAAATGTATATAATTTTTGTCTCTGTCCAGGCTACTGTAATAAAATACTGTAAACTAGGAGGCTTATAAACAACGGAGATTTATTTCTTACAGTTCTAGAGTGTGGAAAGTCCCAAGATCAAGGCACTTGGCAGATTTACTGTCTGGTGATGCTTGCTTCTTGGTTCATAGTCTTTTGCTTCCTGGTTCATAGTCTTTTTTTATAAGGGCATTAATCTCATTCATGAGGGCTCTGCTCTCATGACCTAAGCACCTCCAAAAGTCCCGTCCCCAAATATTAGGTTTCAGTGTAAGAATTGGGGTGGGTGGATATAGGAGGATAACACACATAACATTCAATTTGTAGCATCATTTGACTCAAATGTAAAGATGTGAGAAAGCCTTTATATGAGTGTTTGTTTACAACATTGCTTAAGATGATGAAAAATTAGAAATAGCCTTGAAAGTCCAGCAATAGGTAATTGCTTGAATAAAATTTGGTCCATCTACATCATGGAGTATTGTGTTTGAGTATTAAATAACTAGGATGTCATGGATGAACATTTACTGACAAGGTTAAGATTTTCATGACATGGTGAACAAAATTAACAGATAATTTATTTAATTAAAAGCCATACATACGTATCCATGGTGATGTGAATGTATGGGCAAAGAACATGGTATGAGAAGACTATACTGAATGAAGGGTTAGCAGCGGTAATCTGAAAATGTTGGGACTTTTTTTTTTTTTAATAAGGAAAAGGAATAGTCGCTTTGCATTTTTCTCCTTTTACTATTCTTACCTGAAAAGTACCACCATTTATGTATCTTTACAAAAAAATAAGTCCATTAAGATCATAATTGTTATAATTTGTGCCATCTATTACATGTGCATATTACATGTTTTATGAACTTCAAGGTTGTAAGCTGTGTGCAGTATGTTTGGGCAGTTTCAGGGATTAGGGCTTGACCCTGAGGTAAGAGCTAGGTAGGAACATTAAGTATTTACAAGTTCTATATATTATTTGTTTACCCTTGACATTTTTTAAGAAGAAAATAAAGCTAAGAAATAGGTATGTCTTTTAACTTCTTTGTTTCCCTTATTATTTGGGATATTCTAACCAAAGGGAAATTTACTTTTGTTGAAGGTTTGTAACACAGGCTTTGACAACACAATATTTGATGGAATATTTTGAGAGATCCACTGCCTTCCTATTTTGTATTCTTTCGGAAGGCCCAAGTAGAACTACGTGGTGGAAATTAAAACGAAGTAGATTTCAGCTCCATGTAAAGAAGACACTTCTTACGAATCGAGTTATCCATTAGTAGAACAGGCCAGAAGGTACAGGCTATGATATGAGCAGCACACAGACACAGACTCACAGTAATAGTAAGAATTTACCTTTCCTCAGCCCCTGTGTTCATGAATGTGATGTGCTTGACCCTATCTTCCACTAGTTATTAATGCTTTAATTTTTGGTATGCTAATAATTACCTGGAATATATAAAGTGTTTGATATAACTCCCTATTATCTTTTTCTACTGTTTGCTTTATTTTTAGCATGCCATTGAATTAAAACTGGATTCCACCAATTCGACAATACTACTAGAGTGTTTTTATTTCCTAAAGCATTAGGTGGGCAGTGGCTTTGAAAGGGTAGTCATAGCAGCATTGTTTGTGGTAGTAAAAGCATATGTCTCTATAATGGAATACAATATTTTTTTAAAAGGCAGATTTATATCTGCTGATAAAGAATGATGGTTAAGATTAGGTGGGTGTATGGGATATTGTTTGTAAGACTTTTTATATATAGTGTATTGCATTCTGTTTTAAAAAACAAATATTGATTACCTCTAGAAGAATATGCAGGAATGTGTGTGTATAGGTAGATTGTCTCTGAATATGCAAAACACTAATAAAGTGGTTACCTCAGGGAGGTCAGTGGTGGAATGGATATTTTATTGTGTACTTATGTGTTTAAACTTTGTTTAACCTTGCATACATATTAACTTTCAAATTATTTAAATGAAAATGTTTTACAGGAAATCTCAAACAACTATTTGTTACAGTGGTAGTTAGGGCTCAAAAAAATTGAGAGACATTGGAATAGGTTGCTTTAGGAGGGAGGTAGTTGATTTTCTCTTTGAAAAATTATAAGGAGAGCATAAAGAGGCATCTGCTAATTCAGCTTTTCTAACCTTTGAGTTCTTTCTAATTCTAAATGAATGTCTCATACTGTGATATTGTACTAAGTTTATAGCCTGTGCCACCTTTTTCGTCCACTCTAATGGTTTAAAGTTATCTCTTATATTAAATGCATATTAATTATAATTTATCAGAACAATTCTGTGTACAACTAAATTTCAGTTGCTAGTCCTTGAGCATCTGCTAAACATAACAAGTAGTAAAGGAAGGCTAAATGTAAACATGAAAAAAATTGATGATTACTGTCACAAATTGATAGCTGTTATATAAGCCATATCTTGATCCATAGAGTGCCCACATCTTGTAAGGTAAGCAGTACATTAGAAACTTACAACTAAAAGCTCAGGAATAATGTTACAGTATTTTGGACGTACTATGGCAGGGCTAAATGTTTTAGAGGCTTTTGGGGAAGGTTCCTTTTTTGTGAAAGACTTGGATTTGGAAGGGAATACTCTTAAAAGAATGTCATAAGATTTATGAGATTTTAAATGAAATATTTCTTTAACATGGAAATCAGATTTGGTAGAAGTAAAAATTTGAATTTGTTTTCTTTCAGAAATCGAGCTATAGCAGATTATCTTCGTTCAAATGGCTATGAAGAGGCATATTCAGTTTTTAAAAAGGAAGCTGAATTAGATATGGTATGTTTGACCTTACAATTATTCATATAGTACTTAATAGGTGGATTTTTACTCAAGTATTAGAGGTTAACAGTCACCTCAGCTGTTCATAAATCTTTTGTTATTGTGGTTTACTTTGGTACTAGGTTTTCACCCCCCCTTTTTGGTATAATCAGATATTTATTAACATTTGGGCTTAGATGAATGGTCTGTATGGTTTGAACTATTGTAGGTGAGCCATTTTTCAAAAGGTTCTCATTTTTTTCTCTAGAATGAAGAATTAGATAAGAAATATGCTGGTCTTTTGGAAAAAAAGTGGACATCCGTCATTAGATTACAAAAGAAGGTATCTGTATCTTCTTTCTTTAAAGTCACTTGTATTTGGAGTGTTAACTATATAAACTTTCTGAAAATATTAACATCAATTGTTCTGCATTAATTAATAATTATATTTAATCTTGAAAGGTAAATGAAAATACATTTTTATGCATTAAAAAACTTTGACCTAGACAGGTCATTGCTGATACATGCTAAATCATGCATCCCAGGTATTGGGCTCCATTTAATCTACACAACCCTGACTTCAGGGAATTGATACCAAAAAGAACTCATTTGTGCACTTAGAAGGGAAGAAAGCATGTAGCCAACATGATGTTGGGGAAAGAACACTAAAGTGTGCTCTTAGACAAGTCATTTTCATCTCTGAGCTTTTATTTTTTTATTTATTTGTGGGGTTTTTTTTTTTAATGTTTATTGTTCAGAAAGAAGAGGGAGTGAGCAGGGGAGGGGTAAAGAGAGGAGACAGGATCTGAAGCTTTCAGCACAGAGCCCAATGTGGGGATTGAACTCATGAACTGTGAGAACATGACCTGAGCTGGAGTTGGACACCCTGCTGAGCTTTTATTTTTATCTGTAAAGTGAAGGCAGCAAATAATATTCTGGTCCTAAAATTTATACCCTTAGTAGGTGAAGTTAGAATAAATAAATACCATTTTTATAACATGAGTTAATCCAGAAAAGGCTCTTAGAAAAGTAGCCAACACATAGATGCATGTTAGCTTTTATAAAGGTGCACTGTCCTTCCTTTAATTGGTAGATATAAATTGAAAAATATTTTTTTCAGTTAAATATTTGACACAATTGGAGTGAATTTTTCTCAAGTTTCAGTTGTATCACACTACTAAAATTTTGGTGGTATATCATATAGGTCATTTTCAGTTAAAATTGATGAATGCGGGGCGCCTGGGTGGCTCAGTCGGTTAAGCGGCCGACTTCAGCTCAGGTCATGATCTCGTGGTCCGTGAGTTTGAGCCCCGCGTTGGGCTCTGTGCTGACAGCTCAGAGCCTGGAGCCTGTTTCAGATTCTGTGTCTCCCTCTCTCTGACCCTCCCCCGTTCATGCTCTGTCTCTCTCTGTCTCAAAAATAAATAATCGTTAAAAAAAAAAAAAAAAAATTAAAAAAAAAAAATTGATGAATGCTTTGTAAATTACCAAAATTTTTTCGAGAATCCTGCAAACTGATTTTTAAAAATATCAAATATCTTCTTTTTATCAGAATCTATCTGTATATAACTATGTGTTCCTTCTTAAGGTTATGGAACTAGAATCAAAACTAAATGAAGCAAAAGAAGAATTTACGTCGGGTGGACCGCTTGGTCAGAAACGAGACCCAAAAGAATGGATTCCCCGTCCACCAGAAAAATACGCATTGAGTGGTCATAGGAGTCCAGTCACTCGAGTAATTTTCCATCCTGTGTTCAGTGTTATGGTCTCTGCTTCAGAGGATGCTACAATTAAGGTAACTTTTTCAAAATTAAAGATGTACAATAGGATAATTGTTAAAAGCAGAGTAACATTAATTGGGTAAAAGAAATAAAACGATCCTGAAGATGAAGACCTGTACAGGACAGGAAAGACAGGAAGGACTCTTCAAAACTGTGATTGGTTCTAAGCCTTAGACAGAATTAGAATAAAATTTCATTATAGCTCCTGAGAGGCAAGCTGCCAACTAAGTTCACTGATGAATTTGAGAAAATTGGGTGTCACTAGTTTAGTGTTGGGTCATAAGTCACCTAGTATGTGAGTAATAATTTTTGTTCTTGGAGAATGAAGATATACATGTGCCTTGCTTTTAAGCAGAGATGATAGATGAAAATACAAGGTTACAAAATTAGTACTTCAGAGGGTGAATATATTGTGCAAAAGAATTCACTTATTTAAATTGGACTCTCCTTGTTGTGTTTATCTATCTATTTATTTATTTATTTAATTTGAGAGAGAGAGCACGAGTGGAGGAGGGGCAGAGAGAGGAGGACAGAGGATCCAAAGCGGGCTCCACACTCAAAACAGTGAGCCCCGATGCAAGGCTTGAACTCACAAACCATGAGATCATGACCTAAGCCAAAGTTGGACACTTGACTGACTGAAACACCCAGGCGCCCCTCTTCTTGATATATTTTAAATACTGGCTTGTTCTCTTCAGGGGTGTGGGAATATGGGAGGTTTTCACTTTGTAAGTTATATATTTCTCTCATTTTTCTATTTTTTTTACAGGAAGTGTACACATTTCAGTGTTCTTTTTTTTTTTTTTTTTTTTTAATCCAGTGTTGGTACTAATTTTTTTTAATGTCTTTTATTTATTTTTGAGAGAGAGGGAGGGTCAGAGAGTAAGGGAGACAGAGAAGCTCAAGTAGACTACACAGTGTCAGCACAGAGCCCAATGCAGGGCTCAAACTCATGAGCGGTGAGATCATTACCTGAGCTAAAATCAAGACTTGGCCACTTAACGACTGAGTCACACAAGTGCTCCTAATGTTTTATCTTTTTGTCCAGAAAAAGGTTGTTTTTATAATTCCCTTTGATTCAGACGTAGTGCAGTGACAGTTGTATAAACTATCTGCAGAAAGCTAAGTAAAATATAGTTGAAAGGTTTGGGTAAATTAATTTATTCGTTCATTTAATTTTATTTGTTTATTTTGGAGAGAGAGAGCACGGAAGCGGGGTAGAAGGAGAGAGAAGTCCAAGCAGGTCCTGTGCTGTCAGTGCAGAGTCTGACACGGGGCTCATTCCCACAGATGGTGAGATCACGACCTGAGCCAAAATCAAGAGTCAGACACTCAACTGACTGAGTCACTCAGGGGCCTGTAGATTTCTCTGTTTTAAGGCTTATTTCAGATTAAGTTCTAGATTTTAAGAAGTTTCATTTATAGAGGTATAACTAAGAAAACATGAGTATCAGGTTTTGTGTTTTTTTTTTTTTTTTTTTTTAACGAGTATCAGTTTGTTAAGACTAGACATATGTCACTTAGCAGCAGCCCAGCATAAAATACAGGAATGACTTAAACGTGACTATACTTAATTTGTTCTTCAAATTAAACATTGTTTTATGTTTTCCTTATGTGGTTGCTTTAGTTTCTAAATCAGTGGCTTCCTTCCATCCTGTGGGTTGGTGATCCATGCAGTGGACGGCAGAGTAACTGGAAAAGAGTCTTAAAATCACATGTATATGGTGTAGGCTGAAAATACTTAATACAGTGACCAATTGGGTATTTTTCCAATATAAGTAGACATGAATTTAAATTACTGATTTCATGATAGTCTTGTGTACTATAAAACTATACTGCTGTCATGAGGCGTAAGGGTGAATTTTGTATCAGTGGTATAAAAGTATAAACAAAATTGTTAACGTGCCATCTTAAAATACATCTATTGAGGGGCGCCTGGGTGGCTCAGTCGGTTGAGTGTCCGACTTCAGCTCAGGTCATGATCTCGCAGTCTGTGAGTTCGAGCCCCACGTCGGGCTCTGTGTTGACAGCTCAGAGCCTGGAGCCTGCTTCAGATTCTGTGTCTCCCTCTCTCTCTGCCCCTCCCCTGCTCATGCTCTGTTTCTCTCTGTCTCAAAAATAAATAAACATTAAAAAAAAAAAATTTTTTTTTTAAATCTTAAAAAAAAAAAGATGTTTGTCAAGTTTTTAATTGTATGGAAAAATCCTCATGGTGAGAAGCAAAGGGAAAATGGGGTAATGAAGTACAACACCGTCATTATGCTTAAAAATAACGTAGAAAGAATGGAAAAACCATGCCTTGGGTAGGATAATGGATATTTTTTATTGCCTTTATGTAAGTACATTATAAATGGTTTATCATGAGCATTTATTTTGTGATCATACAAAAGGTAAATATCAAGTAAAGGAAAAATAAAATTAATTCTTACTAATTCTTGATATTTACAAACTATAACTAAAATGCCTTGTTTGCTCACCATTTATGAAGAGACCCAGTTCATTTTCTGGATATATTTATTTTAGAGAAAATGCTCTAGTGTTATTTGACAAATGCATGGAAGGAAAGTTAACTGATCCCACCTTATTTATTTTTAGCATGTCAGGTATTCACTGAATTCTTAGTGTCAAAATTAAACTAAATGGGACAAAAATCTTACAAAAAAAATTATTGACCAGTATAGTATCATTCATGAACACATATGCAAAATCCTTAACAAATTACAAGTTAAATCCAGCGATTTATAAAAAGGTTAATTAATATGACCCAAGTAGGGTTTATCCCAGAGTGCAGGATTGGTGGAAAACTGAATGCTCCCTCCCTTATTGGGAACCAAGGCCAGGGTGTTCAGTGTCAAACACACTTATATTCATGTTTGTACAAGAGTGCCTTGCCAGCACAGTAAGGAAGAAAAATAAAAACCATACAGATTGGGAAGGAAGAAATGAAACTGTTTATTTGTAGACAACATGATCTTCTATGTAGAAAACCCAAAGAATCTACAAAAAAGCTACTTAGAACTATGGCTGAATTTAACAGAATCACTGGATGCAGGGTTAATATTCAAGTGGTAATTGTATATCTATAAAGTAGCAATGAATAATTTGAAAATTAAAAATTGAAAATGTCACACAGTCGCATCAAAAAAACCCCAAAATACTTAAGGATGAGTGTAACAAAATATGTGCAAAATTAGAAGTCATTTCTGTGTAGAAGTACTTGAATATATGATCAAAAACTCTGTTTATATTAAGAAGAGTATGTACATTTTTCTGTAAAAGAAATGGGTTTTAGAAGATGGTTTTTCTTAGGTGAGGTTTTTGTATTCTTTTTTACTTTATTATATTACATGTGTGTCATAAGTTCCTTATAATTGCAAATCTTGTATCTGCTTGGCCATTCCCCTAATGTTGGATAGATTGTTTCCAAGGTTTCAAAATGCATTTTCTAAGTTTCTTTAAATTGGTTGGTATATATCCTACTACTGATAAATTTGAACCCATAATAGGTTTAATGATAAATTATAGGAAGAATGGAATCAATCATTTGATTTTAGAGCATGTAATTGGTGTTGGGTAAAGATTGACTACATTTGGCCACCAGAATGAAAGTTTAGTATGTTCTTGAGGTCTGTTTCTAATACTTATTCTTGATAGCTCATTATTTCCATTATCTTAGAAAAAACTAACTTTAAAAGATGTGGCAGTGGCTTCCCATTTTTGCATCAAAATGATGTAATGCGTTTGTTAATTTACTTATTCATTGGCAGTAACATCTTGTGAAGTCTTTCCTTTGCCTCTTAGATGTCTGAGTTCTGCTGTGTATTAGAATTGAACAATCTTGGGGCACCTAGGTGGCTCGGTCAGTTAAGCGTCCAGTGTCAGCTCAGGTCATGATCTCGCTGTTGGAGTTTGAGCCCCATGTTGGGCTCTATCCTGACCCCTCCCTCACTTGCACTGTCTCTCTCAAAAATAAATACACATTAAAAAAAAAAAAAGAATTGAACACTTTTTATTATCCCCGAATACCACCCCCCAGAACTTAACTCCTTAAATTTATTTGTTTACATGGCTGTTGTCTCCTGTCAGACTGGGAATGGACTTTGTCTTTTGGCTTTATATACCTACCTGCTAGTATTATTAGGTATATGATAGATGATGTACTAGAAGTGTGTTTTAGTAATTACAACTTCAGTTTCTCTATAGAGAAAAGACCAATTTACACTTGAAGATTGCTATTTCTAAGATAGTTACCCTTTGTCACTTGCTCATACTGGCCTGCTGAGTGCTAATGTGAAACAAGAAAGAAGGGATGGGTTGATGTTAACTAACTTTCTGATTATTTGACAGGTGTGGGATTATGAGACTGGAGATTTTGAGCGAACCCTTAAGGGGCATACAGACTCTGTACAGGATATTTCGTTTGACCACAGTGGCAAGCTTCTGGCTTCCTGTTCTGCAGATATGACCATTAAACTATGGGATTTTCAGGGCTTTGAATGCATCAGAACCATGCACGGTAAGGGGTAGAGGATAATATTTTGATAGTGATTTGTAATGTGACATTCCAGAGAAAAGAATATTGTTTTCTAATAGTGTGCGGGTTCCCTGCATTCGATTCTTAATTGTATCAGTGGAAGAGCATATGATGTGTAGCCCGTGGATAAACCACAGTAGTTGAGAGTTGTTTCAATTATAAGGTTTTAAGTATCTCTTAGTGGTTTATATAAAATACTTAATTCGCTTTCAGGAATATTTTTGGATAAGAAAAATGAAGTTATTGGGGAATTTTTTGTTTTGCTTTTTGTTTTCTCACCTGGGAAACAAGTTCATAGAAAGTAGATACAGTAAAAGCTGGAACCTAGCATTTCTTGCTCACTTTATAATGTTGTACATACACTGTAGAATGTGAGCTTGCTTTCCTGGTTCTTGTCATAGAGACTATTCTCTGAGGCACTTGGGCTTTGTGGGAAGAACATGGGCTTTAGAATCAGATATCTGGGTTCAGATCCCTACTTGTTTACTTGTGGCATTGGGAAATTTCAGCTTCTTTCATATGCAAGGTAGAGGTAATAATACCTGTCATAGGATTGTTGTGAGGATAAAATGAGATCATATACATAAATCACCTTGGTTTAGTATCTGGCACATAAGGGGTGCTCACTAAATAAGGATTTTTGTTGTTTCGTTGACCATGATAAAATTTGAAGGTTTGGATTTTGTATAAGGAATACATCCTGTGTTGGTAATAAAAGTTTTTGGTTTTTTTTTTAATAGATAATTCAGTGATGTAAGCTATGTGTTTACATAGGAAGTGTAATTTGAAGGGTGTGTTTCCCCCCAAATTAAATGGGGAAGCTTACCAGTTAAAGGAATTCTGTTGAATCCTTTCCTAAAAACTAGTGTTTATGTTTCTTTAAGTAGCCTGTGTCTTGTTGCTCTGACTTAATGAAGAAGGAAAGTAGGAGATAGAGGCCTCCTGTTACGGAATGAGTAAGTCAAGGGAATAAAAGGCACAGTATGAGGAATATAGTTAAAGACACTGTAATAATGTATAGTGACAGATGGCAGCTACGCTTGTGATGAACATAGCATAATGTATAAACTTCTCAACTGAAACTAATGTAACATTATGTGTCAACTATACTCAAAAACAATTTTTTTTTAAGAAGAGTTCTTGGGGTGCCTGAGTGGCTCAGTCAGTTAAACATCTGACTTTGGCTCAGGTCATGATCTCATACTTTGTGAGTTTAAGCCCCGCGTGGGGCTTTGTGCTGACAGCTCAGAGCCTGGAGCCTGCTTCAGATCCCGTGTCTCCGTCTCTCTCTGCTCATCCCCTGCTAGCACTCTGTCTCTCTCAAAAATAAATAAACATTAAAAAAAAAAAAAAAAAAAGAGTTCTTTCTAACCATTGTATATGTTCCTGAAAATAATGATATTTATGAGGATTCTCTAGGGCTTTTTCCACAAAGGATAACTAATTAGGAATAATGCATATAGAATAATGCATTTCTTTTTTACCCCCATTAACATCAACAACAAAATTTTTCAAACACTATTTTTTTGGGAAATGTTTACCTATTTTGAGGGAGAAGAGAGAGTGAGTGGAGGAGGGGCAGAGAGAGAGGGAGAGAGGAGCCCATCATAAGGCTCAATCCCACGAACCATGAGATCATGACCTGAGCCAAAATCAAGAGTCAAACACTTAACCGACTAGGCCACCCAGATGCCTTGGACCACTGTTTTAAATATGGAACCAAATGTGGGGCACCTGGGTGGCTTAGTTGGTTAAGCGTCCGCCTTTGGCTCAGGTCGTGATCTCACAGTCTGGGAGTTCGAGCCCTGCATCAGGCTCTGTGCTGACAGCTCAGAGCGTGGAGCCTGCTTCGGAATTTGTGTCTCCCTCTCTCTCTGCCCCTCCCCTGCTCATGCTCTCTTTCTGTCTCAAAAATAAATAAAAACATTTTTAAAAAATTTAAATATGAAACCAAATCTCCATTTTTCTTATTCTTCTGTTTAGCTCTGTAAATCTTATCTCCAATTTATATCTTAGGATATCAACCATGGAAATTTTTGTGTTTTTCTACTGTTCATATATAAACATTCAGCATATTAAAACATCCAAATGCTAATGACACTGATGTTAAAACAGTTTTGTGGTCCTAAATTGAGCTAGCTGCTTTTCATTGTGGATTATTTTAATAAGCTATTATTTTAATAGCTAGCTGCTATTTCATTGTGGATTATTTTATTAAGTTGCTAATTCCTAAACTTTTTTGTGTGTAAATCCAAAGTTTCTTATCAAATTTATTAAAACCCAGTGTATTTAAAGTTGCTGTGGTATTTGAAATCCCATGGTGAAATCTCATGGTAAACTGAGATTTAATTATGCTATAGATCACTTAATACATTGCTGTGTTATGTTTTAGGCCATGACCACAATGTCTCTTCAGTAGCCATCATGCCCAATGGAGATCATATAGTGTCTGCCTCAAGGGATAAAACTATAAAAATGTGGGAGGTGCAAACTGGGTAAGTAGGTTTGGTTGAAATGGTGTCAGCTAAAGAGATATTAAACAACCAAACAAAATGTGTTCTGAACCAGTTATTTTGACTTTAACCCAAAATAATTATGGTGCTGGTTGTGTTATGTACTATAAAATGAGGTTTGAATCTCTAAATGTTTCCCAAAAAGGAATAGAGAAATTATTAAAAAAAAAAAAAAAAAAAAAAAAAAAAAAATTCGTGTCCTCGAGAGCCATTTTCTATGCAATGGCTTATTATCTCTGTGGTCTTCTTTTAGGTGATTTCTCTATGGGTTGAAATAAAATGTAAATAACATTTGTGCAGGTAGGCCCCTGTTAGGCTTAATTTGGTTGTGCTTAGAATCACACATGATTGTTATAATAAAATCTTAACCTACTACTAAGTAGTTTTACCCAGATTAGTAGAGTATGCCTTTGTCTCAACAAAGCTATAAATATTTTTGTTAGGTTTATTGTGTGTGTTTAGTTTTAGAAGATTTTATTTCTCTCTATATTTTACCTTCTAGAATGTGTTGATTGGTTAGCTCCTTAATGATACTTCCATCAGCTTATTTTGACTGATGTTTGATTTTCCGGCCTGTCCCCATCTTTCATTAACCATGAATGTACATTTATTGTGCTGACTCACATATGATTACCCTAACATGGTGCCGTCCTCTTTATTCCAGTACGTACGTAGCTAGTTTTATATTGCTCCTGGGAAGTATCCCAGTGATTGCCATTCATGATGTAGATTATTATTTGTTTTGACAGCTACTGTGTGAAGACATTCACAGGACACAGAGAATGGGTACGTATGGTGCGGCCAAATCAGGATGGCACTCTGATAGCCAGCTGTTCAAATGATCAGACCGTGCGCGTATGGGTCGTAGCAACAAAGGAATGCAAGGCTGAGCTTCGAGAACATGAGCATGTGGTAGAATGTATTTCCTGGGCTCCAGAAAGCTCATATTCTTCCATCTCTGAAGCAACAGGATCTGAGGTATGTGATTTATATATCATTTCATGATTTGATTGCTGGTATCAGAATCTTAGATAACTTCTGATTCTCAGTTTCAGGGCAGTTAATGCATTGAAAAATCTGTATCCCAGAATTCTGAATCTTGAAACTCTTTACTCTTTCGAACTTGCAGAAATGTTTATATTTTTTAACTAGTGATTATTATTGCTGTCAGCTGACCTGTGATTTGGGCTGGGGATGGTGGACCCGCCTGAAGAGTAAAAGTGGTCATTAAATTTATAAGAAATGCCATTGTTGTAAGAGTATAGCAACTGGTGCAAAATAAAACTTATGGGAGAAGTTAAAAGTTACCTTTTAGAAGAATAGCCTTCTTTAATGAGCGTAATTATTTATAAATTTATGGTGGAATGCAGTTCAGTATTTAAATATTTATTTTACACAGAATTATTTCATATGAAGGCCTCTTGATACTCTTGATCACTAGAAGCACTAGCTGAATCTGTCTGGAGTTTTATTTATTTGTGTGTTTTAAGTTTTTATTTGAATCACCCATCCTCCACCCATCTCCCGTCTGGTAACCATCAGTTTGTTCTCTATAGTTAAGAATCTGTTTCTTGGTTTGTTGCTCTCTTTTTTCCCCTCCTTTGCTCATTTAAATTCCACATGCAAGTGAAATCTTACGATATTTGTTTTTCTCTGACTTATTTCACTTAGTATTATACTCTCTAGCTCCATCCATGTCATTGCAAATGGCAAGATTTCATTCTTTTTTGTGGATGAATAATATTCCATTGTGTGTGTATGTATGTATATATATCTTCTTTATCCATTCATCAGTTGATGTACACTTGGGTTGCTTCCATAGCTTGGCTATTATAAACAATGCTGTTGTAAGGGTGCATGTATGTCCCTTTGAATTAGTGGAATTTTTTTTTCTTTCTTTCTTTTTTTTCTTTCTTTCTTTCTTTCTTTCTTTCTTTCTTTCCTTTTCTTTCTTTCTTCCTTCTTTCTTTTTTCTTTTCTTTTCTCTTCTCTTCTCTTCTCTTCTCTTCTCTTCTCTTCTCTTCTTTTCTTTTCTTTCTATTCTTTGGGTAAATACCCAGTAGTACAATTTACAATTACTGGATCATAAGCCGTTCTATTTTATACTTTTTGAGGAACTTCCATACTGTTTTCCAGAGTGGCTGCACCAGTTTGCATTCCCACCAATAGTGCAAGAGGGTTCCCCTTTCTCTATGTCCTCGCCAACACCTGTTGTTTCTTGTGTCTTTTATTTTAGCCATTCTGACAGGTGTGAGGGGATACCTCATTGTAGTTTTGATTTGCATTTCCCTAATGATAGTGATGGTGAGCATCTTTTCATACGTGTGTTGGCCAACTGTATGTCTTTGGAGAAGTGTCTGTTCATGTCACCTCATTTTTTAACTGGATTTTTTTTTTTTTTGGGTGTTGAGTTATAGAAGTTCTTTATATTTTGGGGGTACTAACTCTGTATCAGATATGTCATTTTGCAGATACCTTCTCCCATTCGGTAGGTTGCCTTTTTGTTTTATTGTTTCCTTTGCTGTGCAGGAGCTTTTTATTTTGATATAGTCCCAGTAATTTATTTTTGCTTTTGTTTCTTTTTCTTTGCCTCAGGGGACCTATTTAAAAGAAAAAAGGTGATACAGCCAGTGTCAGAGAAACTACTGCCTATGTTTTCTTCTAGGATTTTTATGATTTCAGATCTTATATTTAGGTCTTTAATCCATTTTGAATTTATTTTTGTGTGTGGTGTAAGAAAGTGGCCCAGTTTCATTCTTTTGCATGCTGCTGTCCAGTTTTCCCAACACCATTTGTTGAAGAGACTATATTTCCCTTTGGATATTCTTTCCAGCTTTGTCAGAGATTAATTGACCATATAATTGTGGGTTTGTTTCTGGATTTTCTATTCTTTTCCATTGATCTATATGTCTATTTTTGTGCCAGTACCATAGTGTTTTGCTTACTACAACTTTGTGATAAAACTTGAAGTCTGGAATTGTGATGCCTCCCCAGCTTTGCTGTTCTTTTTCGGGATTGCTTTGGCTGTTTGGGGTCTTTTTAGACATTTTAACAATATGTGCTCAGTCCGTGAACATGGAATGTCATTCCATTTCTTTGTGTTGTCTTCAATTTCTTTCACCACTGTTTTCTGGTTTTCAGAGTACAGATCTTTCACCTCTTTGGTTAGGTTTATTCCTAGGTATCTTATTATTTTTTGGTGCCATTGTAAATGGGATTGTTTTCTTAATTTGTCTTTCTGTTGCTTCATTATTGGCTTTTAGAAATGCAACAGATTTCTGTACTTTTTTTTTTTTTTTTTTTGGTATCCTGCAACTTTACTGAATTTGCTTATCAGTTCTAGAAATTTTTTGGTGGAGTCTTTTGGGCTTTCTACTCAGGAGTTTTATATTTCGTCATGGTTCTTAATTTTTACTTTTCATGATTTCATTATTTATGATTAATAACTTAATAATAAATTACAGACTGTTTCTTTGAATAAATTATATGAGCCAAAATTGACCATGTTCCTTTTTTATAGAGACAGTCCTATCGTGGATATTTTAATTATATTTTAATAAATGAATGAAAAGAATCTTCTTCCCCTACCCCCACCCTTCACCCCCCAAAATTAGTTTTCTGAAATGAAACTTCTGTAGTAATCTCTTAAATTTTGGCTGGCTGTTTGGTTGCATTTTCAAATTCTTTTTACTGCCCTCTGGTGGTGGTTACTTACCATGTCATAAAGTTGATTCTGGCTTGGATGTTATATAAAGACTGAATTAGTTTTCAATTTTTTTCTTGATTCCAGAAGTCTTGAGCAATAAATTTATCATCTGTTAGTGTTATAGAAACTGAGTCTTAACCTAAATGGAGATTTTCTATTTTCATATTATCTGGGTCCTTCCTGTGTAGCCTACATATGTCAAAAGACTTGTGTATTTCGATAGAGGAAAATAAAATGAGTAAGTCCTGGAGATCTAATTGTACAGCTTGGTGACTATAGTTAACAATACTGTGTTGTATATACGTGAAATTTGCTAAAAGGGTAGCTCTAAAGTGGGGGATGGTTATACGAGGCAATGGATATGTTAACTAACCTGATTATGATGATCATTTTACCATGTATATGTATCTCAGTATCAAATTGTGTATAGTAAACATACACAATATTTATTTGTCTCCCAAAATTGCATTTCTGTAAAATTGAAAATATAGATCATTGTTAGAAGTCGTCTAAAGTCTTCACTTAACTTCTTACATGGGAAACTTAATTTTTGTATGTTTTCTATAGACTAAAAAAAGTGGCAAGCCTGGGCCATTCTTACTGTCTGGATCCAGAGACAAGACTATTAAGATGTGGGACGTCAGTACTGGCATGTGCCTTATGACCCTAGTAAGTTTGCATAATATTAACTGCTTCTTTTGAAGCTTACTGTGTTTATATTTTGGGGGGTTAGATGCCTTGTGATATCTTACTAAATAATCTGAATTAGTCCAGGCTTTAAAATAACTTCTTTATAAAGATAATTTTTCTTAAACTTTTGTAATTCCATTGTTAACAGTGAAATGAAAGTTATTCCTGTAGGGATGCTTGGATGGCTCAGTAGGTTAAGCTTCCAACTTTGGCTCAGGTCATGATCTCACATTTCATGAGTTTGAGTCCCGCATCAGGCTCTCTGCTTCGGATCCTCGGTCCCTCTCTCTGCTCCTTCCCCACTTGCACTCTTTCTTTCAGAAATAAACACTTAAAAAGATAAAAGAAAATTACTCCTGTAGAATGTCATGTTATAAAAAGGATCTACAAAGCCATTAATGCTAGGAGGGAGATCCTAGCTCACTTTATCTTTAAAAATTCTATATCTCCTATGGGGAAAAATAGTATTATTACAGACCCATTCATTTTTTAAAGTGTTTGATTCTGTATTTCACTGTATTTAATTTTAATATGAATCTTATTGACATATTTGTTCTTCTTTATTTGTTTTATTTTACCATTATGACGTTAATGTTGTTACCTAGCTTTACGGCTTAGAAATGTTGATTTCATTTTCAGGAGCGCCAGTATTTAATATTAGGATATATAAATGATAGTACAAGATTGTGGGCATTTTTATTTGCCTAAGGGAGCAATAAGGGGATCTGTGGGCATTAACAATTTTTGTTAATTAACAATTTTTGTAATTTGGCATCCGTTTGTTTTAGAGACGTTTTAGGTACTAACCATACCTTGAAGTGATGGTCTCTGTAAGATATGGTAGACACTTTGGAAGTATCATCAAGAATTGATTAGAAAATTAAACTCTCCTCTAACAGTATTCTGAGCTGAGTTCAGATACACTGTATCACTATTTAAAAAGGTGATCTGCAGAGCTACCTGGCTGGCTCAGTCGGTAGAGCATGCGGCTCTTGATCTCAGGATTATGTGTTTGGGACCCACATTTGGGTGTAGAGACTGCTTAAAAATAAAATCTTAGGGGCACCTGGGTGGCTTGGTCTGACTTTGAGTGTCTGACTTTGGCCCAGGTCATGATCTCACGATTTGTGAATTTGAGCCCGCGTCAGGTTCTCTGCTGTCAGCACAGAACCCATTTCGAATCCTCTGTCTCCCTCTCTCTCTCTGACTCTCTTTCAAAAAAGAATATTTAAAATAAAATCTTAAAGAAAAGAAGGAAAGCATGTGCTCTCCTCCCCTGTAAGAACAGAGGTCACCTTAATTTCTCCCGAGGTTTCTGGCTCCTGTTTTTCACCTGAAGGATAGTACTTTTTACTGCTTTATTTTGGTGTAGCCATGGAAATGTGATTTTGTATTTTACTTTTAAAATACATTTTGTATTGGGGTGCCTGGGTGGCTCAGTCAGTTAACCATCCAACTTTGACTCAGGTCACGATCTCTCAGTTCATGAGTTTGAGCCCTGCATCAGGCTTTGTGCTGACAGCTCAGAGCCTGCTTCTGATTCTGTACCTCTCTCTCTCTCTCTCTCTCTCTGTCCCTCCCCTGCTGACGCTGTCTCTCTCTCTCTCCCTCAAAAATAAATAAACATTAAAAAAAATTGTTTTAAATAGATTTTTGTACTTTTGTTGAGACTTCTACCTCTCGTCATTGGTGACTTTTATAGGTCACTACAGTAGAACAAAGTATTTTATTTATTTATTTAAGTCTATTTTGAGAGAAAGTGGGTGCAGGGCAAGGGCACAGAGAGAGTGGAAGAATCTCAAGCAGGCTCCACACTGTCCGTGCAGAGCCTGATGTGGGGCTGGATCCCACGAACTGTGATCTCATGACCTGGGCTGAAACCAAGAGTTGGATGCTTACCCGACTGAGCCATCCAGGCACCCTGGTCAAAGAATATGTTACGTTGGTCATCTGTCTTTTTTTGTTTTTCTTTCTTCTTTCTTTTTATTTTTTTTTTTTATAAACTCCCCTTGGGTTCTTTTATAAAAGCAGTATGGTTATTTACATTATAGAAAAATTAGAAGTATACAGAAAAGCTAAAAGAAGAAAATAAAAGTCACCCATATACAGCTCTGTCATACCTAATAAAACCTACCAAGTTTGTTTAATTATTTACTTATTTTGAGAGAGAGAGCAAGCAGGGTAGGGGCAGAGAGAGAAGGAGACAAAGGATCTGAAGCGGACTCTGTGCTGACAGTAGAGAGCCCAATGCAGGGCTCAAACTCACCAACCGTGAGATCATGACCTGGGCAATGTCAGAAACTTAACTAACTGAACCATCCAGGTGCCCCTCTTTTCTTTTTTTTTTTTAAAGTAATTTTTTTTTATGTTTGAGAGGGAGATGGAGTACAGGCAGGGGAGGGGCAGAGAGAGAGGGAGACACAGAATCTGAAGCAGGCTCCAGGCTCTGAGCTATCAGCACAGAGCCTGGTGTGGGGCTCAAACTCAGAGTGTGAAATCATGACCTGAGCTGTGAAGTTGGCCACTTAACTGACTGAGCCACCCAGATGCCCCTCCCCCCAACCCCCCACCTGCTTTTTTAAAAATGTTTATTTATTTTTGAAAGAGAGAGAATCCAAAGCAGGCTCCAGGCTCCGAGCTGTCAGCACAGAGCCCAATGTGGAACTCAAACTCATGAACCATGAGATCATGACCTGAGCCGAAGTCAGACACATAGACCATTGACTGAATCACCTAGGCGCCCCTACCAAGTTTTCTTTTTTTAGTCTAGGGTTGTCCATAGAACTCTCTGTGATGATGTTCTGTATCTGTACTATCCATCATTATAGCTACTAGCCACATGCAGCTGTTGAGCTCTTGAAATGTGGGTAATGAGACTAAGGACTCAATTGCTGATAGTATTAATATTTTAGTTTATATTTTAAAAACTACATGTGACTAAATGGCTACCCTGTTGGACTGTTCAGCACCAAGCCATTGTCTTAAATTTCTATGTAGAGGAATATGGTGGATATATATTTGGCTCCAAATATTTTAACATATATCTCCTAAGAATAAAGAATAACACCTTTATTCTTAAGTTTCTTGATTATACTCAAGAAACTTAACATTGGGGTGCCTGACCGACACAGTCGGTAGAGCACATGACTCTTGATCTTGGGGTCATGAGTTTGAGACCCACATTGGGCGTAGACATTAAAAACATGATTAAAAAAAAGAAAAGAAACTTACCATTCATACTACATATTCACATTTTCTCTAGTTATCCACTAGTGCCCTTTATAACTGTATTGTAGCCACCACCCAGGAGCCAGTCAAGCATCACACATAATATTTACTGGTCATGCCTTATTAGTTTCCAGTTTCCTTTAATCTAGAAAAATTCCCTACACTTTTTTGGGGGGATGTGGGGTTCTTTTTTGGCACTGATGTTTTGGGTACATGTAGCTTCACTGCTTTGAGTAATGACTGAACTATTTTCTTAGATGCCGTTTAAATATTTTATCCCTTTATTAAGTTGAACACCTTTTTTTTTAGGTGGGTCATGATAACTGGGTACGTGGAGTTCTGTTCCATTCTGGGGGAAAGTTTATTTTGAGTTGTGCTGATGACAAGACCCTCCGTGTGTGGGATTACAAGAACAAGCGATGCATGAAGACCCTCAATGCGCATGAACACTTTGTTACCTCCTTGGGTATGTACGAGTAAGGAGATTTCTTAACAAGTAGATTTTGGAGTGCGAGACACAAACAGTTTTATGTAATCATGAGGAATTTTCCAGGTAAGAAATGACCTGTGCTTTCAGGACAGACTAGAGAAGACAGTTTAAAAACTTTGTGGATTCCTACTATTTGTTTTAAATTCTCCTTTCCTTAACTCTCTCTTTCCATCATCAGCCTTATAATAAAAAAAAAATTACTTTCTCCATTGCACAACATTGGTTTTGGAAACTAGGATTGTGAAGAGGATGCTTACTAACCACTCTGATGGGTAATTTTCTTCCCCTACTAGTTTGTAAGTTTCTCAAAGGAAATCTTACTCAGCCTTTTTCCCTCCGGCAGGTTTATACTCTCATGTACTGGGGACTCACTGAATTAAGTCTAATAAACAGCCTCAGTGTCATCTAGACCTAAATCTAGAATATAAGATAGTGAATACATTAAAAATATAATACACCCAGGGTATGATGGATCTAATGATAAAAATAAAGCCTCAGTAGAATAGGACCAGTGCCTACCTCATAGGATTGTTAAAAGAATTAAACATGAATATAATGCATTAGTACTAAGCCTGGAACATAGTAAGTTAAGTAAGTAGATACATTAGAGCTACCCTTGTTAGATTCGAGTGAAACATTCAGCCTTAGTTGGGATGGGGGTAATGGGCGTAGGTATTTTTATTGAAGTGTTAATACAGGATTTAATCATTAAGTCTCAGCTTCGCTAACCCAGGGGTGTATGTGTGGGTGTGTATAGAAAAAAATGAGCATTCCTGGCACTTGGACTTGCTTATTTTGTGGCTTGTTAAAAATTTTATCTGCGTTTAAAATAAGCCTTTTCTTTTTCTTTCAGATTTCCATAAGACGGCACCATATGTGGTTACTGGCAGTGTAGATCAAACAGTAAAGGTGTGGGAGTGCCGTTGATTGAGTCTCATTTGGCCCCTCCTCCCATTTTTCCTCTGGATGCACTCTGATGATACCATGGTTACCCCATTGAGCTCTGTTTAAATAAATATTGTCCTTTCATGTAAATTATTCTGGATGTAGATTGAGCTTATTAAATGTTACACACAAAGTATTCATGCATGGTGAATCCAAATTGTATACTGTAAATTTACATACGTTGTCTAGAAGTACCATAGGGTTTAAAAACCTGGGCTGGCATTGGTCACACCAGGCCTAAGAAGGCAGAAGTTGAATAAATTGAACTAGGGCACTAAACTGAATAGTTGACAGTGTCATTTTATGTTGGATTATTAATTCCTGTTTTTCTTTCTGCTATCTGTTGGTGCCTGACTTGATGGCCTCATTTGGGGAAAAGTGGTGATTATTAGGGCTTTTTCTGAAATGTGTATCTATGTAACATCACTTAAGTGTGCTTAATAAATCTTCTTTAAGGATGTTAGATGATAAGGCTACAATTCAAAATCTTCTGAACCATCTATGTAATTAATGGGGATTACACATTGGAATTTTTGTCATGACACATTTGCCAAATCAATAGGACACATTTGTTTTGGCAGCCTATCAGGCAGAGGCTAGTGGTATATTTATGTACGGAAATGACTGTAAATCTCAAATAAGAAAAATCTCAGCAGCTAATAGCAAATCATTTCTTTCATTTGGGTCCTAATGCTTTGTAAACAGGTTGAAAAACACTGTAATTCTCTAAGCTTCTATTTTTCACACTAGACACACTTGTAGTTGTCTTCTCCATGCTGTTAGACTGTGCAGTGACGTGACTCCCAAGTAGAATTTAATCTTCCCGTTGAGTGTGTCATGGTACAAATCACTATTTGTTTTCGATGTTCTTTAGGGATGTGCAATGTGCATTACATAATGACAAATACGGAAAAGGTTATGTTTGCCCATCTGAAGGGAGTGGGAGAAATACAGCAGTTTGTTCTTCAACACAAATCTGATACTGATTTGAACTGTATTTAACTTACAAGTTGAAAACAAGACAGGGTTTAATGGAGCATGCATAAAAATGTACTGTGTTTTCACCTTTTGTTTATATATAAATGTTATATGGGCCTATCTGTAAGTGGATAAGTCTGTATATGTATATCACACACATACAACCTCCATATCCTTGGATCCTGGGCTTTCGAAGAAGTGCTAAAATGTACAAGTAGAATAAATTTTGCCGTGGAGTACCATGCTTTAGAACAAACCCTTTTTGATCCTAATGCTTCTGAAAACTAGGTCTGACTCTGTGGGAATTGTTCCCAGCTAAAAGGAAAAGCACCCCCCGCCCCATTTGGCTGTTCAGCATTTTATGCATCCTTGATATATTGTATATTGTGATCCAAAGTTACTACAAGTAGGCTTAAGAGAATTTTTATCTATGACTTTGGAAACAATATTTCATTGCAGATTATTAAATAATTCTATTGCTTAGCTAACCAACAGCTTTTTTTTAAAGGTCATTTGAAAAGTTAACAGAACAGTGAAATAACAAGACAGTTTAACAAAGAAACTTACTCTGAATTGCATTTTATTCATTTGCGTAATGTGATTTTTAAAATGTCCCTTTTAGTATTTAATGGATATTTGGTTCTTGAAAAAGACAAAGGGTTAGAGTTAATGTCCTGTAGATACACACACAGAGACTAGGCCTTACGTTTACTAGAAGCAGCTTTACGTCTAACTTGTGTCTTTTTGTTTGTTTGCTTTGTTTTTAATAATTCCTGAGAGACGTCTCTGGAAGGAAAAGTGTTTTGAGAACTAATGGCTACTTTTGAAGACAAAAATTACAACTTAAGCTAATTCCTTACATACAGTAGAATAACTTTCAGGACAATATTGCCTCACAACCCTGCTCACATTGAGAAGTCTTTTTTGTTTGTTTGTTTCTTTTTAGCTGTTCTGACTGGATTTTTCTACAAATGCTATGGAAGATATCTTTGTTCTCGTTTGCTGCTATTTCCTGTCCTATTTTAAGAAATATAAATACATAGAAATGGTGCATCTTAACATTTGTTTGTACATGTATAAATGTCTTGTATTTTAATTCATTTTTAGCATGTAGCAACACGAATTGTTTAAGGGTAAGCCACAACATCTAGAAATCACTCATAGATACGAACAATAAAGGAAAAAAATGGTACCGATTTAGGAGGAAACAAAGCTGCTGTCCACTGGGTTTTCCCCCCTGCAGCACACAGTGACTTTCATTGACGAAGGAGGAGAAACAATATTACTCTGTAAACAAAGTTATCCTTACTTGGGAGATTGCCACAGCCTGCTGCTTAGTTGAGTTACCAGACATCCTCCGTTTAAGAAGCAGCAAACATTGAATCTCAGGGATGGTCCTCAACTGGATCCAAATGTAACGAGCCCTGTTTGAATAATGAAGGGGGGTGGGGGAGAGTGGATCCATCCATAATCCGGAATCGGATGTGCAGCGGTTTCCTGCACTGTCGTTTGACGCTGCCCTGTTGATGCCCTTTCTTCCTGTTTCCTCCGTTTTCTCTGTCTGCTGTCTAACCCTGTGCCTTGCCTGGGATAAGTACAATGATGAGGTTACTGGTTTGGATTGTAAGTAGAGGAATTTATTAACTGGTTTAGAGGTTCACTGCTGCTTTGTCACTTTCTCAATCAAATTGGTCACTTAATTTAAGAAATAAAAAGCTGGTAGAATTGCATCCTCAGATGATTATTTGACTTTGTGTGTGTGAAAAGACATTCCAGTGCCACCCTGATATAATGTGCCCAAGAAGTCCTAGCTGCACTCTTGGAAGTGCCAGCCACAGAAACTGTGGTTTAGACGTTGCTTGGAGAATAGTTGCTTTTTGACATGGCATCTTGCACTTTAGGAGACTAAGACCGTCCTGTTTTGTCTGTGTGTGGTGTGACCAATGGTGTGCCCAGAGCACTGCTCTAAAAATCACTAGTGTTAGCAAGTCGTCCAGGCTGTGGAGCGCTCGCTGTAGTCTTCGGAAGCTTTGGCTCTAGATCACCAAGCCCAGTCTCCTTACTGTCAGTGCCCTGCTCTCCTGTTTGCCTCTTTCTGTTTCTGTGTGAACTTCCAGGTAAAATCACGCATTAAATAGTTTTCTTTTAAATTCACTTAAAGAAAAACTATTTAAAAGTAAAGGATATTTTGTTTTGTTGACAGTGGTGGCTTGATAATCCTTAAGCAACTGAAGTTAAAATTGTTGAAGGAAAAGGCACTTAAAATGGTTACTCTTTCTGTCCAGCTGTATATAAGTCCAATGTGTTAATTAATCTAGATGATGCAAAGAAGAATCTCCTGGTAGAGAAGCAACATGTACAAAATTGGTGAAAAAGGTTTTTGGGGTTTTTTTTTTTTTTTTTTTGGTTTTTTTTTTTTTTTTTTTTCTTTTCAGTGGGGGGGGGGGAGGGCAAGCTGGATTTACAAGTCACAACTGGACTGGACTGGCCTTTTTATCTTTCCACTATATCATGTAAGTAGCTGCTTTCTTGTCCTGCCTATCCTTCAGGCATCCCTAAAGCTCACTCTGAAGATGATAGAAACAAACACAAAATCTTCGAGTTAGAAGTTGATCTGACACTGACATGAAGGCAAGCATTGATTTCATATGAATGTTGCAGAGGTGGTGGTGATTGGAGAAAACAGTTCCCAGATTGTAAGAGTTAACTGAAGATATTGACACAATTAAAAAAAAAATCAGTAAAGGAATGTATATAATATTGCTCTTGTGTTTTACAGTAAGATTTGTTGCTCTCAGACTGTGTAAAACAAAATTTATTCATGTTTTCTGCATATTAAAAAATCCTATTGTACCAATTGGTAAACTATTAAATGCCTATAAAACTAGATGTGATTTTTTTTTTTTTTTTTTTTTTTTTTTTTTTTGGTGTCCCTGTGCAGAGACTTAAAGCTTTTTAGTGGAGTCCTCATTGGAGATGGGGCTGTGTTCAACACCTGTCGTAGAGTCAGATGCAAATTGGTGGCAGGGCCTTGATGGAAGTCTTTTTCTCTAGGGCAGCGGTGGCACTGCCTTTACTGTCTGCTTCCTTCACCTTATTAGGAGATCAGGAGCGAGGAGTGGTGGCTGCAGGAGCTCTTGCCATGGTGGTGGACTTGCAGAGCTCAGACTGTTCTCTGAGGCACCACCCTCCCCTCCAGCAGCCCTTTCCGACAGGGACTCATCTGCCCAGGCACCGGAGAGCTGATGATGCCAGGAATGACCTGTTGTAAGCCGCAAAAAAAATCTCCCCCCAAGAAGACTTGCCCCTCTTGTGGTCAGGGCCCAGAGATAAGGGTCCTGTCCCCTTTGTTCTGTTAATGAATGAGCCTCTTGTTCTGGCCAGTGGTCTTGGATTCTTGGAAGATTCTAAGTATTTTAAACTTGGGTTGAAATGTCAAAATCCTCTTCACTCTTGCCCCAGATGCCCCGTGGCTTTCCCTCTGCTTTATACATGTTGCCTATGACCTACCTTCTGTCCCCTACTACTGCTCGGCACCTGTAGTGGCCATGAAGTCTCCAGCCTTTTTCATGTATTAAGGACAAGTTGAATGATGTGGCTCTTCCAGCCCGGTTGTTTGCTTGCCTTCTGTTGGGAGTAGCCTCTCCCCTACCTCCCCACCCCCACATGGGGAGCTGGGCCAAGAGCAACAAAAGTAATTTGCTTAGTTCGAGTTTTCTGGCTTTTGCAGCTTTTCCCTTTCTCCGCAGGGTTCCTCTTTACCCCCAGCTCAAGATGCAGAAGGTGAGCCTGACCACTCTCCCTAGGGGTAGGGAATCCTAGCTGTAGTGTCATGATTCTGAAATGCAGGTAGCTATTCAAAACTAACTCACTGGTCTATCACATCAAGCTTCCAATATTCATGGTTGGGTGTGTCCCCGAGGTAGGATGAGGGATAGGAAATGGAAGACTTGATGGAGAAATGGTGCTGCATCCTAGATGTGGCAGCTCTGTCGCTGTTTCGGCTTTGGTTTGCGTGCAATTTTTTACTGCTGAGAGACCTACCAGAATTCTCTAGGAAAATGACTCTCAGTGTTTCCCAGCAGGCCAGCAGCAGCACTTGGGAACTCATTAGAAATGCAAGCTCTTGAGCTCCAGCTCAGACATACTCTATCTGAAACATCTATCTGAAAAATCTGTTTTAACCAGCCACCCAAATGATTCTGATGCAGGTTCAAGCTTGAAAACCACTAATTCAAGCAACTTCTCCTTGAATAAGAAATTGGGACGAGTGGCCCCACAGCTATGATGTGAATTCTTGATCGCCATCACTTTGACACGTGGAGTTTTGCCTTTGTGAATATTCTGTATGATCGTTCCTACTTGGGTTGCTAGCCTTTCAATAAAAGTGGAGGGGCTGGCTCAGTTGGAGAAGCATGTGACTGACTCTTGCGGTCGTGAGTTCCAGCTCCATGTTGGGCATAGACTTTAAAAAATTTAAAAATAAAAGCGCAGGGGCACCTGGGTGGCTCAGTCGGTTAAGCGTCCGACTCGATTTCGGCTCAGGTCATGATCTCACAGTTGTGGGTTCAAACCCCAAGTGCTGATGGTGCAGAGCCTGCTTGGGATTCTCTGCCCCAGACAAAAAGTGGAGGTGGAGGGACTAGGGGAGGGAAAATAACCTAACATTTTGAATGCTTCTTAGGTGCCAACACCCTTATTTTCAACACACTTATTCTCCCTGCTGGTGGACAGTAGTACATTTCTATGGGCAAGAAAACAGGTTCACTTGAGGTGAGGACATAGAGCAAGGGTATTAAGCTAATCTAGAGTTGAGACTCAAACCCAAATGCACATGTTCTTTCCTTTATCTGGTTCTGCCCGTGTTAAGCATCTTATTAGCTAAGTGTAAGGACCTTGTGACATCTTTCATTCAACTTGTTAACCTTCAGTAATGCAGGAATGACCCTCATCCCATCCCTGAGGCCCTCTACCACTGGCACCATGTGGGAGGGCCATTAGGAAGGGGTGGAGCTTGGGAATCGGTAAACAAGGATTATCCTTGCTTACGCTTGTAATTTAGGAAAAACTCCTGGGGCGCCTGGGTGCCTCAGTCGGTTAAGCATCTGACTCTGGGTTTCAGCTCAGGTCACAAGCTCCAGTCTCGTGTTGGGCTCTGTGCTGGCAGCTTGAAGCCTGCTTGGGTTTCTCTCTCTCTGCCCCTCCCCTACCCATTCTCTCCTCAAAAATAAACATGAAAGATTTTTTTTTTTTAAAAAGGAAAGCTCCTAAGCCATTCTATATGAGGTGACTTTATTAGGATAATTGGGTCCTGCATGGTCTGCATCTCGGTGTTATTTTTTTAGTGTCTTTTCTAAGCAATGGGTTTGCCTATTTAGTGGGGGTATTTCAGTTTGCATCTGAGGAGGGCCACTTGTTCTCTGTAGGTGTCCTGATTATGCCTGCCTTGTTTGATTTGACAGTTTAGACTCTGGCAGCAGGAATGTGGAAATCCGCTTATTCTCAGCTTCAGGATATATAGGAATTCCTCGGTGAAGTCCAAGTTCTTCCCAATACTCATTTCACAATGGCAGTTTGGAGGGCAGGAGTGGAGACAGATGATACAATCTTAAAAGCTTAATTTGGTGATAATAGTTTTTTTGTTTTTGTTTTTTAAGATATTTAACTTGGAAAAGTAACATGCATATGTTAAAAAACCCAAATACAGAGTTTTGGAAAGCAAAAGGCTAGCATGGCATCCTTGAGAGAGGGGAGTTGTGGCTCATACAAATTAATTTCAGATCCTGAACAGCTGCCCATCAACACAGACCAGGACCCAAAATGCTAGTTCTCACGCTAACCCTTTCTGGACACCATTCTTCACCCTTTTTTTTAAAAAAAAATTATAATCTGCCAACTAAGATAAGGGAAAAGGGTGGATTTCACATTTAGAGGCTTTTGTTTCCTTTAAACAGTCCCTTGTCATCTGGGTTGTCAAAAGGTAGCAGACAGCACTAATACACGTGAGGGATCAACCATGAAAACAGGCCTCTCAGGTGACTGGTAGGTACAGTGGTAATTAAACCCGATCCATTCCTCAGGTTTCCAAGACGATGCCCCCATTCGAGAAGTGCCATGGAACACATGGCTGGTGTTCACAGGATAAAGGCTATAGGAAGGAATGTTCAGAACACGACCTTGAGACTGTCAAGGAAAGTGGTGGGGGGGTGTGGGGAGCAAGCAAACATCAAGCATCAATGGTGACTCGATGGCATTGCTTAGAAAATTTCAAGGTCGGAGGCGCCTGGGTGGCTCAGTTGGTTAAGCATCCGACTCTTGATCTAGGCTCAGGTCGTGATCTCATGATTTTTGTGAGTTCGAGCCCCACATCGGGCTCTGTGTTGACAGTGTGGACCCTGCCTGGGATTCTCTGTCCTCTCCCCTGTCTCTCCCCTACTTGCACTGTTTTGCTCTCTCTCAAAATAAAACGTATTAAAAAAATTTAAAAACACCTCAAGGTCAAGAATGTCTTCAGTTGGCTCAGGAAAAGGAACAGATGTTAGAACTTCATTTTTCTTTTCAGAGAATAT
This sequence comes from Panthera leo, assembly GCF_018350215.1. Taxonomy (NCBI): domain Eukaryota; kingdom Metazoa; phylum Chordata; class Mammalia; order Carnivora; family Felidae; genus Panthera; species Panthera leo. The sequence goes on along the minus strand of NC_056692.1, from coordinate 14,119,743 downwards.
CAGACACACACACACACACACACACACACACACACACACACACTCTCCAAGAATTCAAAAAGATACTGAAGTATGCATGTTGCTGAGCCCACCCGCTCAAGCTGGCCAACAGCAGCCACCAGTTATGAGACCTCCCCTCTTCTGGGCAGCAGGCCCCTCACAGGCACCCTCCCATCTCCGAGGCCCTGCCCCTCGAGCCCACCTACATGGTAACCCCTTTCCCTGAGACCTGGCTGACCTGAAACTTAACCCTAGGGTGGCAACCCTCAGACCCCCCTCCATTCCAGGGCTCCTAGTCCCTTGGGGGGGTACTCCCAGTTCTCCTGACTCCGACGAAGGGACAAGAGTAGATGCCACAAATCTGGTGTTCAGCAACCCATCCGGGCCAGCAGGCACAGGGCCTGGGCCCCCACCCCACAGCACCCCTCACCCCAACTGGCCGTCACTCTAACACGTACCACACGCAGCTCTATGGAGGAGAGATTCCCAGCCTCTAATTCTGTGACCAACAGGTGACATTTATCTGTTGGGCCATTCTTCTGGGTCTAATGACTGGCAGGTAAACCCTAGCTGGGTGCCTGTGACTCTACCCTCTCCTCCCACTTCAACATTATAAGGACAATGTTGAATTTAAACTAATTGATATTCATATGCTTTAAAAAACTCTTCTAGGGGCGCCTGGGTGGCTCAGTCGGTTAAGCGTCCGACTTCAGCTCAGGTCACGATCTCACGGTCCGGGAGTTTGAGCCCCGCGTCGGGCTCTGGGCTGATGGCTCAGAGCCTGGAGCCTGCTTCCGATTCTGTGTCTCCCTCTCTCTCTGCCTCTCCCCCATTCATTCTCTGTCTCAAAAATAAAAACATTAAAAAAAACCCAAAACTCTTCTATTTATATGTAAGTGATGAATCACTAAATTCTACTCCTGAAACCATTATTACACTATATGTTAACTAACTTGGTTTTAAATAAGATTAAAAAACAAAACAAAACACCCCTTCTACTAGTAATATTTCTGGCAACAACAAGACTGGTACAGAACACACAGGAGAGGCTGGGGCAGCAGGTTTCAAAAACTCACTTTATTCCAATGTGAAATGAAGACGTGATGGTTTAAAAACAAGAAAAAGTTCTTGATCAGCGGTGGGGAGGCTTCGCTTGCCAGCTCACACCCACTGCCTTTGAAACAAGGTATCTGGACAGACCATACCCATCCGCAGCTCCCCACAAAGCCCCCGGGGCAGAGGCCCAAGCCCTGACCGGCTCCCTCAAGCTCACCAGGGCGGCGAACCCCCCACCCCACCCCATCAGGGCTCCAACAGCAGGCACAGGGAAGCGGCGCAGGAGGGCGGGAGAGGGAGCAGCTGGGGCTCATGGGAGCCACTACCTTCCACGGTGGCCCCCCCCCCCCACCCGCCCCAGAGCTACTCTCTGTAGGAGGTGCTTGTGTGACAAGGACCAGGTAGGGAGCTGGGCTCCACAAACAAGTGGCAATCACTCCTGTATCTAGTAAATTCCCCTCAGGATCCATGATTCAGCCCCGGCTGCCCCAGCCCCTCACCTGCCCCGGCCCTACTGTGCGTCAGGCAGCTCCGGTTAAAATGGGGAGAAGGATACATTCAGACTGTAGCCCCTAAAATTATCTCCTGCTGAGGGGCAGGAAGTGGGGAGGCATTGCCTCCCGCTGGGGCCCAAGGGCAGACAGGCCAGGGCCAGGAACAGGGTGTCTAGGGAGCCACCACTGCCCCCCCTTTCCCCCTTCCCCCCAGCCCGGCAAGGCAAGGCCCAGTCACAACCGGTAAATCCCCCGCAGCTCTTGCCTCACCACAAAGCTAAAGTGCACCCCCAACCCTCCAGCCCTGCCACAGAGCTCGGACCCCCCCTCCCAGGACACAGGAAAGCTCCCCTCTTTTTGGCTTCAAACCTGGACTCTAAGCCAGGCTGGGCCCAGGGGCAGAGGCAGCAGAAGCAGCAGCCATAATGTCAAACATTCAAATGACCTGAGAAATCTCATCTTCACGTCATCCACTCAGAACCGACACGGGGCTATGTACAAGTTAGGAAGGACGGATCGAGACACTCACGGGCACGGACTCGCTCGCACACACCTGCTTGTGGATGGGGGGGCCGGAGGGGGCACCTGCCCCCCCGACTGGGAGCCGATGCCCACACACTTCATTTGCGTGTCTTCAATTAGGCCTCTGCATCGTATATTCATCGAACCAGTGCAAAAACATCTTTGGGGGGGGGGGGCAGTCAGGCCAGGCCAGGGTCCCAGGAGGATGCTGGGGTGGGGTTGGGGTTGGAAACATGGCAGAAGAGGGACTGGTTTCCTCTCCTGATCTGTAGGGCACGCCCCCCCTTCTCCTGGAGTCTGGATCACTGGGTAACGGGGCAGCTGGCTGACTGTCCGTCTGTCTCTCCCTTCCTACCCCTGCAAGCCCGGGGAAGAAGGGTCCTTGGCGGCCTGGGGCTGGGAGGCTGAATCCTCCGGGACCCCCGCTGGCTCAGGCTCGGTGGCCATGGGCTCCTCAGCCTTATCCCTGTTTTTGCCGGCCTCCTGGAGCTGGTGCCGCCGTGCCACCTCGGCTTTCAGGTTCTCCAAGTCTTTTTGGCTGAGTAGAAGGACAGGGATGAAGGGCAGGTGTCAGAGCAAGCCTGGGCCCTCTGTCACCTTACTGGCCTTGGTTAAAATTGAACCTGGGGTTGGGGCACCTGGGTGGCTCAGTCGGTTAAGCGTCCGACTTCAGCTCAGGTCACTATCTCGCGGTCCGTGGGTTCGAGCCCCGCGTCAGGCTCTGGGGCTGATGGCTCAGAGCCTGGAGCCTGCTTCCGATTCTGTGTCTCCCTCTCTCTCTGCCCCTCCCCCGTTCATGCTCTGTCTCTCTCTGTCTCAAAAATAAATAAACGTTAAAAAAAAATTTAAAAAAAAAAATAAATAAATAAAATAAAATAAAATTGAACCTGGGGCAAGATCAGGCTCTGCTCTTTGCAGTGGGGGGGAGAGACGTGTGGAACAAGCGCTCCCCTCCGCAAAGCAAAAAGGCCCCTAAGCACGAAGACAGTAAGAACATGGTGCACTCGACACAGCCTCCAGTTAAGGCCCGGCTCCTGCTCAGCCTTTACCCTCACTTCCGATCCGCAGCGCCACGTGGTCTGTCCCACAGCAGATCACACACGGAAGGTGGCGGGGGGGGGGGGGGGCACGACACATGCGGCAGGGACGCTGTCAGCGCCCCAGCCCCTGGCTGACCGAGCCCACGTCCTCCGCCGGTGGAAGGGCAGCAGGACCGAGAAGCCCACGAAGGCAGCGCTGTTCTAAGAGCCACAGCGGGACCCTCAGGGTCCAGGTGTGAGACACATCCCCACACGGAGGCAGCGGGAAACCAGAGAAAGAACGAAGCTGCTCTTACGTACTGACAAGGAAAAGGCTGCTAAGGGACAGTAAGTGCAGAAAGATATGGCCACGTGCGCGGTCTGCTACAATTTTTGTGCAAAAAAAGGGAAAAGATTACAGACATGTGCTTGCTCAACTACGTGGCTATTTCCTGAAAAGATTCACAGGGAACTTCTTACCACTGGCTGTGCTTCTCAGTTCTGAGCCACAACAACCAATTCCAGATTTTAAAAAGAAAAACCGAAAGCCCGCTTCCACGTGGGAGTTGAGTGCAAGCGGAGCGGGGGCCTCACCTGAGAGGAATGAAGAGGATGCCGTTGATGACGTTGAGCTGTTCCAAGACACTGGCCATGCTGGGGGCTGTGAACTGAGGGGCGGCGCCAATGAGCCGGTGAACGCGCGGGGAAGCCGGAGGGTGGGGGGTAGGGCGGGTGCACATGCAGTTTGGGGGGGGGGGGGGTTGTACCTTGAGGGGCGGGATGTTGGCGCTGGAGCCGTTGCGGTAGATCTCATTCATGGTGCGCTGCAGGGCCACGGCCTGCTGGGTCAGGCACTTGAGGTACTCGGAGCTCTCCTTGGTCTTCTCGTGGTCCTCGCCCAGCTACGGGGTAGGTGGCACAGGCGGGAAGGGGTCAGCGAAGCCACGGCCCAAGGGCCCGGCGCCACCCCCTCAGCCCCTGCCGCGGCCCACCTGGGTCTTGTAGATGGTGTAGCCCTCCTTCTCGTGCTGCAGGGCTGACCGGAACTCGGCTTTGCTCTCGTAGACCCGGGCGACAAGGTGGTGGCTGCAAGGGGGCGTGCAGGGCGCAGAAGAGACACGAGTGGGCCTGGCGCAGGGGCTCGGACTACTCTAGATTCCCCTCTGGAATCCACCCAAGGGCAACAAAGAAGCCCGGGACTCGGAGAAGAGACGCAAGTTGAGAGAAAATCCCTCAGGAGTCAGATGGAAGACAGGCTGCCGGATCCCATGTCCACCCTCAATCGAAGTGCCTTCCGGGACCATGTCCCTGCGGCCCTGGGCGTCCCATGCCCTTAACCCAGCATGGGCTCTCACCTGAGGGCCACCTTGAGGGACTTGGGCCCGTGGTACTTGGTGCTGACAGCCAGCGCATTCTCCAGGAAGCGCAGCGACAGGTCATATTCCATCACTCCGTGCAGCACCAGCCCGATGTTGTTCTGGGGGCGGTCGGGAGGGCCCCGGTCAGTGCCGCTTCGCTAGGCCGAGGGCTAGCCCTGCTGCCCCTCCCCAGCACTCACGTCCAGCAGCGCCATCTCGGGGTGGTCCTCCCCGAACACCAGCAGTGTGAGGTAGCGGGCGCGGTACAGCAGGCTCAGGGCCGTGGACAGCTGGCTGCTGGCGAAGCAGTACAGGGCCAGGTGCATCTGCAGGGGCAGCGGAGTCAGGAGGGGGTCCCGGGCCCCGGCGCAACCCCCCACCCACGCCCCCAACTGCTCACATATTCCTGGATGGTATTGGGGTGCTCGATGCCCATCACTCGCTCGCTCATCAGCACAGCCTTCTGCTGGTTACTCAGGGCCTGGGAGAGGTGGGGAATTGTCATCCCAGCGCGGGTACCGCCCCACATCAAGTCTGCCAGGCCCCCAAGCAGCCCCCGAGCAGCGCAGCCTCCTCAGCAGAGAAGTGTTCACAACTCAGCTGCTGTGAGCATGGAAGGCCAGGCCCCACTCCGAGGCATTTTTAAATAGCTCGCCTTGAGTCTCTCGCCCCAACAAAATCTATGCTTAGGTATAAATCTAAAACAGTACTAATAAAAAAAAAAAAGGCATACATAAATGAAAGAGTCTACGGTTGAAGGACAAGCGGAGGCCTACGGTGCACCCGCCCCATGACAAGGCAGGTGGTCCCCAGCAGGCCAAGGAATGCTTAGCGATGCTCCCGACAGCTTCCCGTGGCTCTTACAAGGCACCCGGCACCGTGAGCCTCAGACTATCGTTCCCAGCGTCCCCAGGAAGCACTCCCGTCTGCGAGCGAGGCAGCTCTCCCAGGCAGGACAAGCAACTCCCCGGGGTCTCCCTGGTCTCTGCCTGATCCTCCCAGGGGACCCCCTGAGGAGAACGGTGTCCTTGAGCCCCACCGTTGGGGCTCAGGTCCCCAGGCCTGGGCTCCCGCCTCCTGCGGCACGGAGTGAGAACATGGCCCCGGCTCCCTCACTTGCCATCCCCCAGCGCCAGGCCGGGCCCCACGGCCTCTGTGGACACAGCCCGGAGGGTGCTCAAGGCCCACCTCGGCGTAGTCACCCATAATGTAGTGGAGACGAGCAAGGAGGCGCAAGCAGGCACAGATCTCCACGTGCATGGCTCCGTACACGTTGTTAAACAGGTTCAGGGCCTCATTGATGAGCTCACAGCCCTCCTTCAGGAAGCCTGCAGGGCACCCCCAAGGGCGGCAAGGTCAGGGCCGGGCCAGGGGACCCCCACCCCCCAGCCACACCTGGCCACGCACCCTGCTGTACTTTGGCCTGCCCACTCTGGAAGAAGTGGAAGGCATCCGAGGCCTTCGGGTTGACATGCTTGACCACGGGGAAGATATTGAGCACATCCTCCTCGGTGAAGGCGGGTTTGTGGCGGCTGTCAAAGCTGTACTCCTTCAGCAGGATCTGGGGGACACAGCCCAAAGCCCGAAGGTGGCCTCAACCCTGGGCTCAAATGGCCAGCACCTCCCGACTGAGCACCCCACGTCGAGAGAAGGCCACTTCCCCCCACGCTCCTGCCGACCCTGCAGGAGCTAGGAGGGACCCCCTGAATCATCCACACCTGGATTCCGGTTTTCAGGGAGATTTCCCGCAGCAGCGTTATCTTCTGCAGCCCATAGGTCTCCACAGCCTGGTCCACGGTCTCGCTGTGGGGGGAGGTGGCAGGTGGGCCTGGGTGGCCCAGCCCCCGTCTCTGCCCCCTGAGTCAACGGCTGCCTCCCCACCAAAGGACCAAGCCCAAGTACCAGCTCCCATCCCCTCATCACCCTGGCAAGCAGCCCTCCACTGCTCCCTCCCTCCAGTCCCAGCCCCCACCCTGCAACCGCTGCCCCCGCGCCGCGGCCTCGGAGAGCCCAACACCCCGTGCTGCCACGCACCACTCGAGGCTGAAGCCAAAGTAGTTCTTGGCCTCCTGGCAGATGTTCTTCCAGAGCTCCTGGGGGGTCATGACAGCCCAGGCCGTGTTATCTGCTGCCCCCGGGGGGCGGTTTCTCCTCCTCCTGTTCCTCTTCTTAGAGATCAGCTCGTCGGCGGGCAGGTGGGCCACAGGGTTGGGGTAGGAGCTCAGGAAGCAGTTCAGAAAGTGGCTGATGGCAGCCGAGAGGCCCGAGAGCTCCACTCCCTGCGAGGAGGTTCGACTCAAGTCACAAGGGCCCTCAGGCCCCAACCCAGGGCTCTTGCCCATCCCACCCGCCACCCCCCACCCCCCACCCCCAGGCTGTGGTGGGAACAGCAATACCTGTAAGTAGGTCTTAAAGATGTGCTTGGCAGAACGGGTGATGAGCTCTCCAATGCCAATTTTCTGCAAGGGTTCGAGAAGGGAGTCTTGGTTGGGCCCCAGGCCTCCATCCAGCCCCAGTGCCTCACGGCCTGGCCGCCCCGAGCATCACTCACATAGATGTGGTCCAGCTGTTCTCGGGCCGGGCTCCGGAGCACCAGGTCCAGCACCTTGCCCAGGTAGCGCATGTTGATGCCACGCTGGCGCATCACCTCAGCCAGCGTGGCCCCATCCATGGGCAGCACCGCATGGTCTATGCAGTCCTTCACCTGCGGGCTGCAGCAGGTCAGGGCCCCCCAGCCTGGGCCCTCTGCCTCCTCCCACCCTGGGTCTTCCGGGGGAAGGGAGTGGGGAGCTCATGCCATCCTGAGGCCCTGAGGGAAGGAGGGGACTAAGACCCCAGCTCCCAGTTGGGAAGAGGGACGAAAACAAAGCGGCAGCCAGGACGTGAGAACGTGCCCCCCCCAGCCTTCTGCACAAGCGACAGGAAAATGGGATGGCAGTCACAGGGAAGCAGGTGCTTCCCAGCAGGGGAGCAGAGGTGAGGGAACCCCACTGGCAGAGCCCAACAGGCAGCACAGGTTCTCCCCGGACCACGCAGGATAGGGCAGAGGCAGCCACTTGGGGGGTCACAGCTCTGTCAAGCCTCAGGACAGGCTGGGGGCCAGGGCAGCTGGCACAGAACACTGAGCTCATAGATCCGAGACCGGAGTGCCACCCGACTGTGGGGATACCTCAGTAGGGAGCAGGCGCTCCATCATCCCAGAAGCCTATGTACTAAGCTTACGAGGTTGAGGACAGGACCCACCCCCCACCTTTTTTTCCAGATGCCCCGGTGCCCCCTCTGTCAGCTGTCTCATCACACAGGGACTCGGAGGACCAGACCCCCAGCTGCTGGCCCCTGAGGCGGGCCCAGCGAAGCAGAGCCTGCGCCTGAGGCCTCCCTTGGCCTCTCTGGGTCAGCAGCCCCATCTGTATGTACGAGGGTGACAAGCACTCTGCCCCACCTGCCTCACAGATCAGCAGGTCTAAGGGAGTTACTCCTGCGAAGGTTCCACAAGCTTCCAGAATCAGATGGATGAAGCACCAGGGCCTTTAACAGCATGCCCTGTGCAGCCCCCCACCCTTGTGGCCCCTCCCTCACCAAGCCGGGGATCTGGCAGGACAGCAGGAAGGCGGCGGCGTCTTTCAGCAGCTGCTTCTGGTCCCGAACTTCCTCCTGGCAGGACTCGGGGAAACGAACCCCTGTGGGAGGGCCAGCAGAGGCCTGAGCCAGGCAGAAGGGATGCAGGGGTGGCAAGATAAAGGCCAGCACCCGCCAGACCAAGGGCCCCAAGATGACCCCCACGGTATCCTGCCCGTCCTAATATAACACTTGCCTGGTGAGAAGATGTCAGGGTTGAAGCGGACGTCAAAGGCTGTGCAGCTGATGGAGCCCACTGCCTTGCACGCGTTGCGGATCACCTCTCGGCTCCGAGGGTCTGCTGTGGAGACACGGCCGGCTCGGAGGTAGCCCCGCCCCCCCATCAGAGGGGGGAGGCTGTGCTACCCCAGGCCTCCCCCGGCTCCGCGCAGACATCTGCCGGCCTCTCTTAAGGCTGGGGCAAGCCACCGCCGGCAGGTGCCAGCTGCCGGGACAGAACCCGGGCTCCCCGCTCCCCCCATGCACAGCAGCCCCACCTGTCCCGTCGTCTGAGGCGATGGTCTCCGCCAGCTCCTTCACCTTGGCGAGACCGCTAGCACTGCCGCCTTCCTCCTCACTTCCTGCCTCGGGCCCCGGAGGGTCTTCAGGCTTAGGTTCCGAGGAGGGGGGGTCACCATTTTCCAGTGTGGTGGGGTTCTCCATCTTGCTGGCTTTCTGCTGCATCAACTGCAGGGCAGCCAGCTTCATGAAGAGGAGGTACCTAGAGCGCAGCAGACGGGGCAGAGCACCAGATGGGAAGACGGTATCCGGGAGCCTCGCCGGCCTGGCAGCGGGGGCCAGGGGCAGGCCCCAGACCCCTGGTCTGTGTCAGCACGCGGACACCTCCCACCCCAGCAACTCCATCAGGTAGTAGCAGGTCACAGCCACACCCGAGATCTTCCCCACAGAAAGAGGACATCTGGAGTATTAGCAAAGGAGCGGCCAGGGGCTTCATGCGGGCCAGGCTCTAAACAGACAGATCCTCCCTGGCATTGTGAGGAGACTGATCGCAGTGAGGGGCATTCGATGTGGCAGACTCCTAAGCACCAAATGCCGGCAGCGGTGACACCGCCTGGCGCTGGAACATTAAAAACACATTAGTGGATTTCCATATGCTCCTCAGAGGAAGAGTGCTGCTTCGGCCGAGAGCCACTGGGCTAGCTGGCTGCTAATTTTCCACCCACATAAAGCTCCTGACGTCCATGTTGCGGAGCGTGAGGTCACAGTGCACGGTGCTGGGGCTATAATGACCGGGGCCAAAGCTGGCTCTTCGTCACCTTCCTTTTCTTTTTTTTTTTTAAATATTTATTTTTGACAGAAAGACAGAGTGTGAGTGGGGGAGGGGCAGAGAGAGAGGGAGACACAGAATCCGAAGGAGGCTCCAGGATCCGAGCTGTCCACACAGAGCCCCACATGGGGCTCGAACTCACAAACCGCGAGATCATGACTTGAGCCGAAGTCAGTTGCTTAACTGACTGAGCCACCCAGGTGCCCCTCTTCTTCACCTTCCAAAGCGTCTCCCATCAAGGACCAGACCCCAGAACTGTCTACTGGTTGGGTGCCCTCAAAAGCCTGGCCCCTCACCTGTGCTCCACAAAGGCGTCCACCAGCTCCTGGCGCAGGCAACAGAGCTTGTGCCGGTGCGCCCGGGGGAAGCCGGCGCGGGTGCACTCCTCGGGCAGCGCCTCGCCGGGCACGGGCAGGAAGTTGAGGTCAGGGGGGAAGGTGCGCAGCAAGTCGAGGATGTAGTGGCGCCCGTCGTTGCCGATGATACCCTTGCACTCCACGGAGGAGCAGAGCTCCACCTCCTCGCCGCGGTCGTTGAGCACCCGGTGCCTCAGGATCTTGAGCGGCCGACTAGTACGTTCCAGCAGCTCCAGGTATCGAGGGTGCGACATCACCGTCTTGCCAAAGTCAATGGAGCCGTAGATGACACTCTGCTCCTGGTCCCGCTCCAGGATGCCAGGGATGATGGACTGGGCCGTGACGCGGTAGCCACGGTAATCCACCACCACCGTCCCCAGCGTGTACAGCCCCTCCACGTCCACGGCGTTGTACGTGCGCACACCATTCAGGTCATTGGTGGGCGCCACGTAGGCCGCCACATCCCCACCGAAGTCCTTGTAGTGGTCACGAACATCAAAGCCCAGGCTAAAGAAGATGTTATTCCAGATGAACATCTGCATCTTGGTCTCCTCACTGGGGTTGATGGCCATCACGTTGCCGTCGATGACCGCCATGGCGCCCCGTGTGGCTGCAGCCGTGAAGTCGCTGTGCACCTGAGGGGCCGAGGTAGGGAGGGTGAGAAAGGCGCCATCCCTGAGAGCCACAGGTTTGGGCCCACCTGGCCAAGCTCACCCAGACAGCAGAGGCAAGTGGACGGCCCCGAGGGCCCGGGGGCTCTAACCTTAGCTTCCTCACACTTGGACAAGCACAAGAAACCCATTTTTTGAAAAAAATTTAACACTGATGTTCAGAGACGGCAGAGCTTAGTGATTAACAAAGAGAAGGGCTGGACCAGGTCTTCGATCCACCAATTATGTACCAGGTGAAGTTGGCCAGGTCACCTCTCAGACCTGTTTTCTCTGTCTATAAAACAGTGACGACAAAAGTTATCAACCTTTACAAGGTGTCTGACAGATTACAAGAGATGATGCCGATCACACACGACACAGCCCCTGGCAAAGTTAGTACTCAAACCACTTAGATCTTATTTTTACCATTACCATCTCTAGGCAGCAAGATTATGGGAGATTAAAAACGGCTTTTCTGAAAGCTTCTTTTTCCCTCATCTCTCTAGATAACATCACGTGTGTGTCCAGGTGAGGTCCTGAAGGCAGACAGTGGAGGGTGGGAGGCTGGAAGAACCCTGTCACACAGCCCACAGGGAAGGAGGTCCCCCTGACCCCACCCAGCCCATGGACTCCCAAGTGTCACAGAGGCCAAAAATCAGAACTGGGGTAGCCTGCTCTGCCAGAGGCGAGAAGTTAGCCAACGCCCTGCAAGGCACCCTGTCTGGACATCTCGGCAGGCAACAAACAGGCCTGAGGCTGCCAGTTAGGCACGAGAGCCGTAGGCACCTTGAATATAGCTCTTTCTCGAAGGAGCCGCTCAGGCAGGTTCTTGCGGGGAAGCTCCCTTGTCGTCTGCAGCTCCTCATTCCAGTCCCGGGTCTGCAAAGGGACGGAGATGCCGGCTCAGCCCCAGCCCCAAGACCCGCTGTGGGCGCCCCTTCCTCCACCTCCTCGTGGACAGCCTCACAGGCTCCCAAGTGAACGAGACAGACAAGCAGATGGAGCCTCCAGGGAGGCACACAGAACCCAGCCTGGCCCCCAGCAGGGGAGAGGAGACAAGAGCCCAGGGCAGGCAGGGCCAGGCTGCAGGCACCTGTCCAGGGATGTGCTCCTCATAGCCCAGCCTGGAGGTGTAGGCGTCCTCCGCACGCACGCAGTCCATAGCATGCTCTGCCTGGGGCGCTGTCCAGCTGTACACCTGGAACGGGGTGGCAATCCTCTCGAATGGGTGGCGCTGGACCCTGTGGCAGGGAGAGGGGGAGATGGGGAAGCCTGCCAAGCTCAGAGCCCTGTCGTAGCCTCCTTCTCTGAAGCCCCCACCAGCTCTTGTGTCTTTGCACTGAGACCCCCCCCCCCCCCACCGGAAAGTCTAACAGAAGCAAATGGGCACCTCTCCTAGGGCTGCCGTCTTGGGGCCTGGCTAACAGCTCCCTGAAGGGAGGCTCTGTCTGGGGTGCTGGGGGCCGAGGGCATGGCTTCTTGGGGCAGAAGCGATGGAGCTCACGCTGGTAGCCTCACCCCACCCCATCATGGGATGTGAGGCAAGGGGCAGAGACGGAGCAAAGACACCACCTTTTCTTCTGCAGCACGGCAAAGTTTTTTTTGAAGGTTGGGCTGATCTGGTTGAGCAGCTCCACTAGGGAATGGCTGAGGAAGCGGGGGCTGGCAGGCTTGGGATTGAAGTGATAAGCCGTGGACCTGTGGGAAGAGGGTGATTGCTGCGCAGGGCACCCTGGGTGGCTGCCCAAACACCCGAACAGGCTTGAACAGGGACTCACTGGTTCAGGTAAAAGCCCCGCGTGGATGCTGTGATGCTGACTTGCCGGTCCTCGGCTGTGATCACAAACAGGTACATGAGGTCCCCATGCATCTTGCGGTTCCCAGGGGGTGGGTTCCAGCCACTCATGGTAAGAACTTTCAGGCACTGCAGGGGCTGCAAATATGGCCAAGAATGAGTAGGCCAGGCCTCCAGGTAGGTGGCTCCTGCCCAGCCAGAGACCTGCTGCTCCCTGGCTCTGCTCTGGAGTCCTACCTTCCAGTCACGGTTCTGGGGCTGCAGGGGACACAACGGCCGTTCCCGGCTCCCTGGAAGGATGTACTCAGGTGGTGTGCAGTCAATGGGGTCCATCTCCAAGCCCTTCTTCCGCTTCCCGCTGTCTAAGGGACCCGAGGCTGGTGGTCAGCATAGGGCCACGCGGGGGCCAACTATCTCCCCACCTAAAATGGCCCCAGTCTGGATGCCTCCAGCCCTGCCCCCTCCTGCTAGGAAGGCCCGGCCCATGGCCCCTTCACCAGCCCCTGGCCAATCTGCTCTAAGATCCTCTGCCCAACCCCCAGTCCCAATGCCTCCCGCACCTCCCAGGTCGCCATCGGTAAAGACGCTCAGGAAGGACAAGGAGTTGCAATCAACCCCGTTGAAGGCATCAGATGGGTCCAGGCTCTTGAGCAGGTCTCGGACATGGCGCACGTGGATGCGGGCCTCACGTACCGTGTATGGTTCTGTTGGGAGAATGAGAGGCAGGGCTTGCTCGCCGCTGCAACAACCCACCCAGTACAGAGAAGTCTGCCATGGTGCTTCCACAATGGTCTTGATTTTCAAATTTTAGGCCTCCACTTACAAATTCCATTATAAGCACATAAGCTGGAGTTCTAGATTCAACACACACACACACACCTGCTTGCTAACAGGCAGAGATCCTTGTCTGCAAAGAACCTTCTGTCAAAGGGCACAAGAAATGCCTCTGGAAGCACACCCAGGCCTCAGAGAGCTCACCGAAAGGCCCCTGCTCTCGTTCACAAGTGTCACAGGCACGCAGGCCCAAGGAACTGCTGGGCCCTGCACTGCAGCCTCAGTCCTATTCTTCCAGGGCAGCCCTTGCACAGGGGCGGCCCGAGGACTTACCAGGACCCATAACTACAACACTGCCCCCCAGTATATACTTTGTGAATTTTAATGGGGACTCTTTTGGGGGAGAAGAGAGGGTTCCTCATCAAGTTTGGGCACAGCTGGGTTCCATCTTTCCATATGTGTTAGCAACAACCTCACACACTGCCCAGAACCCCTGAGCTACTTCTCCCCTGGGGACCCAAGTTCATGGGAGCTTTTATTTTATAACCAACCAGTCTCACCATACCAGCTGCTCACTCCACCACACTGGGTCTGACTTGTCTACTTGGGAGTTGTGAAACTTTAGTTTCCTTATGAGATTTAATTTTTCTGTCTATAGAATTTGACTAGGCTGATTACAAGCCCTTGGTTGGTACCATTTTTTCTTTTTTTAAATCATGACTCTGATATTTAACCGATAATGTGGGAGGGCACATGTGTGAAGGCCTGAGGAACAGACCTGGGCTCCAATCCTGCCTCCACAAGGTCCACCCTGTTCTGAGCCTCCACGCACTCATCTGTGACACAGAGATAGCAGTGGGGGTGGGTGGAGTGCCACCTGGCCCCACCTCTGTGCGCCCTCCCTTGGCAGGCTGCCCAACTTCAGACAAACCTTCCACCACGCGTAGCACCGAGCCCTCCTGCAGCCCCTCGACACTGCGCAGCTCTGAGAAGTGGTCCAGCATGTTGCCATCCAGGTGCAGCGAGAAGCAGGTGCGGTGACACGTGTCTTCACGGTCCATGAGTACTTGGTGGATCTCCTGTACCATCTCCTGGGGGGACACCTACCAGGCAAAAGGCCCCAGCCACCCTGGTGAGGACATACCGCTTTCCCTACAGTATGAGGCTAGGACAAGTGATGACCAGGCATGCCTTTCCAGCCTTATCCTAACAGGCCCATGCTCTGGTCCCCAGCACCCTCCTCCACTTACCTGTAAAGAGAAGGGCTCAATCCCAGGTGCCAGGATCTTCACAGAAAAGCCTGTGTCCTGAATGACAATGACCTCCTGTCCAGTCGTCTCCTCTCCTGGCTCGGATTCATCCAGACCATTTTCCCTGGGCGGCTCAGCAGCCCTTTCTTCCCTTTTTAGGCTCTCTGGACAGTCTCCATTCAGTAGCATGACTGATGGCAGCACTGCGGGTAACAAGAAAGGAGCTGAGCCTAGTGGGGCCGTCTGCCTCATCCACCTGGGTGGACGCGGCCCCTAGAGAATGGCATCCGCATTTCCTCCCAAGACTCAGTCAGCCCCACCCCGGACTCCACAGTCCCATTCACACTGGGCACACAACTTTCCCTCAACCCTGGCCACCTGCAGGCCGCTGCCTTCTCCCTTCCACATGCTGGGCCCTCCCTTGCCATCTGCTCCTCAGTCCTCCAGTCTGGCTTCCATCTGAGCACACCCACCCAAATCAGTCTCCCTAAAGCCACCCCAAGGGCCAAACCCAACTGTCTTCTCAGGCCTCGAGGTGTCGGACTTCTCAGCGACACCCACCATGCCTCACTCTCTCCCCCCCTTCCCTCGTAGCCACTGTTCGCATGTTCTTTGCTCTCCAGCTCCATCCCCTTCCGGCAGCCCAGGCTGTGGGCATCCCGGGGCCCCAGCCTCTCTTCATCCCACCTGATCTCCCAGGACTTCAAATGCCCTCCCACCATGCAGCTAACCTGGCCAATCCAGGCCTCGCTCAAGCTTTTCAACATGTGGCCATCCCTTAGGCATCACCAAAGACTCATCCTGTTGACATGGAATTCACCTTCCTCCACAAGCTGGCCTCTGCTTGGTGAAAGCCCCTCCACCCCCAGTCACCCAACCTAACCTCCAAGCAGGCCATGGAACCCAGCCTCTGCAGCCACGGCCCCAGTACAGGCCACTATCCCCTATTTCAAGTCACCACTCAGAACCCACTGCTAACCAGATCCAAGCTTCTTAGGCCAAAGCTCTCAGGCAGCCTGAGGTACATCTCAACTCTTGCCGCTCTCCTTGTCAAGGTCTGAGATACACCAAACTACCAGGAAGCCTGACATGCAGGCTACACATCTTCCCTCCCACCTCTGTGCTTTTGTGTAGTTTACGCTGCCCTCAGTATACCACTCCATTGGGCAAACTCCTACTCCTCTATCAAGGCCCAGGTGAAATAAACCCCCTTCTCTAAAGCCTGCCCAAATGATCCCTGACAACAGGATTACTGCCTCCTCACTGCTCCAGAGACATGGTGACACCTCCCAGAACACTGTTCTATGACATTCTGGGGGACTCTTCATACTCGCAGCTCTATCTTCCTTCCATCTTTCCTGCACTCAACAAAAAGGCACTGAATTAATGAATTAATTACCGCAAATGTGGAGTTAAGTCCAATATTTGTGAACAACACCCAATTCACAAGCTGTGGGGAAGAGAAGAAAGCAGGGAACAAAACCTTCCCTTTCTGCCCAGACACTAAAGGGAATAAAGGAGAGCTCCCTCCCTGCCCTGAGGAGCAAGGACCTCCTCACAAACACTCCGGCAAAACACAAGCCTGCCTGGATATCCATTTGGCCCTGGGGCCTTTCCACGAGGGTCTGCCTGGAAACCAAACAGGCCCCTTGCTTGTCTGAGAGCTCCAGACAGGTCAGCTCACCCAGCTCTGCTCCCACCTCTTCTGCCCTACTGTTAGGAGGTGCCTTCTCCTCAGACCTATGTGGGCCCTACCCAGACCCACCATAAACGTGGAGCCAGGGGCCTCAGGAAAGGAGATAAGCCCAGCACAGAAGGGCACACCACGGGGACGTGCAGAGAAGCCGCTCCCTCTTCCCCGTGTCCCCTCAGCTTAGTGATAAACAGGACCGCCAGGAGCTGAGATATAGCTCCCTCCTCCCCTCCCCAAATAAGGATGTCTGAGGCCCAGGGAAGTTCAGAGGCTTGTCCAAGGTCAACAGTGGACCCCAGGTCCCCCGTCAAGAGCCCACACCACCATGCCAACACACTGCCCTCAATCATGGCCACTGTGGATTTTCAAGGCCTGTTATCGCCCCCATCCCTGTCCCCAGCACACCCCTCCAGACCTGAAGGAAAATTCTGGAAAACCACAAGGACACACAAGGACCTCTCTCCAGTGAGCCCGCAGCCCCAGGCAGTGCTACCCCAAGCCCCTAAAGGAAGCGGCCACCCCAAAGGGAGAATCAGGCTAACTCTATGACAAACAAGCAGGAGGGTGGGGAGAAGGGCGGTGCTTGGTCAGCTTCCAAAAGGCAGCAAGAGGAATGGCAGATATGAGGCACTTCCCCTAACTGGGTCCTTGAGAAAGACATTGCTGTGGGAAAGCTCCTGGAATAGGAGCAGATGCAAGAAGGGCTCCCCCCAGCACGGTACAGCAGTTTTGAGGTCTAAGACCCCAGAAGCGAGAAGTCAGATACCCGGCCCCAGACAGGCAGCCTGTACTCCGAGTCTGGGCTAAGAGGGATGGGAAAGGGGGACAGGGAAGAAAGGCAAAGGTGGCCACAGCTCCCACCCCTCTCGCCCAGGACCGGGAGCCTGCCTGCCCAGAAGGTACCTCAGCACCAGGTTACGTCCCAGGGGTACCCAATCCCCTATCAGATTTCAAAGGACCATGGCTGGTTCCCAGGAGCCTCCATTCCCCTCCTCCTTCCTCTGAGAAACCCTGAAGGTCTCCCTACCACTGGATTAAGGCCAAGTGATACCCCCACAACAGGCTGACCACCTGGCTTGCTGCCCCCCATAGCCCACCTGGTGCAGTTGGAGGCTGCTCTCTTCTGGGCTCTGGAGTCTCGGGACCACCATGGCAGCGAGGCAGCCAGCTCTCCAGCTCAGGCTCGGCACTGCCTGAGTCCCCTGTTCTGGCCTCTGCCACTATCCTCGCCCCCATGCAGCTGGTCAGCCCAGGGCTGGAGCTCTGGCCGGCTTCGGGTTTCAGTGGGGCCAGGCCTGCTGGGGCAGCCCTGGGAAGGGCACACTCCCCCTGCCTCGCATCCTGCTCAAGGTCGGCCAGAAGGACGGCTGTGGGCCAGGAGGCCCCAGTGGCTCCAGGACCCCAGGTGGAGCTGCTACCAGTGCTCAGGCCTACTTCCTTGTACCCACCAAAAAGGGGGTCACTGCTAGCGAAGCCATTAGCGGGGCAGGAGAACCCAGCCCTGCTTGGGGTACCTGGGCCTCTCAGGATTGAGGGCCCTGGGGACAGGCTGGCAGGGGCAAGGCCCAGCAAAGGGGTCCTCTCCTCGGCCCCAACCCCAGTGGAGGTGGGCAGGACCGCTTCAGCCAGCTGCCGGCAACAGCTGGTGCAGACCCAGGCCCAGGCCATGAGGTGGCCACCCCGTCCACCAGTCACAGACTCTGAGCACCTTGCCTCCTGGGTCAAGTGGCTGGCTGAGGCTTCTGGCTCATGCTGCCCCCTGCAGGTGACCTGGCCGCTCTCCTCTTTCTGACAGTCACAGGTTCTAGTGGGAGGGGGGATGGGCCCTCAATCTCCCAGAGGACAACTGCACCCGTGCCCCGGGCCTCCAGCTCCACCACGGAGCTGGCAGGCTCTGTCTTCCCTTCCCAGCAGCCCCTGCGCTGCCAGGAGAAAACCAAGTCTCTCCCTCAGGGAAAACAGAGCTGGCAGCAAGAGGCCGAAGGCTGTTCGGCTGTGGAGAAGGAACATGCCCAGCCTCGCCAGGGCGCCTTCCCAGGGCCTCTGACTTGTTGCCAGGGCCCAGCCAGCACTGCTCCGGCATCCATACTAACCAGAGTGGGGGCGGGGAGCCAGGCTCACTCCAGGCCCCCTCCCCTCCAGTCCAGTCCTGTCCCAGGCAGCCCTGATGGCCAGGCACACAGCAGGTCCTCAGCCTCTCCACAGGCCCCACAAAGGCCTACATACACTGGCCAGATGGTAAGAAGGGCCAGGCCCAGGCAGAGCCCCTCTTATCCTGCCCTCTTCCCAATCACACCCTAACCCTCTGGAAAAGGGGGTGGGGCAGAGCAGCCTGGCAATGACCTCCGAGTAGCAACAACAACTATTTCCATTCTGGTTCCCAGAAAGTCAGTGCTCACTCTAGGCCCATCCCACAGCAAGTCCCTCAATCAGCTCAACCAGCTCATCTCACTTGAGGAAACTGAGGCTCCAGAAGGCTAGGAAGCAAGCTGCCCCAAGACCCGGAGTCAACAGGCAGCCAAGCCAGGTCAAGAAAAAAGAGGTCTGTCACATGCCCAAACCCATGCCTCTGAGTGCCACTCCTTAAGGCTGCAGCACCCACTGGGTACACAGTATCCCTTCCTCCTCCAGGCCTCAGGGCTTAGTCCAGGAGGCAGATCGATCCCCAGCCACAGCACCCTTCCAACCCTCTACATCCCCTCCTCTCATATCCCAGGGGGCTGCCCTGAGGATCTGGGCCTTGGGGAAAGGACAAAAGGTGGTTCTCTGCAGAATGGGAAGGGGTGGCCCAAGTTGCACACTGCATATACACACCCCTAGTTCTCACTGACTGGGTCAGAATGTGGAGATAAAGTGTACCCCTGTCCTGGCCTGGGAGCACAGAGACCCCATGAGCAGCAGAAAGGAGGAGTTAGAAAAGAAACTTAGGCCATCCCAGGTGGCCTCTGTGTCTTCCCCAGCCTGGCATGGCCTCACTCAGTAGACTGTGCCAGAGCCAGGCCCCGCCCCAGTCAAGGCCTTAGCAGGTGAGGCTCCAGCAGGAAGTAAGGCCCGGAAAGACACATCACCCCCTCCCAGGGAACAGGGCTTCAAAGGAAAGGGTAGGGGTTGGCAGGCAGCCTGCAGAAGACCCTGATGATATGGGCATCTGTCTCCTTCTCTCCCCCCAGGCCAGAGACATGTCTGCAAGGTCTGGAGATAGTTAAGTGATCCTCAAGCCAGTCTACTCAGACCTCCCCAAATCAAGAGCTTTAGGATTCTGTCAGGGAGCTCCCCTTAAGCCTTCAAGCTCCTCCCCAGTCTACCAGCCCCCTTCTCTGTCTGGGCCTCAACTCCAAGGAACCCTCCCCTAGGCAGAAGGAACTTGACACACCACTGTGAACTTGAAAAACCTGCCTGTTCTCTTAACCCCTAAAAGCAGCTTTATTCCCAAGAAGGTAGCTGACCCTTGTCCCCCACCCCAAAAGGCCTTGATTACCTCCTCAAAGGGACTGGAGAGCCTTCCACAGCTGGGTCCTAAGGGTCAGAAGCCTGGATGGGAGCCTGCTGGGGGGTTGGGGGGGGGGGGTCTCCATTTAAGGCCACCCTACTTCTTTGAATAGATTCAGGCCAGCTGTAATTCAAATCCTAATTATCTATCCTAGCTTCTCAGAGACATAAGGAGCCAATGTCCCACCACTATCATGCTCCCAGTTTCCAGAAAATGAACAGCTGTGCCCTTCCCCTGACCCAGGCTGCCCCAGACAGAGCCTCTCAGCACATAGTGGAGATGGGGCTTTTTTACACAAGCCCTCGGAGAAATCCTCCGGCAGACTCTCCCTCTTCAGTCCCCATGTTCTCAGCATATAATCCAATATGTCCCGGCTTCCTCTGGGATAGATCAGGGAAGCCTTGGCATGTCAACCATAAGCTAGAAATCCAAATGCCCCCCACAGCTAAAGCACTGTGTGACCTTGGGCTAGTCACTTTATCTCTTCAGGTCTCTTTGCTAGGAGGGAAATCTGCCAGACCGGACCTCCGCTTATCTGGCCTGCCCCACTGATTCACAGCCACATCAGGGCAAAGCCTGGCAGGTTGGAGTCATCAGCATCTGCTGTTCTGCCCAAACCCTGGCCTCATCTAAGCAATCAGCAAAGCTGCTACAGTACCTACCCCCAATACAAGGTAACTATGCTGTGACAGGATCAGAGAGCCTACTTAATACTGTTCCCATCCTGACTCACTGAAGTTAGGAAGGGAGCTGAAGATGACAAGTCCTGCTGAGAAGAGTTGGGGGAAGTGGAAGACAGGGGTAGTTCTACATTCCCACCACCATCCAGGGGAGAGAAGGACCACAGCCCAGCCCCGAGGCCCTGAGGATGATTTGGAGATGACAACTGAGGCCCTGGGAAAGGGCTTCCAGCCTCAAGGCTGGAGTCTAAGACATGATGGAAGGAACAGAGGAAGCCCAGGAGAAATAGATGAAGCAGGACCCACCAGAGAAGAGCCTTAGCCACTCCCAAAGCCACCTCCACAGAGCCCCCGTGGGGGACAGCTGGGAGCTCCACTCCACACTAATGACCTTTGCCTTAAAAACAGCAATCCTGAGCTGATCCACTTTTCGCAATAAGGCGGGTTAATGATCAAGTTCTGGCACAAACACCTCCTCCTGCCAAGGAGTTTGGCTTTGCCTCCACGCAAGCAGACCCTTAGGTCTTCAGATCCCGCCAACACCTAAGAAGGAAGACATCAGAGCCTGAAGACCTGGGGTTAAAGCATTGTTTCTGGGAATGAACTAGAGAAGCCCCCTCACAATACACACCCACCCCCAGCTCGCGCTCTTCCCACAGACCAAACTTGGGAAGTCCCAGGTTGAGCCTTACTCGCAGGGCTGCAGCCCTGTGTACAGAAAGGCTGTGTACTTCCAGGCTGGTACATTATGCTTGAGATCCTTACGCGAAGGGTGCCGGACGGAGCCAAGTGTCAGTGACCCCAGCCCCGAGGGTTCCCCATGCCCGCGCGCGGAGGGGGTGGGGCACCGATTCCACCGGTCTGCGGCGGCGGCGCACCCCGAAACCGCGTGTGCGCGCACGTGTCCCCCCTAACGCTGTCCTCCCCGGGACCCCACGTGCGAATCCCAGGCCGCAGCCGGGGGCGACAGTGAAGGTGACCTTCAGGGCGGGGGCGGCCCGGGGAGATGCAACCCGGCCCGGGGAGGAGGGAAAGCGGCGGTCCCCGTAAAGCCCGAACCCACCCGCCCGCTCTGTCCCGTCCAGCCTCCCCGCCCAGCTGTCCGCTGGCCCCGGCCCCGCTCACCGGCCGCGCCCGGCCGCCCCTTGCCACCGGCCTGCGAGCTGGGCTCCCGGGCGCCTTCGGCCGGGGCGGCGACCGGCAACTCGTCCGTTTTGATGACCATGGCGGCGGGAGCGGGCGTCCGGCTTGGCTGTCCCCGCCGCCCGCCGCGCCACTAACCCAAGTGCCCTGCGCGCCGCGGCCGCTGCGGGAAGGACGGAGTCACCGGCCCACGTGGTGCGCGTTGTAGCCTTTGACCCCACCGCCGCTCCCCTGCCCCGCCCCCGCGCCCGGCCCGGCCCACGGAAGCCCGCGAGGGACAAAACGCACCGCGCCTCATTGGCCGTCTACCAAGGCGGTGACTTTCCCGAACGCCTTAAAGGGAACGCACTGTGACTCAGGGTACTGGGAGGCTTCTGGCCCCCTTGAGAGGCGGGGCTGCGGAGAGACGTCCTTGCCGTTTTCAGCCTGTCCCGCGGGCGCCCTGACCTTGGGTAGTGACTCTTCTAGGACTGCCATTGCTCAGCGTCCCCTCCCCCAATGGCCCTCTGCTTCCTATTGCAAATCAGCCAAATGACCACGCGGTCTCTAATCTGCGGTGACCCACAGCGCCCTCCTCACCAAGCTTGAAAAAGGGTGGGGCTGGGGTGGGTCTAGCTTCCTGAAGAAGGGGTGCAGGGCAGCTAAAAGGTAAGCAGTGTCAGAAATGGAGCCGCCAAACTTTGCCCTGAGCTACACCGTGCTTCCCCCTACCAGCGGCCTCCGACACCTCCCACCAGATGAGTCCTTACTTCCAGGCTGGTACATTATACCCATTTTGCAGTGGAGGAAGCTGAGACCAAGGTCACACAGAGAGCAAGAAGTAGAGCTGGGTCAGGCTAAATCTACAGGCTAGACACTGTTTACAGTCTTTCATTAGTTTAGGTGTTGGGTTTTGGTGGAGACTGAGGAGTGAGGTCAGAGAATGCTACCCAGGTGACATTTTACCAGCTCTTGCCAGTGAGCTGACATTCTCCAGGTGGAGAGAGTGGGGACTTTCTTTCTTTCGTGCACAGGCCTGGAAAGTGTTTAAGGCATATTCCTGACATTTGCCAGGATCTGATGGGAATTGGGAAGCTGAAGCTGCCGAGGCCGGCTAGGGCGGGTCCTAGGGCCTCGTAAAAATTGCAAAGAAAAGTGGACTTTGTCCTGGAGTACAGGTGCTGGGGAGAGGAGCTAGTGAAAGTCTTTAAGCATTTAAGCAGGAGGAAGGGAGGTGAGAAATGCTCTGGCTGATGTGTGGGGGATGAGGGGGTGCTGAACTAGACCAGGGGCAGATACATTTGAACCATCGCACAAGAAGCCTGGAAATAAAAGCAAAACCTGACTACTGGGTGTACAAGGAAGGCCAGCAGTCAGGAAGGTGTATGAACCTACTACTTGATTAGATTGGAAATCTGCCTCCTGCCACCTCTACCTTGTCCGTTTTTGTAACCTTGAGCATAGCACTTGACTTTCACCCCAGTAAATGAAGCTCAGGAGCTTCATTTGTCAAATAAAAACACCCATCTGTCTAGCCTCTCACCTAACTGTTGTGAGGAGATAGTGGTCATCAAAGCACTTTAGGTAGTGTAAAACACTTGTGATTCACTCAGTCTTGCAAAAAAGCTCAGTGCTTCAGGAAGATCAGAAATGATCAGACCCAGGGGTGCCTGGATCGCTCAATCGGTTGAGCATCTGACTTCGGATCAGATCATGATTTCATGGTTCATGAGTTCGAGCCCCTCCTGGGCTCTGTGCTGACAGCTCAGAGCCTAGGTAGAGCCTGCTTTGGATTCTGTGTCTCCCTCTCTCTCTCTGCCCCTCCCCCACTCACACTCTGTCTCTCTATCTCTGTCTCTCTCTCAAAAATAAATAAACTTTTGGGGCACCTGTGTGGCTCAGTCAGTTAAGCGTCCAACTTAGGCTCAGGTCATGGTATTGCAGTTAGCGTGAGCCCCACATTGGGCTCTGTGCTGACAGCTCAGAGCCTGGAGCCTGCTTCAGATCCTACCTCCCACTCTCTGCCCCTCCCCCCGTTTGCAGTCTGTCTCTCTCTCTCTCCTCTCTCAAAAATAAATTTAAAAATTAAAAATAAATAAATATTAAAAAATTAAAAAGAAAGAAAAAATCAGAGCCAGTCACTGCCAAGAGAAATTTCAATTTGGTGGATGAAGTGAGATGCACACAGCAGCTTCATGTCCAAGATTGCAGAATAAAAGCCTTTAAAGAAGGTTGTTTTGACTGTGCAGGCAAGGCAGTCAGGGAGGGCTTCTGGAAAGAGGCTGCTTTGAACTGAGTTTCAAAGGGTAAGATGAATTTTAATAAGCAAGTCAGAGGAATTATTTGGGCAGACACAGAAGGAAGGACTCTGGGAATTTATTCACTCAGTTATTTATTTTGTCACCACTTTTATTTTATTTAGAATTGTAAATAGGTGACATATTCACATGGTTCAAATTTCAAGAAGCACAGAGGCACCAGGGTGGCTCAGTCAGTTGAGTGTCTGACTTTGGCTTGGGTTATGATCTCATGGTTTGTGAGTTTGATCCCCACATTGGGCTCACTGCTGTCTGTGCAGAGCCCACTTCAGATCCTCTCTCTCTGTCCCTCCCCTGTTTGCACTCTCTCAAAAATAAATAAAACATTTTTTCAAAAAGTACGAAAGGTTATACAGTAAAAATCTCACCTGCCCCAAACCACCTAGGTTCCTTCCCCAGACCACCAAGGTTCCCAGTTCTTTTATATTCTTTGTATATAGGAGTGTGAGTGTGTGTACATATTTTTTCACTTTAATTACACAAATGGTAACACTCTGTTCCTGATATATTTTTTTTAATGTTTATTTATTTTTGACAGAGAGAGAGAGAGAGAGAGAAAGCACGCACGCGCGCATGAGCAGGGGAGGGGCAGAGAGAGAGGAAGACACAGAATCCGAAGCAGGCTCCAGGCTGTGAGCTGTCAGCACAGAGCCCGATGTGGGGCCTGAACTCACAAACTGTGAGATCGTGACCTGAGCCGAAGTCGGACGCTCAACAGACTGAGCCACCCAGGCGCCCCCGTACCTGCTATTCTTTACACTGATTTTTTTTACTTAGCAATACATTCTGGAGATTGTTCTATATCAGTACACAAAGAGCCTTCTCATTGCATTTTATGGCTCGATTATATTCTTTTAACCAGTCTCCCAGCTGATGGGTACTTTGTTTGTATCCATGAAGTTCAAGGAATGTGGAGAACCGTACCTAGTCCAGTGTAGCTGAACGTGGAAGCCCCTTCCATGTTGGTAACATTACTCATAACCAGAAACGTAGTTCAATTTTAATGCTGGGAGCAGTAAGCCTGATGAGAGGAAAACAGATACACACAAAAAAGCATCATCTTCTGGCCATTTTCTCTGTAGTCTGGTGGTCTAACCTCCAATAACATATTAAGTAGTTTCTTGCTTTCAGGTTGCCTCCACCCATGTCTCTTCATCATGGTCTTTAAAAATATATATATTTACTCATTTTGAGGGATGGAGGAGCAGAGCGAGAGGGAGAGAGAGAATTGCAAACTGCAAACGGGCTCCGTGCTGACGGCGCTGCAGGGCTCGACGCAGGGCTTGAGCTCAAGAACTGTGAGAACATGACCTGAGCTGAAATCAAGAGTCGGCTCCTTAACCAAGTGAACCAACCAGGCGCCCCTCTTCATCATGGTCTTTATAGCAACTACTCCCACCGCTTTCCGCAACTGTTTCCACCAGTGCCTATACATTATGTTGTGGTTAAGGTGACCATGTAATTTAATCTCCAAACCAGGACACTTTTGAGAGCGAAAGTGGACACTATTGATAATGGCATTGGGATAAGCAGCATAAACCGAGACTGTCTTGGCCAAGCTGGCATGTCTGGCTCTCAGGTGAGGCATCCAGCGGCTAGACTGGGGGACTTCTTTTTTTTTTTTTTTTTTTTTTAATTTTTTTTTTTTTAACGTTTATTTATTTTTGAGACAGAGAGAGACAGAGCATGAACGGGGGAGGGGCAGAGAGAGAGGGAGACACAGAATCGGAAACAGGCTCCAGGCTCTGAGCCATCTGCCCAGAGCCTGACGCGGGGCTCGAACTCACGGACCGCGAGATCGTGACCTGAGCCGAAGTCGGACACTCAACCGACTGAGCCACCCGGGCGCCCCATAGACTGGGGGACTTCTTAAAAGCAAGACCATGCCTTATTTATCTAGGCATCTCCAGCATCTTCCCAAAGCCTGGTGCAGCGTAGGTGCTCAATGCACATTTGCTGGTTGAATGAATGAGTTGGGTGTAGAGAGCACTAAGCAGTCCTTTGTGAGGGCTCCACAGGACGCTGAGGACAGAATGTCGCTAGCAACCCAGGCGCTCACCTTTGACGCCCCCCATCATTGTTAATAATATGTGGGTTTTCCTTGTAATGTCTGACATCCCTTTTGCAAACTGTATGCTTTGACTTTTTTATCCAGAGCTTCAGATCATTTCCACAATACCTGGCTGAGACCCAGGCCGAGGCTTGGAGATGTATCAGCCTGTACCACGCCCTAGCCTTCCTCTACCGTCCTCTCCATGGTCAGGAGCTGAGTGCCTACTGGTCAGCATGGGTGCTAGTGACCAAAGTGTCCATGGGCCTAATCACTAACCAGTCTCAGCAGCCAAAGAACGTGCAACTTAGCTTCCACGGATCCCCTGCCCCTTTCCCTAGCAGGCTTCTGTTACATAGTCCCCATCCTCAGGGCTGCCTGGGTGACACTCCTGAGTAAAGATGTTAAGTATGAAGGGAGGTTTATCAAGACTGAGACCTAGACTGCATAATGAGCTTGCCTAAAGCCTCCCACCTCCCTAATTAGTGTGATGATGTATACACCCACTCGGCTGGGCATTCCTATTTCCCTTCTCCTTTTCAGAGTTCCCAGCAGGTTGGAGAGGTGAGCAGGAACCCAAACTCCTGGATTGCAGGAGAGAGTCCTCTACCTCACTGGCTTGACTCTAGTGACCCATAGGGAGGAAATGCTTCACCTTCTTCCACCCCAAATCTGTGTGGGCCGAACTGGCAGGAGGGAGGGGATGACAGTCATAGAGATGCCCTGGGCCTCAGTCCTCCATGTGTAAAATGAGGGGTTTGCATGCATAATCTCTGACTTATCTGGCACAAACATTGCACAGTCCATCTCTCTGGGCTAGGGTCAGCCGAGATTCCCTCAGAGGTTTGTGAGGGGACCCTAAGGCCAATTCCTTCTCTCTCTTTTCCTTCTCTCCTTTTTTATCGAATTGAACACGGGACCCCAGAGTCCTGGGTAAATGCTTATCTAGGGCTGCGCTTTCCTTCTCATAAAAGGCAATAGACCAGCAGACACCTGGGCCACACTTCTCAGAATGGGAATCGCTACAGGTCTGGTCCTAGCCCATCCTGAGTTCAAATCTGATCCCCCAGAGACTAGAGCAAGGAACTGTGATGGGGCAGCCCAGGCCCCATGCCTGCCTGCTCCATATGGACACACTGAGTAGGAATCAATACATGTGACTTCAAGTCTAGCTCCAGCCCCGACTCCTTCACTGCAACCTCCTTACTTACCTCGAGTAAATCATTTATCTTTTCTTTATGCCAACTTCCCTGGGAAGAGTGTGACAGGCTAGATGTGGAAGCCATCCCAGGTCTACAGTCAAGCTCAGATATCACTGTTTCTGTCAAAGTCCTTTATGGTCTCAGCTGGAAGTGGTTACCCCCTCCCTAGAGCTCTACAAATATTTTATTTGTGTAATTTATTGACTGTGGTCCACCTATCCCCCCACCCCCACCCCCACACTTATTATTTGTTCTTACTTTTGGGGCTAACAAGCCAGTAAAACCACACTCAAAATGGCTTTAAAAAGCATGCCACAGGGGCACCTGGGTGGCTCAGTCGACTGAGTGTTGGACTTCGGCTCAAGTCATGATCTTGTGGTTTGTGAGTTCAAGCCCTGTGTGGGGCTCTGTGCTGACAGCTCAGAGTCTGGAGCCTGCTTTGGATTCTGTGTCTCCTCCTCTCTGCCTTTCCCCCACTTGTGTTCACTCTTTCTCTCCAAAATAAA
This sequence comes from Panthera leo, assembly GCF_018350215.1. NCBI lineage: Eukaryota > Metazoa > Chordata > Mammalia > Carnivora > Felidae > Panthera > Panthera leo. The sequence continues at coordinate 14,092,502 of NC_056692.1, read as the reverse complement.
TAAATAAACATTTAAAAATAAATAAACAAGGATAAAAGTATGTCACAGATTGAGGAGACTAAGGAAAGGCAACTAAATGCAATGGGATCTTGGATAGAACACCTGGAACAGGGGCTCCTGGATGGCTTAGTTGGTTAAGCATCTGACTCTAGATTTTGGCTCAGGTCATGATCTCTCAGTTTGTGAGTTCAAGCCCCACATTGGGCCCTATGCTGGCAGTGTGGAGACTGCTTGGAATTCTCTCCGTCTCTCTGCCCCTCCCCAGCTTGCTCACTTTCTCAAAGTAAATAAATAAACTTAAAAAAAAAAAAAGAAAAGAAAACTTGGAACTGGGCACTGGTGGAAAAATTGGTGAAATTCAAATAAGGTCTGTGGTCTTTTTCTTTTTAAATGTTTTTATTTATTTTTGAGAGAGAGAGGGAGAGAGACAGAGCGCAAGTGGGGGAGGGGCAGAGGGAGAGAGAGAGAGAAGACACAGAATCTGAAGCAGGCTCCAGGCTCCGAGCTGTCAGCACAGAGCCCCACTGGGGGCTCTAACCCATGAGCCAGGAGACCATGACCCCAGCCGAAGTCAGACACTCAACCAACTGAGCCACCCAGGCACCCCTAAGGTCTGTGGTCTTACTAATCATGTACCAATGTCAATTTCTTGGTTTTAATTGTACTATGATAAAGTAAAATGTTAATATTAGGGGAAGCTGGATAAAGGATATACAGGAACTCTGTATTATTTTTGCAACTTTTCTCTAAGTCTAAAACTAGCTCCAGGCACCTAGGTGGCTCAGTCGGTTGAAGGTCCAACTTAGGCTCAGGTCATGATCTCGGGTTTCATGAGTTTGAGACCCATATAGGTTTTTCTGCTGTCAGCCTGTCAGCGCAGAGCCCTCTTAGGATCCATTGTTCCCTTCTCTCTGCCCCTCCCCTGCTTGCGTTCTCCCCCAGAACAAATAAATATTTTTTTTAAAAACTAGCTCAAAAAAAAAAAGTTAAAAAAATGTACAAATTAATGCTGACCACTTAAAAACAAAAGTAGGGGAGGGGGAAAAAAGTACGGGAGGAGGAGGGGTTTATTGGTCCATATAACTGACAAGGGCAGGGGTACGTGGGATCAAGGCATAGCTGGATCCAGCAGCTAAATTGTCGGGAATTGTCTCCATCTCTCCTGCTTCTGCTTCTGGTATGATAGCTTCATATTCAGGCACCCTTATCCCTTGCGATAGCAAACAACACGCCAGACCTCCAGGCTGATATTCCGCCATTTAGCCACTCGCGTGTCTATTTCCCTATAGTCCTGTTTTGTTCACTGATGGATCCCTAGCATCTAACTTGGTGTGTTGAATGAATGGCTCCAGCGGAAGTCCTGAGATTGAGTCTCATTGGCTCATACTGAGTCACGAGCCCATCTCCAAACCAATCAGTGTGCCTTACTTTACCTGGGTCACGTGGGTAGAGTCAGCGCCCGCCCCCTCCCCAACACGGGGATCTGAGATGGCAGGAGAGCAGTTCCCCAAAAGGAAGCAATGGGTCCTATTATCAGAAAGGTTGCAGGCAAACCATTATTTCCCCCGAATCCCCCGAATGTAGAGCTGCTGCTTTTTCTCCACAACATAGACCCATATGGAAAACGCACGGGCTTAAATCTTTGTGGGGCTGGGTGTGCTGAGCTCCCGGAATGCAGTCTCAGGATAACCCTCATTAGTGGAAGATAAGAATAGGGCTCATCTCTGGATGCTGGGCTTCTTGCAGCCGGATCAGATGGGCGTGGGTGTCAGGAAAGGGGAACCAGCGTGGCCAAAGATGCCAGAACCGCAGGACTCTTCCCTGCCAAGACATTGGGCAATTCCAGGCCTGAAGGCCTTCCGGTCTCTCTCTCCCAACGCTAGTCAGAAGCTTCAGATCTAAGGTCTCATTTGTTCATTCGGTTTGGGGTGCCATGGGGAGAGGGACAGGGCTAGCCTGAGCATTGGGACGCCTCAGATGAGTGCCTTATGCCTGTGAGGAATATCCAGTGAGAAGACTCCAAGTTTCAGCTCCCAGACTTCACCTAACCCACAGGCGGCTTCCCAAACCACCATGTCCTCCACGTCCTCTCCCACTCCTGCAGGCACAGAGGTCGGGTAGGGCAGAGTGCCCACAGAGAAGAGGTCTGACGTGTGTGTTTTTCAGATATTTTATTAAGAATAAGGCATATGACAGTCACCCCTAAAGCACAGGGCTCTATTTCTGTAGGTGAGTGAATACACTCTGAAAAGCATTGGATTAAAAAGCGCAGCCAACAGAGAATTTGGAGCAGGATCCCTCTGCCCCACCAATGGGGCTCCTGCCAGGTGGTGTGGAAGCCCTGCATGTCCCTATTCAAGGCTGGCACCTCAGGGAGAGGGTGCTTAGAGATCCCCAGCTCTTTGCACTAAGGAGATGCTGTTCCACACCCTCCTGGCCTCCCTCTTCTCCATGGGGAGACCTCTACTCTGCTGCTGGCTTGGGGAAGGGCTACCCCATTTCAGCCCTGGAGTGGTCCCCCAATCTGCAGGCCACTGTGGGTGGGATATGGGGGGCAGGGGTATAGAGTCTCATGCTGCATTGGCCACTTGTCCCTGGCTGGCTTCCAGAACAGGGAGGGGTCCCCACTTGCAGCTCTCCTTCCTGGGTCTATCCATACTTGGTGTGTGGCTGGAACTCCACCTCGAGGCGGGGCGGGGGGGGGGGGGCCCTGAGTGTTCTTGTCAGCATGCCCCTCCCCAATGGGGACTCATGGTGCTGCAGAGAAGAGTGGAGCGGGGAGGAGACACGATCCTTTCCCTTCTAGTCACCCACACATTCCAGGGGCTCATGGGAAGTGGTCTTTCCTTTGGCAGTGTGGGTCCCCCAGGCTAGGAGAGGGAGAGAGCTGGAGGCTAAAGAATTTGGGGCTCCTAGGCCAAGGGCAGGCTACTGACTCCCAGTCCCATTCTGCTGCATGTGGGGCAGGTGGAGAGAGGGAAGTCCTCAGTCCGTTATTTCTAGAAGAATGGGGAAGAGGAATTGGTTAAAATTGGAACCCTCCATCTGCCTCAGCCCTCAGCCCCTCCCCCCAGCTTGCTAAGTGGAGCAGGAGGGTTGGCTTATTTCCTTTCCCAGACCCTCAACACCTCAGGTGAGAGTCAGCAAGTCAGCCAGCACTCAGAACCTTTCATCTGGGGGATCTCCAAGCACCCCACAAATAATTGTCATTATCTCTGGTTGCTAGAAGAGGGACAGGAGTTTGGAGGTGCTGATGGGGTTACTTGGGGAGAGGCAGACAAGCTGCCGGAGGCTCCCTGGGGGAGGGGTGTGGTGGAGGCCCCCTGGCTAGACACCCTGGGTACCCAGGAGGGAAGGGGAAGGGCTATTGCTATAGAGCTGGGGGAGGCCAGGCAGGCATAGCTATGGCTTTTAGTAGGTGGGCAGGGTTGGGGGGAGGGGGTGGATAAAGTACTTCACCATCTCTGTAGAAGAATCAACATAACAAAGTCACCCTGTTTACCCCAAAAGTGTGATTGTGGAAGCTCAGGATCTAGGTGGGTTGCTCTAGAAAGACACATTTCCCTCCTTCCCACAGTCCTTTGGGTCCCTTCAGGAGAGTGCAGCCAAGAGAGGAGAGAGGCCTCCTCACACAGGCACCTCTGAAAGGGAGGCAATGGGACCAGGGGTACAGTGAGTCACACACACTTGAGGGGGGACACGGAGGGCAGAGGCACAACCACGGGGCAGGAGAGAAGGGTAAGAGGCCAGGGCAGAGCAAGGACTCCAGGCCAACATTGTGGCCCAACGGAGACTGAGTGAGAGAGAGCACTGTCTGTCCTGTCTGTCCTAAGGGCATCCACACCTTGGGCATCTGCATTCCAGGGGCTGGATGCCCAGATGAGGCCCAGTTATTGTGCAGTGGTCTCAGCAGTCCTGAGTGCAATCAGCTGGGAAAGGACAGCATATTTGTGGGGGCCCAGAGTGTGCTCACTGGTTTTGATTCTTGGGGATTTCCCGCTCCCTCCAACATAGTGAAAGAGGACAGGATTGGGGGTTCCCCCTGTTCATCACAGGGACGATGATGGAAGAAGGGTTCACCACCCCTGGAGACTGGCTCTGATCAACTCCCAGATCCTGGGTGACACACAGAATGCTCAGCCTCAGGACAGGATCTGCCAGGACGCGCTACTTGTGACAGAGGTAAGGGCTTCTCCCTGCCCCCCACCCTCCCTCAGCAGCCCCTGGAAGACCTCACAGGCACTTAGGACCATCAGAGGAGGCATGGCATGGGGGAAGGGGCTCTAGGGGTTTGTCTTTCTAGGGGTTGGGCTTGGGGTGGGGGCCAGACCAGAACTGCATTTCCTGCCTTTGGTCAGGAGAGGGGAGCTGGGGGCAAGTAGTTAGGATGTGGGGTGTCTCATTTGCCATTTCACCACTGGCTATCCTAGACAGATGCACCCGGCCACTGTCAGTTCTGGTAGGATCGGGGGCATCCCTAGAGGGGACCAGCCTGGGGACTAACCTGTGCTCCTACCTTCGCCCCACCCCAGCAAACTCAAACCTCTCTCAACTACGTCCACTTCCAAGAACCCGGCCCTTCTTCCCGGCTCTGGGTGCAGCTGGGCAAAATTAGCACCAATAAACAGGACTAGGAAAGCTCCCAAGGCAGCCTTCAGGTTCCCAGCTGCATCCGGAAGGGGACGGCCTTTTGTGCCCTTCCACAGCCGTACGTATGTCCGTACGGGACTCAGGAGTGTCCCCCTCGCTTCCCTAGCGCAGCTCCGGGGTCTAAATATTAGATGAGCATCCTGGGAAAGGACTGGAGACAGCTCTAGACCAGGTTCTGTCACCAAACCCGTTCTGTACTCCTCTCCAGGGGTCTATGGGTGCTACCTTCCAGAAGTTCAAACTTCCATCACGTCACAATTTCCCTACCAGGGGCTCTGGCAGGAAATGCCTCTAAAGTGTTGGGTGCTCACCGGTAAGGACCTATCAGCAGGGTAGGGGTAGGAGAAGCGGCATCAGAGGAAAAAGGTCCAGCCGCTAGCCCCTAGCTCGAGCCTCCCCTCGAAGGAAGGCTTGGCGGGCAGGGCAGCCGTGCGGGGCTGGGGGAGGCCCGAGGGGGGAGCTGGGAGGCCTAGGGGTGCTAAGTGCCACTGCGTTCCTTTTGTAGGCCAGCCCAGCCTTCCCCCTCCCGTCCAACGATTGTCAGCTTTCCCGGGGCAGGGCGTGACCTCCGCCCCCTCCCCTCCCTGCAACAGGGTGGAGAACTGATCAGCATCCGTACACCAAGCCCTCTCCACAAAAAAGGTGCACTCTCGCAGCCCCGCGGAGGAGCTCCCTCGGGGGAGGACAATACAAAAGGCGGGGGCGGTTGGGCGGGGTAGGGGAGCTGGGGCCGCCTCCGTCCGCTCCCAGGAGGAGCGCCGGCTCCCGCGGCCACCGGGACGTGCGTGCGCGGCCCGAGCTGCGTCCCTAGTCGGAGGCCGGGCCGGCCTTCCCCACTCCCCACCCCGCAGCCCCGCGCCTATTCCGGCTCCCCGGGCGCGCTGGGCGGGCTGCGCGCGGCCGGCGGGCCGGCTCGGTCCGGGGGCTCCTGGGGAGGCGGCTGGCGCGGGCTACGGCCGCTAGGCCGCGGGGGCCTCCGGGCGTAGAGGAAGAGCGCGGGATCAGGCATGGGGTCGATGTCGTCCAGGGCGCGGGCCGCGCGGTCCCAGGCGGCCCAGTCCCGGCCCGGGCCCTTGGCGGCGGCCTCGGCGGCGGGCGGCCGGCGGGCCCGCTGTGCGCGCCGGCGGGGCCGGGGCTCGGTGGCGGCGGCGGCGGCGGGGCCCGGGCGCGGAGTCTGCAGTCTCTGGCGCGCCGCGTGCAGCTGGCAGGAGAGGTAGGCGGCCGCCTCGGTGTGCTTCTGCAGCTCGGTGCCCAGCACCGTGGCGCGGTGGCTGCGGCGCCGCAGCTCCTCCAGGAAGCGGCGCTCCTCCGTGCGCAGGCTGCAGCGCAGCGCAGACACCAGCGCCTCGCGCTGCGCCACCTCCCGCCGAAGCTCGGCGTTGGCGGCCGCCCGCGCCGCCAGCTGCGACTCCAGTGCGCGGCACTTGCTCTCCAGCTCCCGGGACGCCGCCTCTGGAGAAGGGAGATGGAGAGGAGAGGTGACGGTCTCCGCCTGGCCGACCCTGCACAGCTCGCCGAGCCACGTTACAGAGCCCGGCACCTCCCCGACCACCCGTCCGGCCGCGCTCTCCCTCACTCCTACTCGTCGGCTACACAGGCCTTTCGCTTCCTCGGGGCCCTGGCACCTACCTATCCTACCGCCTGGTCTCTCCTCTAATTCTTCAGGTCTCAGCTGAAATGCAAAACCCTCCCCGACCAGTATTCATGCACACCCACAAATATTTGTTGAGCCCTTACTATATGCATTGTGCTAGGCACTGGGGATATGGTGGATAATAAAACATTCCTCATGAAGCTTACAGAAAGCATAGTGGGAGAGGTATAGTGCATAATCACAAATGCATGTGAGGTTGCATCAGTGACATGTGCCAATACCACAACTAACTGGATACTGTGACCTTCATGCTTTTCAGCAGAAGAACCACTTAGGCTAGGATGAGTTGGAAGAATGAGCTGGAGTTAAGCAGTGAAGAGGAGACAGAAGGGTGCTGTGCAGAGAGGAACAACTTGTACAAAAGCCCCATCCGCGGTAGGAGGTAGGAGAGACATGCAAAAGTGAGGGACTGAAAGACTTGGGACCTGGGAATGTGGGTGAGAAAGGGCAATTAGTGTGCCCTCAACCTTGCTGTTTCTTTCATAGGGCATTTGTTACATTTTGTAATTTCTTTTGTGTTACTTCTTTATTGTTTGCCTTTGCCCAAGGCGCTGGGTTTCAACACTGTATATATATTGGAACAACCCAGAGAGCTTTAAAACATAGTTTCCTGGGCCCTAACAAAGACCAATTGAATCAGGATCTCTGGGATTGGACCTGGGAACTGGTACTTCTTCAATGTTCCCAGGTGATTCTAATGTGCCCCCAGAGTTGAGGACCCCTGCCTCCTGGATCCTAATTCTTTCCATTTCAGCCGGCAACATATCCTGGGATTAACACATGTGAGCGATTGTAGAGACATAGATGGCTGAAAGGTGACAAAAGGTAGCCAAAAAGGTGACTCAGGAAAGGATATGAAAACCAGCCAAATGGTAGGAGGACAAAGAAAGGGAGCTGTCCACCCCCCTGAGAGAGGACAAAAACCAGGATGCTGGGCAGTTCCTTGAGCTCAGATGACCCCAGAAACCCTTTCAGAGGAAGGAAACCCTTTCAGAGGTGGGGTGAAGGTTGCTGTTGTCACAGAACTGGTGTTTGGGATGTATGCCTCCTTCCTCCAAGCACTCAAGCATGAGGAGGTTGCCCGTGTTGCCACTTAAAGAAGTAGGTAGAATTCGTTCAAGTCTATAAATGTTTAGAACTTTATGAACAAATATGGGAAGGATTTGTAGGGTTTTCAGTATTTTACTTAAAATTTCCACCCTTCTCCATACCTAAGTCTTGGTCTTGTATGTAGCCTTTTTTTTTTTTTTTTTTTTTTTTTAGACAGAGAGTGCCCAAAAGGGACAGGGGCACAGGGAGAGAGAGAATCTCAAGTAGGTTCCATGCTTACTGCGGTGCCCAACATGGGGCTCGGTCCTACAACCCTGGGATCATGGCCTGAGCCAAAATCAAGAGGCGGATGCTCAACATTCAACCAACTGAGCCACCCAGGTGCTCTTCATCTATGAGCAGCACATCAGTATGGCAGGGGGTCCATTCCCAGCTAACTTCCTCTCTGCTAAGAAAGACTACATAGTGATTCATTTTAAATTAAGCATTCACTCAGTCCCTCTCCATGTCTTGCCCTTGGAGATGATGGATAACATCCAGTCCCAGTTCTCAGAGATCATATAACTTTGGTGATTAAGATCTCAACGAGGGAACCCCTCCCTTAAAAAAAAAAAAAAAGTTTCAATTGTAGCAAAAAAACAACATAAAGTTTACCTTCTTAACCATTTTTAAATGTACAGCTCAGTAGTGTAAAGTAAACTCACATTGTTGTGAGTTTTGCAAAACTGAAACTTCATCTCCATTGAACACCATCTCCCCCCCCCCCCCACCTCCATTTTATGGGTGAAGTAATAATCTGTAAACAGATATTTTAGTGGAATTGCTACAATGGCAAGAAGTCACGCTTTTGGAAAATGAAGGATTTGCTGACGTGTTTCTTTTTTCTCCTCATCTAGACAATGTTCCTTGAAGCCATGGGCTCCATTGCCATTGTGTTGCATCTCAGCATTCAGCATCTTGGAGGGTGTGGACACTGACTGTAGAGATCAATTATGCAAGGATGGGAAGGATTAGGGAGGTGGGTCACAGAAAGGAATGAGGTTGACCAGGTGGACTTCCAAGATACCATCTCCTTCCTGCCTTCATTTTCCTACTTTGAACAGAGACATGGATACAAGGTATGGTGGTACAGGTTGTTCACTGCACAATGTCACCCAGATGAGTAGGTAAGTGGGGCTGACATCCTTCACTCTGCTGAAGAAGCTGAGGAGTGGCAGTCCCCCAAGTCTGGACTGGGGACAGAGAAGGCTTGGGTCCTACCAAGTGGTGGGGAAAAGGTAACCTGTTGGGCCCCCATGCTATTTCCCCACCAGTCATCCTTCTCTTACCTTGCTGGTGAGATTGGGCCTCTCTCATCTCCAGGTCATGAGTCAGTTCTGGGGGGAAAGAAAATAAAAGGTAGTGGTGTGTGTGTGTGTGTGTGTGTGTGTGTGTGTGTGTGTGTGTGTGTGTATGTGTGTGTGTGTGAGAGAGAGAGAGAGAGAGAGAGAGAGAGAGATCAGGGAATCACAGCTCAGTAAAAGTGACAATATTAGCATCCTTAGAAACCATCTAAACCATCTCCCTTACCTATTTTACTGCAGTCCAGTGAGGGGAAGAAGTGAAGACAGGTGCAAGGCACAGCCTGAGCCTGATTGGCCTGATTCTAAGCCCAGAGATCTTTCCAGTGCAAGTGCAGTGGCCTGCGTTTGGAGGTTAGCTCATCCCTGTGGGACTGAGGAGCCTGGCTTGCTTTTGGGCCTGGGGGGGAGTACTAGCTCCTTCCCAGAGGTAACATAAAATATCTAACATGAGGACAAATCAGAGCCATTCTGGAAGACCCCTGCTGTGCAGGGCACAGCCCCTTTAGTGTTTAGTTGGTGCACGTGCGAAGTGTCTGGGCTGCTTGCAGGCACTGGAGGGGGACTCAGGACAGTGGCTATTTACCAACAGGGCACATGCGTTTCACTATTTTCACAGCCAGTACTGTCGTGCCTGTGTTATTTTCTGAACATCAGTCCAGCTCGTTTTTCAGCGCTGTTTTCCGCCATATTCCACAGGGTAAGAAGAGGGGCTTCAAGGGGGACAGCGCCACCTGGTGACGGAAGTCCTGAATGGCACTTGGCTTATGCTGAGGGGGCGGGGTCAGTCCGCTAAGGGAACGGTGTAGGAGGTGTAGGAGAGGTTTCCTCCTGGGCTCTCACTGGCAGCCCAGCCACCACGGGGGCGGGGGGGGGGGAACATCCCTGTCTGCCCAGTCCCCCATTCCTCACAGCCCAGAATGTTCTGCTCCTCAGTCAGCTGAGTTTGATCATTTTTTCAGCCCCACCCCAGCGCCCTGGACTCCACCAAGGCTCAAAAGCTGGGAAAAGGGCAGGATGGAGCCCAGCAGCAACTGGTGACAGAAACCACCTGTCCTGGAGCACGTGTGTGTTCCTGCAGGGGTGCAGTCAGATGCCTAAAGGAAGTGTGAACTTGGGAGTGGGATAAGGTAGCACATCTCTGGCATCAATGCCCACAGCACCTACACAGTCTAGTCTTGTGGGGCCCTCACCTGGCTCTTCCCTTGGGAGGCCAACTGTTGCTAGGGCTTTTTGCTGTGACCTGAGTCTGAACCTCCTTCCTGGAGCCCCAGGGAGGACCCTGATGCCTCCACCCTCCAGGGCTTCCTGGAGCCAATTTGGCCCCTCCTGCAAGGCCCTGGAGTAGCTCAAGGGATTTTGGCTCTGCCACTAACTCCCTGTGGGGCTGGTTTCACTCTTAACCAGGAAGTTGGGGGAGGGGAGATAGAATCCTAGTTGGGCTCCACTCCCCCATCCATCAAATCTCCCTGCCCATCTTCCCTTTAGAAGGTCATGCAGTGAGGCCAGATACCCTGTGTGACCTTGGGCCAGTGACAGCACCTCTCTGGGCTTCAGTTTTCTCATCTGTGAAATGGGGACAAAATTGCACCTGCCTCTCAAAGGGCTATTGCTAGGATTAAATTAGAGAAATAAACAGAGGGCCCAACCCAGGGCTGAGTCAGTGCTGAATACATGGGACAGATCTTGTTATCATTCAGGCTGCCCCACCAACCAGAATATGCCCACCCACCTCTTAGAACCCCTTCATTTTGAGTGCCATCCCTTTTTGGCAGGCTCTTTCTGAAGCCCTGCCCACTTGGTTCCTATACTAGCTCATCCCTTCTCCCATCCGCTTCCCAGCCTCTGCGTCCTTGTTTATTTTTGTATTTTTTAAAATTTATTTATTATTTATTTAGAGAGTGAGTATGATCATGAGCAGGGGAGGGGCACAGAGAGAGAGGGAGAGAGAATCCCAAGCAGGCTCCATGCTATCAGCTCAGAGCCTGATCTCACAAACCATAAGATCATGATCTGAACCAAAATCAAGAGTCAGACACTTAACTGACTGAGCTACCCAGGCACCCTCCCTGTTTACATATGTATATGCATGTACATATATACATACATATATGTGTATATATATACACACATACATATATATATACATATATGTATATAAGTGTATATGTATAAATTTATTTTTTTATTAAAAAAGTTTTTTTAATGTTTACTTATTTTTGAGAGAGAGAGAGAGACAAAGCATGAGTGGGGGAGGGGCAGAGAGAGAGGGAGAGACAGAATCTGAAGCAGGCTCCAGGCTGTGAGCTGTCAGCACAGAGCCCGATACAGGGCCTAAACTCACAAACTGTGAGATAATGACCTGAGCCAAAGTTGCACACTTAACCAACTGAGACACCCAGGCGCCCCTTAATTTGTTTTATTTTTAAAACTAGGTTCCATGCTCAATATGGGGCTTGAACTCATGACCCTAAGATTAAGAGTCGTATGCTCTACTGACTGAGCCAACCAGGCATCCATCTAAGTCCCTGTTTAATCCCCTTGAAAAAAATTTACTTTTTTCTGTTCCTTTCTCCTCTTTCTTCCACCCATTGGAAGAAGGGCCTTATTCAGGTATTTCAGCCCCAGCAGTGGCTGCTTCAGGCCAACCCAGTGTTATTTTTATCTCCTGAATCAATAACTGAGAGGCTGCAGTCCCATAGCAGGCTGAGGAGGGTGGTGGTGGGTGTTCCTGCCTATTACACTTTTTTTGGGATCCTGGCCTGTGTCCTGAGTGGAAGGACCCAGGTCTTCAGAATTCGGGTAAAGCAAAAAGAAATCAGGGCAAGAGCTATAGGGTCTTAGGGTCCACTCATCTTGATTTTCCTTTAATGTTGTTATTGCAATGAGAAAGTGGCATCAGGCAGGAGTGAGTCTGCATGGGCCATCTCTGACCCATGGACTGGCTCCTGATGCCATCCAGGCTTCCGGGAGATTGCAGGGAGCCTGGCCTAAGAATGTAGCAGCTGAATCTGTATATGGAGCCAAGGACAGCGTGGGGGCCGAGAGTCAGGACGACCAGTCTCTGAAGCCAGAGTGAGAAGCCAGGCAGGTCACTGAGTTTCCCTCTGGAGAATGGGGAGCCTCCCATGAGCAGAGGCTGGGAGGGAGGTAGAAATCTGAGCATCTTGGGGAGAGAGTATGCAGAAAGCTGCAAGAGGCAGGCACAGCTGGGAGTCTGCAGCTCTGGGGTCTAATCTTGGCTGTGTCACTGACATATTGTGTGGTGTGCGTGCTCTCTCTCCCTCTCTCTCTCTTTGGGTCTCAGTTTATCTAGTTGTATAAGAAAGAGGTTGGGCTGTTTCAGGTGACCCATTCTATGAGTCATTGCCTCTAACACCTGTACTTGGGGACTCGGCCTGGATGAGCACTTGGGCCAGAGCCCAGCCTCTGAGAGGGCCGGGCAGCTGAAGCCTGAAGTCCAAGAGCAGAGGTCAGGGCTGGCATTTGGCTTCATTATTGGTACCTCCTTCTGTCTTGTTTACAAATCCAGTTGGTTGTCAAGTCCTTCCCTTCACCCTGTCTCCCACTGGTCTTCCCCTTTCTGCCCCTTTCATCTCTCCCCTCGACCACTGCATCAGCCTCATCACTGGTATCCCTGCCTCCCTCCCCCTCCAATTCACACAACTGCTGAGTTTTTTAAAGAGCATGATGCTACTCAGAAACCTTCAGGGGCTCCCCACTACCCAGGAGGACAGGCCAAACTTCTTAGCTGTCCTGATGCTTGTCAAGGTCTTCTGTCATCTGGCTCCAGCTGTATTTCTCACCAGCCTTAAGCACAGCTTTATCCAGTCAAATAGAACTTTCCCCGAGCTTTTGATTTCCTACCTTCTGGACTTTGCCATGCTATTTGCTTCATTTGGAATGCTTTCTCCACCCTCATTCCCCCGTAGTGTCTCGGCAGGTCTACATCTCAGCCTCAGGGAGTGGAAATGCTCCCTCCTCTGGGCAGCCTGGGGTGCCTGGTCTCCTTTATCACCCACACCTTAGTCTGAACATGATCCTACCCATGACCTCTCATTGGCCCTCTTCATTTTCTTTTCTTTTTTTTAATTTTTAATTTTATTTATTTTGAGAGAGAGAGAGCGAGAGAGTGTGAGAGCAAGCATGGGGGAGGGGCAGAGAGAGAGAAAGACGGAGAGAGAGAGGATCCCAAGCAGGCTCCGTGCTAGCAGTGCGGAGCCCGGCACGGAGCTTGAACCCATGAACCGTGAGATCATGACCTGAGCCGAAACCAAGAGTTGGGAGCTCAACTGACTGAGCCACCCAGGTGCCCCGGGCCTCTTCATTTTCTGTAAGTCTAAATGTTACCCCCCCCCCCCCCCCGCCCCCAACTATCCTGTGTGTGTATCTCCCCAACTAGCTTGAGGGCTTGCAAGGTTTGGGAAGTGCTTGATGAACACTTAGTGGCAAAGGACAGGAATCCCTAAGAATGGCTCCCAGGTTTTCTTCTGCTACTGAACCAGAGCCCTTTGCTCTAAAACTCGTGTCTCATCTCCCCAAGACAAGTTTCCTCATGAGAAAAAGGGGTGTGACCCTCACCCGGCAGGTCTGTTGTGAGGTTTAGGGAGGCTCATGGGGGGCACTCCATCAGAGACTGCTGATGGTGATGACTGCTGATGGCCCCCACTGCCCACCATCCCTCCGGCCTCACCTGAGCAGCGTTTCTGCAGCCTCAGGATCTCCAGGTGCAGGTCTCGAAGCAGGGCCATCTGCTCCTTTTTCAGGAAGCTGATGTGGCGTTGCACACTCTGGATCTGATGCTCCAGGGACACGGTATCCATGGCAACCCAGGCCTGGGCCCCACCTGGGGGAAAGACGAGAAGGTAAGCCCACATCTTGTGGGGCCATCTGCCCTGCCCCCCCTCAGATCCCTCATAATGTCCTGCAGTCTGGGCTCCTGTTGCCACCAGGTAGACAATTCTACCGCCGTAGCTCTCTCCCCCGTTTACTCACCAAAGCTTCATGCATGTGTCATCAGGGGAGTATGATTATTCCCATTTAATAGATGAAGAACCAGAGGTCTTCAGGGAACCAGGAACAGAAATGGCTTCACTCCCCTGCCTGCATGTAACTTTAGCCTTTCTGTTTCTCAGGGAGGAACACGAATGGAGCAACAAAGTCAATAAAGAGAGACAGAGGCAGGTTCTAGCCTGCTTCTTAACCAGGTGTGTGACTCTGGGCAAGCCCTCTCCCTCTCTGGGCTCTTTGTTTTCTCATGGCTAAAATGAGGGAGTTGTGGAGTGGAAAAACCCATCCCGCCAGCATCCCAGCTCACCCACCAGCTGGTAGACCAGCATAATGGTTAGAGCATACCCTCTCCCAGTTCAAATCCATTTTTCTGACTTAAACTTAACCCAGGGCCCTGGGCTCTTCCAGGTCACAGAGGAGGAAGATCTGATGTGTATTATACTAAGATGAACTCTATGGGCTGAAGGCAAGTGGCAGAGTCCTTTTTTAAAAGAGGAGTTTGATGGGGCGCCGGCTAACTCAGTGGGTAGGGCATGTGACCCTTAATCTCAGAGTTGTGTGTTCCAGCTCCGCACTGGGTGTGGAGATTATTTAAAAACAAAATCTGGGGCACCTGGGTGCCTCAGCTGGTTAAGCACCAGACTCTTGATATCAGCTGAGGTCATGAGATCGAGCCCCTCTGTTGGGCTCTGTGCTGAGCATGGAGCCTGCTTGGGATTCTCCCTCTCCCTCTCTCTGCCCCTGCCCCACTCACACATATGCTCTTTCTCTCTCTCTCTCTCTCTCAAAATAAATGAACATTAAAATTTTTTATTTTATTTATTTTTTATAGATTTAAAAAAAGTGTTTATTCATTTTTTGAGAGAGAGACAGAGCACAAGCAGGGGAGGGGCAGAGAGAGAGGGAGACACAGAATCCAAAGTAGGCTCCAGGCTCTGAGCTGTCGGCACAGAGCCTGATGCAGGGCTCGAACTTTTAAACTGTGACATCATGACCTAAGCTGAAGTTGGACGCTTAACCAACTGAGCCACCCAGGCATCCCTACCAAGTTTTTTCCCTAGTTGAGCCTTCAGATGAGAATGCAGCCAGCCTTAATTTCAGCCTTTTGAGGCTTCGAGCAGAGGACCCAGCTAAAATGTGCCAGACTCCAGATCCTTGGAAACTTGTGAGGTAACAAACTGATACTGTTTTAAGCCACTTAGTTTATGAAAATCTTTAATGCAGCAATAGAAAAGTAATACAGACTTGAAGGAGGGATAGAAGTTAGAAGAATAAAGAGAAGAACATTCGAGACAGTGGATAGCATTTGTGAAACCCTGAGGTAGGATAATAATGATAGCTTACATTTACTGTGTGCCTATTATGTGCCAAGCCTTATACTAAGTGCTTCACATGGTCTTTTCGGGGAACAGAGACTTTGTCAATGCCAGTGAGGACTGAAGTGTAAGGTATTAGGGGAGGGCTGCAGGAAGAGAGGTTAGCAAGAGAAGGATCGGGCCATAGTCTCGTAAACTATGCCAAGAATTTTGGATTAATACTGAATGAGTTGGGAAGTTATTATTATTATTATTTTTAAAGTTTTTAAATTTATTCTGAGAGAGGGAGAAAGAGAGAGTGAGAGAGCTGGGGAGGGACAGAGAGAGAATCCCAAGCAGACTCTGCACTGACAGTGCAGAGCTCAATGCAGGGCTCAGTCCCACAAACCATGAGCTCATGACCTGAGCTGAGATCAGGAATCAGATGCTTAACCAACCGGGCCATCCGGGCACCCCTGAATTGGGAAATTACTAATGGATTTTAATCAGAGGAGGGACATTATATGATTTACATTAAAAAAGTTTTTTAATGTTTTATTTATTTTTGAGAGAGAGAGAGAGAGAGAGAGAGAGAGAGAGAGAGAGACAGAGTATGAGCAGGGGAGGGGCAGAGAGAGAGGGAGACACAGAATCCAAAGCAGGGTCCAGGCTCTGAGCTGTCAGCACAGAGCCCAACACGTGGCTTGAACTGGTGAACTGCAAGATCATGACCTGAGCCGAAGTTGGATGCTTAATCAACTGGACCACCCAGGTACCCCCCTTTAAAAAAATATTTTTTTGATTTGCATTTTTAAAAGATCGTTCTGGCTGCTATGGGGAGGGCAGATTAGAGGGGGCAGAATGGATGTGGGAGGTCAGCTGGGAGAATGGAGCAGTGGTCAAGGTGAGAGATGATAGAGGCCTGGACCAGATGATGGAGATGAAGACCAGGAGAGGTTCCAGGTGTATTTTGGGGGTAGAATTGGCAGCACATGGGAATGGATTATATTAAGTCATGATGATGGGGAGGGTGAATGTTTGGGATGTCTCCTAGTTTTCCAGTTTGGGCAACTCAAATATGTTTGCTGGATCTTTCTACATTTCCTCACCTTTCACATTAGACCTCTTTCATAATGGACCTCTTCTCTAATCTATAATTTCTCCGTAGGTGATCTTGTCCAATCCCATGGCTGTAACTACTATTTATATGGTGACTCCTAAACTAACTCTCTCCTGTATGCTAGACTGACTGCTTAAGACCACCATTTGGATGTCTGATGGGTTCCTCAAATTTGCATGCCCCAATACTGAACTCTTGTGATCTGTCTTAAAAACATGCTCTTGCCCACTGTTCACCATCTTGATAAATGGCACTGATTTTTACCTATTCACTCAGTTTCTCAGGCCAAGAACTTAGGAGTTATCTTTAATTCCTCTCTTTCTTCATATTCCACAGCCAATCCATCTGCAAATCCAGTTGTCTCAACCTTTGAAAATGTGCATCCTGAATCCAATCGGTTCTCACTATCTCCATTGCTGTCACCCTAATCCCAGCTCCCACCATCCCTCTGATGTACCACTGTGGTAGCCTGTGACTGGCTTCTCTCTTCCACTCCTGCCTTGTTTCCCATGCAGCAGCTGGAGTTCCTTTAGCACATCTGATCACGTCTCCCTGCTCCCCCCTCAAAACCCCCCAACAGTTCCCCATCACACTTAATTCCTAGTCCAGAATTCTTACCAGATCCTATACAATTGTCCCTGGCCCTGTTTGCTCTCTCCTACTACTGCTCATCCATTGCTGGCTCCACCCAAGGCACTCTAGCTTCCTTACTGTTTCCTGAATATGCCACACACTCTTGCCTCAGGGACTTTGTGTGTGCTGTCCCATCTCCCAGGAATACCCTTCACCCAGATACCCTCATGGCCCATTCCTCCCCTTCACTGAGGACTCTGCTCAGACGTTACTTCCTCAGAGCCCTTCTCTGATTACCTGATTTAACATAGAACCCTCTGTCACTCTCCACTCCCTTAATCTGCATTGTTTTTCTCCCATGAATTTATCACCACATGAGTATATTACATTTTGTTTCTTGCCCATTTCCTCTGCCAGACTGTTGGCAACATAAGATGAAGGTCTCTGTTTTGTTTCCTCCTGTTCCCTAGTGCCTAGCACAGTATCTGGCAAATAGAATATACTCAGTAAATACTCGTGGAATGTACAAATGAGTGAATTTGTGGAGCGGGGCAGACTGATGGAGGAGCAGACTTACAGAGGAGATAAGTTGAAGCCTGAGACATGTTAGATTTGACATGTTCAAGAGACCTAAACGGGGAGAAATAGATGTCCAGTAGGCAGTCAGATATACTGGTGCATAACCCATAAGGAACAGAGAAGCTCTGTCTGTGCTGCTGTAAAACTATGTTGGCATGTGTGTGCCTGTGTGTCTGCACATGTCCCTGAGTCTGTGTGTGTGCCTCGAGGAGTGCACGTATGTGCACATGCATGTAGGTGGGGGGGGTAGTTCTTGCTTCTCTTGCATCTATGTGTCTGGTCTGTGCGCACCTGGAGGACGAAGGCACGTGGGCCTCTGCTTATGATGAAGAGAGAAAATATCTGTTCCCAACCGCTGAAACGTAAGTGTCTCTGAAGAGTAAAAGCCTTTTCCACACAGCCCTGGAGACTGGACCCTGGCCATTGTGAGAGGCTGAGCCAACCAGCTGTTTCTGAGCCTTCCCAGAAGGACTTGAGGATTTGTTTCCAACTAGGCAGGCTGCTCTTCTCAGGGCAGAAATTTGGGTCACAAATGATCTTGGCAGATATTCTTTCTTACACATTATTGTTTAGTTTGTTTGGGGGAGAGCGGGAAATGGAGTGGGGAAGGGGAACCACAATACAGATCTCTTATTTGCAGCTGTCACACTTCAGAAGGCCCAAGCCAGGAAAATGTCAGATTTTCCCAGAGAAATGCAGCCCTGGGGGCACCTGGGTGGCTCAGTATGTCAAGCTTTGACTCCCGGTTTTGGCTCAGGTCTCACAGTTCGTGGGTTCTAGCCCTGTGTTGGGGTCCACGCAGGCAGTACGAGGCCTGCTTGGGATTTTCTCCCTGCCCCTCCCCCACTCGCGTTCTCTCAAAAATCAATAAATAAACAGAAAGAAGAAAGAAAGAAAGAAAGAAAGAAAGAAAGAAAGAAAGAAGGAAGGAAGGAAGGAAAGTAAGTCCTGGAAACCTCTGGCTTGAGAAGAAGCTTGTGCCTGAGAACTTGGTCCAGGCCAGTGGCAGCAGCTGAAGGGTTAGAGTTACCAGCTTTATCTTCTCCCCACATCCGGCCCAAGATATCCTACCTCACAGATTAAAGTGAGAAGGGTCCCTTGCCTTTGTCCACTGTCCTGGCCACCTCAGGGTCTGTATTGTTTCCCTGCCCACCTTCTCCTGTGCTCCTAGTTCTTCTTTGTTTTAATTTTCTAGCTTGATGAAAAATGTTCATTTAACAAATTGTCTACTTAAAAATAAAAAAGGGGCCTGTAACACAGGGTTCAAGTTTATAGAGGTAATCCCGAGTACTTTTACCATGCCTCTCATCTGTCTGCAAGTTACAAGTATTTTTCCCCTTGGGAAGTTGCTGGGAGAATGCTTCTGTACTCATGTCTCCAACTACAGACAAAATGTCAGGCTCAGGAACCCTCTAACCCAACACAATTCTCACTCTCTAAGGCCTGGGCTTCTGGTCTCTAAAAATGACCTCACCTCCTGCTTGTCTTTTCGAAGCTTCTGGGTACGCACTTTTCTTGCCAGCTATCTGATTCCAACGGACATGGCAAATAGGAAACTGTAGTTCTCTCCCCTTTCCCTTGTTATAGTTCTTTGGGTTAGAAGAACCACAGAAAATGCAGAATCATAGCACTCAGGGCTCCAGGGGCAGTTGGGATCATCCTAATTACTGGTTTGCAAATTTTGCTACATAGAGCCCAGAGTTCCGCAGAGGAGTCTCAGAAGTTGTCAAAATGGTTGGAGGCACAAGGCAGGGATAGAGGCTTTGTTATTTTTACCCCTCTTTTATATGATTGACAATTCATTGGAGAAAAGCCTTCTGCTAATCAAAAGTTTGAACATCACTCTTAGAGTCCAGTCTTTCCTTGGGTGGCTAACCACTCCCCCTCCCTCAATCTGCTCAATGTCCCCTGGCCTCTGCTGCCCCATCTCACCCTCAGGCAGACGAAGCGGCTGGGAGAGGAACCAGAACTGAAGACTCTTGCTTTCTGCTTGTGTGGAGTTTGCATTTTCTGCCACCCCTCACCCCCTGACTGCTTCTCTTGTCCCAGTTTCAATTTCCTTCTTCGTGTTTCTTTTCTCTTCGGGACTGAAAGTATTTATTGAGTCAACAAATATCCTTGTACTGTTCTGAACACTCAATATTCACGTTTTGTTAAAATTCTTTAAGAATGCCTTCTTGGGGCACCTGGGTGGCTCAGTCGGTTAAGCGTCCGACTTCGGCTCAGGTCATGATCTCACTGTCCGTGAGTTCGAGCCCCATGTCGGGCTCTGTGCTGACAGCTCGGAGCCTGGAGCCTGTTTCGGATTCTGTGTCTCCCTCTCTCTCTGACCCTCCCCCGTTCATGCTCTGTCTCAATAAATAAACATTAAAAAAAAAATTAAAAAAAAAAGAATGCCTTCTTGTTTCGGGGAGAATGTTAAACTCATTTTTGTCATTTTTACAGTCAGGGTAGGTATATTAGACATGGCAAGCATGGTAATAAATGGATAAATAAATTACGTCCTTTATTTTTCTTAGTCTTTATTCCTCTCTACTACCTGGCTCTGAGGCCTCGGGTAGTGGGAGAACAGAAACTCAAGAAGTGTTTCTCAGATATGGAGGCACAGGTAATGATACTTATAATAATCATCACTGCATAGGTAATAATACTTACATAACAATAATAAATGGCTGGCACTGTTCTTAGCATTTTACATATATTAACTCATATTAACTCATTTATGTTTATAACAACCCTACATTGAATGTTCTATCAGTATATCCACTCCATAGATGAGGAAACAGAGGCTCAGACAGGTTAAGTACCTTGCCCAATAGACACAACTATAGTTTCTGGCAACTAGGAGCACCCCACTGGGTGCTCACCCTGCATTAAGGTCCTTCATATCTAAACACAGTCCACATTTGCAGTCTGATCTCCTCTTCTTTGGGATTCTACCTTTTTTGCTTTCACAGCAAACTCACCCCATATCCATGGATGAACATCCCTCTCCCCTCTCTCTGCCTCCTGAAACCTGCCCCATCCTTCAAGGCCCTACTCAAAGGCTACCTTTCTTACTAACCTTTCTTTGACCCTCACCAAGCTGGAATGACTCCCTTCCATTGCTGTGTTTCCCAGGAATCATTCTACCATGTATCACACTTCCCTGCCCCCCCCGGCAACCTCCGTGTGAGTGCACAGGGGTGCCTGGCTTCTGCTCTAAGCCATAAAGTTACTGAGGGCAAGACCTTGTCTTTGGGAATCCTTTGCATGGAACAGGTGCACAATGAATGTTGGTAAAACAGGGACAATGAGTTCAGTGTTATTGGGAATCACCTAGGCAAGTAAGTGCATGTATTAGAAAGTAACCCCCCTCCCCCCAAGTCCTTGGCTCTCCTAGGGACTTGAGTTGGGAACAAGAAGTCAGGCTTTGACAAATGTCTGCTACTCTGCAAGGTGGGCTCACCCGGCCAGTGGGTGGAGCCATCTTCCCCAGGGGTCTTGTGATCCTCTCCACTCCAGAACCTCTCCTCCTCGGTTACCCCTAGGCTATGGGTTCCCCCTCCACTGAAGGGGAGAGATCTCAGGACACCCAGCCTCAGCAAAGCTGAGTGTCCAGGGACATGGGAGTGGGATGTATGAGGAAACTGGAGCCCCCATCCCCTTCAGTCTGGGTGTTCTGCCTGATTATGCCTCCAATATGACTCCCAGAGAAGGCAGAAGGGGATATGGAGACTAAGGAGGACGGGGAAGAGGGGTACCAGGAAGGACAGGGAAAGGAAGGCATAAAGACGTGTGTGATGGGAGGTGGCAGGAGGTGGCGGTGGCTCGACCTCAGGCCGCTCTGGACTCTTCGCCAGGGCCGGTAAGGACCTGAGTCCGGGTGGCGGAGGACAACTTCTGCCAGCAGCCCGCGGGTCCTGTCCGCCTCCCGCGCGCTGCGGTGCCCAGCCCAGCGCCAGCCCTCCCAGGGGAGCTGGAGCTCCGGCCCCGCTGCTCCCCGCCGGTGGCCACCCCCACTGTCCACCCCCCACGCCCACCGGCCTCCTCACCTTCGGGACCCGAGGGAGCGACTGGCCAGCAGGGCCCTGGGTCCGGGCCAGGCTGGGTGGGGGGAGGCGCTCTTCTTCCCCGCGCTAGCTGCGCCTGGGGTTCCGCAGCACCCGCCCGGGCTGCGGCGCCATCAGCTGCTGCGAGGCTGCGGGGCTGTCGGGCCGGGTCTCCGGGGGGTTCCGGGGCGCCGAAGGGGGGTCCGGGGCGGGCTCCAGGCGTAAACACCCAGCAACGTGACCGGAACTGGCGAACGAGCCGTAGGGGGGAGCGGGGGGGGCGGGAGAGATAAGGGGGGAGGGGAGGGACCTGGGACTGGCGGGGAGGGGCCGTGGGCGGGGCGGGGGGAGGGGAGGCTGGCGGCGCGCAGTCGGGGGAGGGGAAACCCCAGGAGCCCCAGGAGCCCCGGGAGCCAGGCCTGAGGACCCCGGCGGGCAGCCGAACTCAGGGAGCTGGCTTTGGCTGGGAGCTGGAAGGGAAACCCAAGGAACCCGCCGGCCACTTGGCGAGCAAGGGCGCGGCGGGCGGATCAGCACCGCGGACAGCGCCCAGGCCTGTAGGCCGCGATCCGCTCCGCCTCTCTGCCCACCCACTGGCGTAGGAATCAGGGCTATGCCCACTGGCCCAGGGAAGGGTTGAGGGGGCGACCTGACCAAAGGTCAAGAAACCTATTTTGTGCCTAATTGGCAGCGAAGTGAGACCTCTCACTAAGTGTGTGACCTTGGGTGAATCACATCACCTACCTCTCTGGGCCCCAATTGGTAAGACATCTTCTTTTCCTCTGGGAACCTCCGAAGAGCCAAGATAAAATCTTTTATAAACTCTGAAGTCCAGAACATTGGTACTGATACGTTTTCACTGCACAAGGGAGACTTCTGTAGTTGGACTACTTGGCTTCTAATTCTGGCTCTACCAATAGCTTTCTCTTCCCTGGACCTTGGTCTCCTTATTTGTAAAATGGGATATTGATGGTCTATGCAACCCATATGTCTCTGAGTTGTTGTGAGGATGAAATAAATTAACATTTGTAAAGTGCTTAAAACAGTGCTACATGCTCACTAGGCATTCGTATTCATGATGGCAAGAGACCAGGTGGTGTTGTATGAGTGGCAGGGGGCTCAGCTCTGGGTAAGTCATTTCCATCCCTGCCTTTAGGGGCCAGAGGAAGGGTCTGAGGGGATTCAGGTTAAAGGGCTGATATGACTTTTCCCACACCATTGCCAACCAAATATTCCATGCCCTGCCTTTTGGGGCCAAATATCCAGAGAAGTCCTCCACTTTTGTCTCCAGAACTGGAAGACTCTGACATGAGGGCTTTGGAGGCGGTTTTGGCAACTTATTGGCCTCAAAGGCACCCTGCCTTCTCTCTATGGATCTCTTTCCTCCCTGCTCTCCAATCAACTTTTAAGCCTTCACTGGACTTGGGTGTCAATAAATAAAAGTTTTAGCTGCTCCTAGAAGATTCTAACCCTCAAAAAGTTGAAGAAATGGGACACCAGGGTGGCTCAGTCGGTTAAGCATTCAACTTCAACTCAGGTCATGATTTCGCAGTTTGTGAGTTTGAGCCCCGCATCGGGCTCTGTGCTGACAGCTCAGAGCCTGGAACCTGTTTCGGATTCTGTGTCTCGCTCTCTCTCTCTGCCTCCCCGCCCCCCCCCCCCCCCCCCCACTCACGCTCTCTCTCTCAAAAATAAATAAACATTAAAAAAAATTTAAAAAGTTGAAGAAATGGCTCTCTTTTAGGTCTCTTGGCAAGTAGAGTTCCTATTTTGTTCAAAGGTGTCTCAAATCCCACTCTGTAGGAACTCCAGATTCTAGCTGTGCTTTGAGTGGCCCCACTTCATCCTGTCTTCCCTGAAGAAACCGCTGAGAGAGGAGCAGAAAGGCCAACACTGTCCTGCTTCTTAGTGCCTCTCTGTCCCTCTAAGGGCAGTATTCCTGGACTGTGTACTGTGTCGGTCTCCGGCAGGCCCATGGGTTCTGATGAACCATCAACTCATCAATGATTCCGACTGTCAACTCCGAAGAAATAACCCCTCAACTTCATGATGTACTGGTAAGAAGGATGAAAGATATGTTTAGTATCCCCCCAAAATGTGTGGTATGAAGGAGCTTGAAAACTTGGGCTCTCATACTAGCTCTGTTACTTACCATTTGAGTAATTCTGGGCAAATCTCAACCTCTCTGAGCTCTAATTTCTCCTCGGTGAAATGTGAAAAGTAACATTTGCTTTGCCAACAGGATCATTGTGAGGTTGTCAGGAGGAGAGGGTGAACATATTTTGTGAAGGGCATGCACGCGGGATTGTTATCATCACATCCCAATGTTTTTCTCCTTGATCTTATCAAGATAGATCCTGGGACTTTGGCTTTTCATCAGCCGAAGCAAACAGTCCCGCCCCAGATGTTTGTCTGAGGGGTGGCCCTGCTTCATGGGAGCTTCCGGCTTTGCCCCAAGATGCACTTCTTATAGAGTCCTGCACTGGGCTCTGCACAAGCTCCCAGCTGGGCATGGAAGACCTGGCCTCTAGGGCTGTCCTCAGGGCACTTGCAACATCTTTGGCTGACAACTATCCACATGTGGAACAACAAAAGATGTGTACAAAGCACCCATAAAACAACTGAAAGGGATGGGCCAGCAGAGCTGAGAGATCACCATGTGAAGACAGAGCTAGGGCCTGGACTTGGGACAAGGGGACTTGGGGTGCCTCCTTGAGGAGGGTAACAATCATAAAGCCAGTATGCAGAGTAATACTGAGCAAAACTGACTGCGTGGCACTCTACCTTAGGTTGTAGGGAGACCCAGACATGTTACGAGATATGGAGATGATGACATTGGAATGATCATGTTGATAACAATGAACATTCATTAAGCACTTTCTATGTGCCAGGCAACCTACTAAATGCTGCTTAAAAATTGTTTTTATTGTTTTCAAAATTAAACTTTTTTTTTCAAAGTAAACTCTACCCCTGACAGGTCTCAAACTCATGACCCCAACAACAAGAGTTGCCTGCTTTATGGACTGAGCCATCCAGGTACCCCTCAAAATTAAAGTTGTAATGAAGTCTAAGGAAACTAAAGTGTATTAAAAAAAGGAGCACCTGCCTATTATGGTCAGTAGAGTGAGTGACTCTTGATCTTGGAGCCGTGAGTTTGAGCCCCACACTGGGAGTAGAGCTTACTTTAAAAAAACCCCAACTCTTAAAAGCCTAAAAAAATGTGTACATCTCACCTCAGAAGTAACCATCTCACCTCAGGGTTTTGAGCTGAGCACTTTACCCACATAAACTCATTTCAACTGTAGAGAAATCTTATTGGAAAGATTTATCCCCATTTGCAGGTGGAGAAAACAAAACTCAAGAGAGGTTAAATTTAACACCACCCATGTGGTAAGCAGTGGAATGAGGCGGGACTCAAACTCTAGCCCAGTCAAGCCGGAGGTGACTTCCTGAGGTCTCTCAGTGAAGGGGATGGAGTCAGCTCTGGAAGAAGACACCCATAGTGGTCACGAGTTTTAGAGGAAGCTGCTAACCAGTTCAAAGAGTGAGGTGTGGGTAGCAGAGAAGGCCTAGAAGTTCCCTTCATCTCTTCATGACACCTTGGGATTCTGACTTTCTGAGTTCTGTTTGGGTAACAGCTCTGTATATGGGTCAGTGTCCTGGCAGGGAACAGACGGCACATTTAAAATGGATCATTTGAAAAGAGTTAAGGGACTATTTACAAAGCTGTGGACAGAGGTTAAGGGACAAGAGATAGAGCCGTTACCATCCCTAGCACTGGAGGGACAAGAGAAGGGGAACTCAGAAAGGATGGATTTGGGGGCATCTAGGTGGCTCAGTTGTTTAAGCATCTGACTCTTGATTTCAGCTCAGGTCATGATCTCATGGTCTGAGGGTCTGAGATCGAGCCCCGCGTCAGGCTCTGTGCTGACAGCCTGGGATTCTTTCTCTCCTTCTTCCCCTGCCCCTCCCCTGCTCACGCTCTCAATTCTCTCTCAAGAAGAAGAAGAAGAAGAAGAAGAAGAAGAAGAAGAAGAAGAAGAAAAAGAAGGAGGAGGAGGAGGAAGGGAAGGAGAAGGAGAAGAAGAAGAAAAGAACTGAAGGATATGGGGAGAATGCTGCCTAGCAGGAGCTGTAGCTTTCCTTAAATGGAATCCACTGACCCCCAGTGACCTGGAGGGGAGGAAGCTGAGGAATAAGTAGACTGACTTCACTCTCCTCCTGCCTCCCAATACCCTGCTGGTGACTTTTTCAGCCAATTCCAATCAGCAGCCAGGAGTTAAGGGAGGCCATTGACATTGCCTGTACAGGTTGACTCCCCGGTGCCCAAGCAGGATGGAGAAAAATGGGGAAAGGTTCTGGATGGATGAGATATCTGGCACAGCCTTCCTTATCAGCTTGGGTCTTATTTGCTGTTCTTTGCCAGGCCACTGCCCACTGAGTGCCCTAGCACTGGTAGGAACCAACACCGCCTCTCCATGCAACAAGGCTGCAGGGGCAGCTCTTTTCTTCAAAGACTCTGGTCATACTGTCCTTGCCTCCTGAGTTAAGAGCTTGGAGCCCCAAAGACCACCCAACCTGGGTCCCTTAGAATTCTGTAGCCACAGGGATGGTGTGTGGGGAGTTCTGACATAGGAAAGCCAGCCAAAGGTCATGTGGGTAAGCCTCTTAGCCCACCTTCTCAATGAAAGATCAAACTGGAGCGAGGCTCCATTCTCCTCAGTGCTGAAATGCCTGATTTTGATAAAATGGTCCCTAAAGTCTCAGCCCTGAATTTCAGTCTTCGATTATTCTTTTTTTTAAATGTTTATTTATTATTTTGAGAGAGAGAGAGGGGGGAGGGAGGGGCAGAGAGAGAGGGAGACACAGAAACCGAAGCGGGCTCCAGGCTCTGAGCTGTCAGCACAGATCCCGACGCGGGGCTTGAACTCACAGACAGTGAGCTGAAGTTGGACATTTAACCAACTGAACCACCCAGGCGCCCCCTAAGTCTTCGATTATTCTTAAACCACTAGCATGGCAACAGGAATGAACCGTGTGTGTATGTGTGTGTGTGTGTGTGTGTGTGTGTGTGTGTGTGTGTGTGTGTGTACCGGGCCACAATTTTGCATCAGACACATCCCCTCTGCCTCAATCTTGCCTACATCTTCCTCCATCTAGGGCAGAGAGCTCAGGAGCTCACCCGATAGGTATCATTGAGGGGAACCCCAGGAGTTCTCCTACCTGTATCTCAAATCCATCCATTTTATTTATTTATTTATTTATTTAAAAAAATTTTTTTAACGTTTATTGATTTTTGAGACAGAGAGAGACAGAGCATGAACGGGGGAGGGTCAGAGAGAGGGAGACACAGAATCTGAAACAGGCTACAGGCTCCGAGCTGTCAGCACAGGGCCTGACGCGGGGCTCGAACTCACGGACCACGAAATCATGACCTGAGCCAAAGTCGGCCGCTTAACCGACTGAGCCACCCAGGCGCCCCCAAATCCATCCATTTTAGATCACTTTCCATGATCTTGGGCTACTAGCTCCCAAACTCTTTGGTGATCTGGTGTAACTGTGGCTCCTTTTTTCCTTTATTTTTCCCTAGCTTTATATTAGCTTTATCACACATGATGCTCCTCATTTTGCCTTATATGTACCACTTCCTACAGCCAGTTCTTTTCAATATGTTTTATTAGAGAAGTAGTAGAATTACACTTTAGAAAGATTGGGAAATAAATACAGTAACAAAAAATGTGCCTGTAATCATATGGTCCTAATGCAGCTACTGTCACTTTCGTGAATTATCTTCTAGTGTTTTCATACCCATGATGACTCACCTGCTTGTTTTCATGCCATAACTGTCTGATATTTTCCACCACATTGGATCATAACTTTTCTTTCATGTTTCTAAAGGGTCTTTATTGTTTTGGAACCTCTTAAAGATAGTTGGCTATTTATACTTAGTTTTTGCCTTTTATTTGTTAGAAATAAATTATTACTTTAAAATGACTTTTTAGAGGGGCGCCTGGGTGGCTCAGTCAGTTAAGCTTCCAACTCTTGACTTGGGCTCGGGTCTTGATCTCACAGTTCATGGGATGGAGCCCTGCGTCAGGCTCTGTGCTGACCATGCAGAGCCTACTTGGGATTCTCTCTCTCTTTCTTCTCTTTCTGCCCTTTCCCTGTGCATGCTCTCTCTCTCTCTCTCAAAATAAATACATAAACTTAAAAAAAATAGGACATGTTGATGCTTAAAAAACCAAAAACCTCCTCCTCAACTTCTCTGTCCAAAGTTTTCCATCATTAACAAGTTCTATGTGTACACGCACACACACACACACACACACACACACACACACACAGTTTGTTATTTTTAAGACACTGATATCATCATATAGCACCATATCCTGCTTTGCATTTTGCTGTTTTCACTTGGAAATATCCTAAAGGTCAGGAAATGTTTTCATTTGCTACTCAATGCCTATGTATTTAAAAAATTATGTTTTCTCATCATTCACTGTAGAATAATTAGGAATTCTAGATAAGCAAATATGTGAAAACAAATTTGTCCATTTATATCTCCCAGTCATAACAACTTTTAACATTTGGCATTACAAATTTTTTTTAATGTTCATTTATTTTTGAGACAGAGAGGGAGAGAGTGAGAGAGAGAGAGAGAGAGAGAGAGAAAGGGAGGGGCAGAGAGAGAGGGAGACACAGAATCTGAGGCAGGCTCCAGGCTCTGAGCTGTCAGCACAGAGCCCGATGTGGGGCTCGAACTCATGAACTGCGAGATCTACAGTACAGTGCATCCATTTTCTTATTGTTTGATAATCAGGTGGTTTTTACTTTTTAATGTTCTTTTTTTTTTCTTTTTTTTTCTTCAGGGGAAAGCACAAACGCAGTCCCCCACTACCACAAATTATGCAGTTGAGTTTCCCACATTTGAGGAAATCTCAGGGGTCAGCACATCCCTGAGTGCAAGGGATAAGCCTCGCCCTGGGAAAACCACCTTCCTGATCATGGTATCTCCCCTGCCAGGTAAATATTACTTTTTAATGTTCTTAAACAGTAATGTGATGAATGTCCTGGTAGCTTAATCATTTGAAAAGTGACTTTCATGGGCTCTGCACTGACAGCAGAGAGCCTGCTTGGGATTCTCTCTCCCCCTCTCTGTCCTTCCCCTGCTCATGTGCAGTCTCTCTCTTTCTCTCTCTCTTAAAATAAATATATGAACTTAAATTGACTTTTATTGCATTTTTTCTTATTGTACCTATTTATTTAGAAAAATGAGAATAGATGGATAAGAAAAAGAATAAAATAAAAATCATTATGACTTCACCTACCCATACATAAATCACCTTTTTTTCATTGTAGTGACACAATTTATTTATTATTTTATTTTACTATATTTTTATTTATTTAATTTCTATAATTTATTTATTTTTTATAATTTACATCCAAGTTAGCACATGGTGCAACGATGATTTCAGGAGTAGATTCCTTATGCCCCTTACCCATTTAGCCCATCCCCCTTCCCACAACTTCTCCGGCAACCCTCTGTTTGTTCTCTATATTTAAAAGTCTCTTATGTTTTGTCCTGCTCCCTGTTTTTGTATTATTTTTGCTTCCTTTCCCTTATGTTCATCTGTTTTATATTCATAAATCACCTTTTTATTTGTTCTTATAGTTCTTATAGATGTTTCTAACAAATATATTAATATACTGGTTCTTTATGGTAACATCTTTTTATCTTTAAAAAATTTTTAAAAATATTTTATTCATTTTTGAGACAGAAAGAG
This sequence comes from Panthera leo, assembly GCF_018350215.1. Taxonomy (NCBI): domain Eukaryota; kingdom Metazoa; phylum Chordata; class Mammalia; order Carnivora; family Felidae; genus Panthera; species Panthera leo. The sequence continues at coordinate 14,063,416 of NC_056692.1, read as the reverse complement.
ACAGAGCGTGAGCAGGGGAGGGACAGAGAGAGAGCGAGACACAGAACCCGAAGCAGGCTCCAGGCTCTGAGCTGTCAGCACAGAGCCCGACGTGGGTTTGAACTCACAAACTGCGAGATCATGACCTGAGCCGAAGTCGGACGCTCAGCCGACTGAGCCACCCAGGCTCCCCTCTTTTTATCTTTTTTTGAGAGAGAGAGGCAAAGGGAGAGAGAGAGAGAGAGAGAGAGACAGAGAGAACGAGAGAGAATCTCAAGCATGGAGAATTTTAGCATGGAGCCTGACTCAGGGCTCAAACTCATGACACTGGGATCATGACCTGAGCTGAAATCAAGAGTCAGACGTTCAACCAACTGAGCCACTCAGGTGCCCTGATTTCTTTCCTTTTAAAATATACATTGATTTTTTTATGTCAGTAAAAGTTTTCCTTAGTAGCTATATAATATCCCATCATATGGACACGCTTCTTAATTAACCTCCTTTTGAACTTTTGTGTTGTTTCTAGTTTTTCTCTACTGTAAACAATGCTGCAATGGACAGTCTTCTACAGAGGATCTTTTTTTCCCACCCACATTTTTAATTATCTCCTTAGGATGGATTCCAAAAAGAGAAATTATTGAGTTAAGAGACATGTACACTTGATGGCTTTTGATCATGCCATCAAGTTGTCATGTTCCATAGTTGGACCAACTTGTACTCCTACTTCAGTCATGATTGGACTGCCCTTCTCCATACAAACCCTGAGTGGGATAATTAAAAATAACAACAACCAGCTGTTCCAAATCTGACAAGTAAAAATGGTATCGCATTTAAATTTTTGAGTACATAATTTCTAGCAGGATTCAATTTTTATATGCGTCCACTAGCTATTTATATATCTTCCCTGAGTTGTCTGTTCATGTCAACTTATTTTGCTACCAGAATGTTCATCATTCCTAATTGTTTTGTAATAAAAACTGTCAATATTTTAGTTTTCGATTGTAGTAAGGTACACATAATACAAAATCTGCTATCTTAACTGTTTTTAAGTCAGTTCCGTGTTCAGTCACACTGTTGTGCAAACATCACCACTACCAATTTCCATAATTCTTTTCATCTTGCAAAACCGAATCTCTCTGTCCGTTAAACACTAACTTCCCATTCTTCCCCGCTTCAGCCCAAGACCCTAGCAACCACCACTCTACTCTCTGTCTCTATAAATGTGACTACTTTAGGTACCCCATATAAGTGGAATCATACAGTATTGTATTTTTGTGACTGGTTGCTTTCACTTAGCATAATGTCCTCAAGCATCATCCCTGCTGTAGCACATGTCAGAATTTCCTTCCTTTTTAAGGCTGAACACTATTCCATTATATGTCTATACCACATTTTGCTTATCTATTCATCCATCCATGGAAACTTGGGCTGTTTCCATCCCTCCACTATTGTGAACAATGCTGCTAATTATGAACGTATACAGGCATTTATTTTATTATTTTATTTTATTTTATTTTATTTTATTTTTTTAATTCTATTTTATTCTATTTTATTAACACTTATTTAGTTTTGAGAGAGAGAGATGGAGCGCGAGTGGAGGAGGGGCAGAGAGAGGGAGACACAGAATCCGAAGGAGGCTCCAGGCTCTGAGCTGTCAGCACAGAACCTGACATGGGGCTTGAACTCACAAACCGTGAGATCATGACCTGAGCTGAAGTTGGACGCTTAACTGACTGAGCCATCCTGGTACCCCTATAGGCATATATATTAAAAACACTTAAATTTGGGGGCGCCTGGGTGGCTCAGTCGGTTAAGCATCTGACTTCGGCTCAGGTCATGATCTCACGATCCATGAGTTCAAGCCCCGCGTCGGGCTCTGTGCTGACAGCTCAGAGCCTGGAGCCTGCTTCGGATTCTGTGTCTCCCTCTCTCTCTCTGCTCCTCCCCCCTTCATGCTCTGTCTCTCTCTGTCTTAAAAATAAATAAACATTAAAAAAAAGAAAATATTAAAAAGGAAAATATATAAAAAAACACTTAAATTTGACATTTTGTCTTTAAATTTTGCTTATCATATTTTTGTGATTTGCTAAGGTTAAATATTTTTATTTTAGTCAAAACCATTGATCTTTCTTTATAGCATCTGACATTGATGTCAAGCTTAAAAAATCCATCCCTGGGGTGTCTGAGTGGCTCAGTCGGTTAAGCGTCAGACTCTAGATCTTGGCTCAGGTCATGACCTCATGGGTTGGTGAGACTGAGCCTCAGGTCAGAGTCCATGCTGCCAGCGCAGAGCCTGCTTGAGATTCTCTCTCTCCATCTCTCTCTGCCTTTACCCTACTCTCTCTCTCTCTCAAAATAAATAAATAAACTGAAAAATTATCCATCCCCACTTTAATACACAATGATAATACTATATATTTTTTCTGGTCCTTTATATATATTAATACACACATTTATAATTCATTTGAACTATATTTTATGATTTGAAATAGAGACTTTACCCCCATAAATGGTTAACTAATTGTCCCATCACTATTTCCCCCACCACTTTAAAATACATATATCACACACACACCTTTGGGGATGTTTCTAGACCTTCTATTTGTTTCCTTGGTTTCTCTGTTAATTATGCTGGGGAAACTTAAAGAAGGAATGCTCAAAGGCAATTGCTAGGTTCATAGTACACTTGAAGGTCAAAGGCAAGCTGCCCACTTACCTTGTCTGTATTCCCTTCCCTGTTTTCTTTTACGTGATGCTTCTGTGTCAGTTACATTCTTCATCCCCTGTTGCTTCCTGTCACTTCTTTAGACAAGGCTGACAGTCCCTAAGAGGTAGGCAAGCTCCCAGGATCTTCACACTGGAGGCCGGGTGTTTTCCTCTCTGCGTGTTTCCCTCCTACACAGGCTGTGCGTTGTCCTGGTATAGGAGGCAGATGAATTAGGACGTGACATGTGCAGACAGCCTCTACATTTATAAACATTTCTGAAACTCAGCTCTTTCGAACTAGCTTGAGAAGCATGCTTTTACCATGTTGTGGGCCAGACTGGTCTCTGCTCAACTCCAGGAATGAAGATCTCCAGGGGTGGAAGTAGCTTGAAGCCTGCGTGGAGCTGGTCCTGGAGCGGGGCAGCCTGCGGGCCAATGCCCTACTGTTTTAACTACTGTCACTTTATTGTGTGTGTGTGTGTGTGTGTGTGTGTGTGTGTGTGTGTGCGAACTACTGTCCCTTTAAAATATTTTAGTAATCTGTAGGGCACACCAGTTTTATGTGTGCAGAGTAATTTAATTTTTTATGCATAACTTTCTGGGAAGGTAGAGCAGGTGTCATAAACGAGAGAGGCCTCGTCACCGCGATCCCGGTTTCCCTCGCAGAACTCTGAGAACCTGACTCCTCGCGCAGTGCTCCAAAGAAACCTGGCTCTTGGGCACCGGCGGGCTGTGGCCTCGGCCGCTGCGGCGCAGGAGTGCGCAGCTCCAGCCCGAGTCGGCTCCAGGGGCGGGGCCGCGGGGCCGCCGCACGGCCCGGGCTCCAGGCTGGGGCGCGTCTCGCCCGCCCCGCCCTCCGGGACCCGCGCCGCGCCCAGCGCCCCGCGACCGAGAGCGCGCCCTCGGCACTGGCCTGCGGCAGCGGGAGTCGCCTCCGCCCAGCGGCCCGCGGCGGGCAGGGAGAGGGCGGGCGGCCGGGCGGCCGGACGAGGCATGGCGGGCCGCCGGGCGCCGGGGGAGAAGCGCTGGCAGCTGGTGCGCTGGTGAGTGGGCGCCGGGGGCGGAGAGGGGCGCGGGGCCTGGTGCGGGCGGGAACCCGCGCGCCCTGCGCCCCGAGGTCCGGTTGGGCGCGGGAAGGAATGGGGCGCCGGCCCAAAGTTTCTTCTCGAGCTGAGGCGGCGGGGCCGGGTTTACGGAGCGGCGCAAGGATTGCCCGCTCGTAAGCATCCCGCGTCCCCGCGCGGGGTCTTTGAGGCTCTCCAGAGAGATGGGCGCTGGGACCGGGGACCCTGTCCCTGACGTCAGGCTTTGGAGGGACCCCGCTCCTCCTTCCACAGGCTCATAGGCAGGGTTTTCCTCCTTCCCTTTTCCCCACCTCTGCTTTCCGATTTGTGCAATTGGGGGTCCCCTGCCTGCCTCCATTTCCGCTGCTTTGGTCGGGTCGCGGAATTGGGCCCCAGGGGGCAAAACGCACAGCCCTCAGCTCCCCTGTTCTAGGAGATGACCCTGTCCACCTACACAGGGATCTCTGAGGGGGCGGCATTGGGGTTGGGGGCTTGGAGATGGGGGCGTCGGAGGTGAGGAACGCGATCCCTGTGTAGGTGGGTGGTTGCCCCTACCCTCACCGCAGTCCTGCCTAGGCCTTTGGGTATCAGGTTACCTGACTGCAGGCTGAGCGGGTTTCAGACGCATCACCGGGAGTCACCCGGGTTGGGCCTGTGTCCGAATGTTGACGGCTGCTGCTTCAGCCAGAGGCCCGACCTCTGCTTAGCGGGCGTTAGAATGCAAGGCAGCCTGCTCAGCCCACCCCTGCTCTGGGGAGGACTCGAGAAACAAAGGAGCGTGTCTTGCCGGGACCCTCCTCACCCCACATCATCCCACCCGCATCAGGACCAGGGCCATCTCTGAAGTAACCTTCTGACACATGGCACCCGGTATGTTTTGTAGCAGGAATACAGATAGCAATAATGTCATCAGCAATAACAACCTGGGCGTCCTAAACGCTTCCTGCTGGCTCCAGGACCCAGGTGTTGCAGTGACTCTTCACAGTGATACTCAGAGGAAGGTATTAGCACCCTCATTTCACAGATGAGGAAACTGAAGCTTGGAGAAGGAAAGTGGTTAGTCAAGACCACCCAGCAAACAAGCCCACGAGTCAGGGTTTGTATGCAGTTCTTGCCCAGGGGGTTAACCGCTCCTCTGTTTTGCTTATTTTCTGGATCACCCATCCCACCCAGCCTGGCCATACATCCAAGTTCACCTTGTCAGAAAATCCTAGCAGGTCCGGACGGGAGGGGGGCATTGGGTTTCCAGCCTGCTCAGGCCACCTCTGCTCGGGGAGGATTCTAAAAATCAAAGTCCAAATAGTCAAGATTATTATTTGGCAGTTTAATTTTCAAATGAAACCCCAATACATAAATCAAAGTAGAGTTAATCTGTTTGAAGAGTTGGCGGAGAGCTGGCAGTTACCCAGTGTCCTCTCCCTGGGAAAGAGGCACCACTCTAGAATCCCAGGGCCTCCCAGATCAGTTTGCTTAGTTTAATTCTTTCCCTGCTTCACCCAGGAGGAAATAGGAAGTTTAAAAGGGGCAGAGCTTGGGGGTGCCTGGGTGGCTCAGTCGGTTAAGCGGCTGACTTCGGCTCAGGTCATGATCTCACGGTCCGTGAGTTCAAGACCCGCGTCGGGCTCTGTGCTGACAGCTCAGAGCCTGGAGCCTGTTTCAGATTCTGTGTTTCCCTCTCTCTGACCCTCCCCCGTTCATGCTCTGTCTCTCTCTGTCTCAAAAATAAATAAATGTTAAAAAAAAAAAATAAATGGGGCAGAGCTTGGATTCCTGCTCTAAATCTCTTTGCTTCTCTGCCTTGGTACTGCCTGGTTGGGTTGGATCTTGGGCTGAACCTGATGATGCATTAATTATTGATTATTGTTAGTGCCCTAGTTAGGTTTTGGGTTGCCTTTCACCCCCAGGTAAAAGCTCATTGCCGTGAAAAGTTCCTGAAGATATGACTTGAATGGTCGGGCATCTTGGCAGGGAGCACTCTTGAGGGGAAGACACACTCTGATCATCATGGCACACTCCCAATATGGCCAGCCTTGGCCCCTGGTCCCAGGATTGAGTTAGTTTGCTCCACTCAAATAGGTTTAAGAGAAAAAGGGGATTTATTGGCTCACAGAACTGAGAAGTCCAGGGACTTTTCACGTTTCAGGCACAACTGCTCTTAGGTGCTCAAATGTCACCAAATAATGCTCTATGCTCTTTGCTCCTCTGCTTTCCTCTGTTTTGCTTTTTTTCCCTTGTGGAGGCAAGTTGGCTATCAGCAGCTGTAGGCAGCTCTCAGGTTAGCAACCCTCATGGAAAAAGCTCTCCTTTCTCAGTAGTTCCAGCCAGAGTCTCAGGATGTCATCTCATTGGCCTGACTTTCCTTGCATGACCATCCCTGAGCCAATCACCGTTGGCAGGGAGATGGACTGCTCACATTAGCCGGGCTGGGTCATGTGCCCACTTAGGGCACTGAGGGTTGGGGTCAGCTCTACCCCAACCACAGAATTTTGAGTGGTAGAGAGGGTGATGAATGGTAAATTATTGGGCAACAAAAACTCATGCAAACCCACAATAATGTTGAAAAGGCAAACTAGAAACTGGATAACAATATTTACACAAAACAGGCTAAATGTTAGTATGTTAAATATAAGAAGTGCTCTTTTTAATTTATTTATACATTTAACAAAAAAAAAAAAAAAAAAAAAAAAAAGAAGAAGAGAGGGAGAGAGAGAAAACACCACAGACTGGGTGGCTTAAACAATAGACATTTATTTTCTCAGAAGTCCAAGATCAGGCTGCCAGCATGGTCAGGCTCTGGTGAGAGCCCTCTTCCTGGCTCACAGATGGCTGCCTTCTCACTGTGTCCTCAACATGATGAGAGAGCACACAAGCTCTCTGGTGTCTTTTCTTCTAAGGATTCGGATCCTATTGGATCAGGGCCCTACTCAACCTTAGTGCCACAAAATTCCTATCCCTCATATAGTTTATTGGGGGGAAGGGCCTCAATATATGAATTTGAGGCAGGGGTGAGGGGATGGGGATGGGGACACAAACACTCAGTCCATAATGCTTACCTAGAAAAACTTGGGAGCCTAAATAGTGAATGATTCAGGCTCAACACCTGGAAGCTGGTGGATGCTGCTCAAGGTCTCACTGGGGGAATAACGTCTGAACATGAGCCAAGCGAGCCAACTTTGGAGCCCAAGTGTGGGACACCACTGCAGAAACAGCAGATAACAGAACAAAGACCTTCCCGCTGCAGTTTACTTGTCCATGGGGCTGTGCAGGACTGGCATTCAACAGTGCCACCTTGTGGTGCAGAGAGGAAGAGCAATAGAGGGCTGCTGTCTACAGTTCTCTCCACATCTGGTATTTCAGAAGCAGAACTAAGTAAGGCTCTGGGGTTTTTGGAGCATTCAAAAGCAAGATATTAAACCTTATAATAATAGAGGTTAAGGAGGATTCAAACAACTAATTAGAAAAAAAAGAGATACAAACACATTCATATCCTAAGCTATTGGTATAGTCTTGTACCAGTTCCATAGGAAATAAATGCATCTGTAGAGCTGTTGAACAACTTGGTAATAAATTTTTTCCTGCTGTTCAGATTGGTTAATCTTTTCATGTGTTCACGGTACATAAGAGTATAGACACACCTAAATAACCACAGAATATGGGGTGAGACTTTAGTGGTTCTTTAAAAAAATAAGATGCTTCAAATGCTTTTTAAAAATGAAAAGGTGGAATCACCGTTTAAGGTCTAACTGCGGTAAATTACCAAGTTCAGGTTTGTGGGAGAATTAGAATCTTTTGAGAATTAGGATATTTAAAAAACCATATCAATAATCTGTTGAAATGTATGCTTTTAAAAAATAGTGGCTTAAACTGATATTACTGCTCACTTTTTTTTTTAATTTTAAAAATGTTTATTTTTGAGAGAGAGACACACAGAGCACGAGCTAGGAGGGGCAGAGAGAGAGGGAGACACAGAATCCGGAGCAGGACCCAGGCTCTGAGCTGTCGGCACAGAGCCTGACGTGGGGCTCAAACTCACAAACCATGAGATCACGACCTGAGCTGAAGTCAGACGCTTAGCCCACTGAGCCACCCAGGCACCCCGTACTGCATACTTGTTAGGCTCACCAAATGCTGGAATATTTGTGATGCCAACCGCTGGTGAGGATGAGGAGTAACAGGGAACCTCAAAAATTGCTGGTGGGAATGCAAGATGGGTACTTTGGAAGATGATTTGGTGGTTTGTTACAAAATTAAGCATAGTCTTTTTTTTTTTTGCCTGAGAATCAACTTTTTATTTTTATTTTTTTCCTTTTCTTTTTTTTAACTTTATTTTTAATTTTTTAAAAATTTACACCCAAATTAGTTAGCATATAGTGCAACAATGATTTCAGGAGTAGATTCCTTAGTGCCCCTTACCCATTTAGCCCATCCTTCCTCCCACAACCCCTCCAGCAACCCCCTGTTTGTTCTCCACATTTATGAGTCTCTTCTGTTTTGTCTCCCTCCCTGTTTTAAAATTATTTTTGCTTCCCTTCCCTTATGTTCATCTGTTTTGTCTCTTAAAGTCCTCATATGAGTGAAGTCATATGATTTTGTCTTTCTCTAACTGACTAATTTCACTTAGCATAATATCCTCCAGTTCCATCCACGTAGTTGTAAATGGCAAGATTTCATTCTTTTTGATTGCCGAGTAATACTCCACTGTGTATATATATATATATATATATATATATATATATATATATATATACCACATTTTCTTTATCCATTCATCCATCGATGGACGTTTGGGCTCTTTCCATGCTTTGGCTATTGTTGATAGTGCTGCTATAAACATGGGGGTGCATATGTCCCTTCGAAACAGCACACCTGTATCCCTTGGATAAATGCCTAGTAGTGCAATTGCTGGGTCGTAGGGTAGTTCGATTTTTAGTTTTTTGAGGAACCTCCACACTGGTTTCCAGAGTGGCTGCACCAGCTTGCGTTCCCAAAGCATAGTCTTACCGTATGATCGAACAATCACACTCCTCAGTATTTACCCAGAGGAGCTGAAAACTTATGTCCACACAAATACCTGTACATGGATCTTTATATCATCTTTATTCATAGTTGCTAAAACTTGGCTTCAACCAGGGTGTTCTTCAGTAGGTGAATGGATAAATGAACTGTTACAGCCAGACAATAGAACATCATTCTGCATTAAGGAGATATGAGCCATCAAGCCATGAAAAGACATGGAGGGACCATAAATACATATAACTAAGGGAAAGCAGCTGCATGCTGTATGATTCCAACTCTGTGACATTCTAAGGCAAAACTAAAGAGACAATAAAAAGATGAGTGGTTGCCTGCGGTTTTGTGTGTGCAGTGTGGGTGGGGGGGGGGGATGAGTAGGCAGAGCACAGAGGATTTTTAGGGCAGTGAAAATACTCTACATGATATTATAATGATCGGTATATATAAAAAAATATCCTCATGTATGTTCATTTACCTTTTCAGAATAGCCCTCTTCCATTGGACTTTCCTCCAAACTCTCCATAAAGTACCAAAAATGAAATGAGAATTTGCTTGGGTTTATCAGCACAGGTTGTTAAATATGTATGCTTTTCAGCATTCCCATTATGTCTGAGAGCCTGTGCTAGGCCCTGCCCAGTTTCTGATGGTGGGGCCTTAGAGTCGGGGAGGGAGCTAAGCTTTGAGGCTAAGGCTGTGTAAGTCATTGAGAGGTGGTGCAGTGCGCATGGGCAATGTTCTTTGTACTGGCTGCAGAGTATTCCACTATAAATTGGACCATAATTTCTCTACCCAGCTTCTGTTGATGACCTTTTATGGTATTTTGAACATTTTGATATTAGACACTTTAAACCTATTCTGTAAAAACATGTGCAGAGGTAATGGTGGCATACACTTTTCAAAGTAAAATTTCAGGGGCACCTGGGTGGCTCCGTGGGTTAAGCATCCAGCTTCAGCTGAGGTGATGATCTCACAGTTCGGGAGTCCAAGTCCCCCATCGGGCTCTGTGCTGACAGCTCAGAGCTTGGAGCCTGCTTCCGATTCTGTCTCCCTCTCTCTCTGCCCCTCCCCCAGTTGTGCTCTGTCTCGCTCTCTCTCTCAAAAGTAAACGGTAAAAAAAAAAAAAAAATTAAAAAAAGTGAAATTACAGAGTAGAAGCATGTGCACATTGTGAAAGATCCTGCCAAGCTGACCTCCAAAGAAACTGCCATTATATATTATCTGCAGTGATGTGTGAGATCCCACTTTCCGCACAACTTTGCTCACACTGGGAATTAACAGACTTTTAAGTCTTGGCTGGTCTCACCAGTGAAAGAATATTCTCTCTTGTTCTTGTACTTTTCATTGCTTTAAAATTCCTTTTTTTTTTTCATGTTTATTGGCCTTTTGTGTTTCTACTTTTGTAAACTATTCATTCATTTCCTTGGCCCTTTTTTCCCCTTCTACTGGTTTGCTCATTAAATAATTTTTTTCATGTTGATCTGTAAAAGCTCTTTGTTTATCATGGGAATTAGTTTTTTTTTTTTTGGCAAGTTTTATATATTTTTTTTTAATTTTTTATTAAAAAAATTTTTTTTAACGTTTATTTATTTTTGAGACAGAGAGAGACAGAGCATGAATGGGGGAGGGTCAGAGAGAGGGAGACACAGAATCTGAAGCAGGCTCCAGGCTCTGAGCTGTCAGCACAGAGCCCAACGCGGGGCTCAAACTCACGGACCGCGAGATCATGACCTGAGCTGAAGTTAGCCGCTTAACTAACTGAGTCACCCAGGCACCCCTGCAAGTTTTATATTTTAGCACAGTTTTAGATTTACAGAAAAATTGAGAAGATGTACAGAGAGTTCCCATACACCCTACACTCAGTTTCCCCTGAGCATCTTACATGAGTATGATACATTGTTACACTAATGAGCCAATATTGATAGCATTATGAACTCAAATCCATAAATTATTCAGATTCCTTAGTTTTCCCTTAATGTCCTTTTTCTGTTCTAGGGCCCCATCTGGACACTGCATTACCTTTACTTGTCATGTCTCCTTAAGCTCCTGTTGGCTGGGACAGTTTCTCAGACTCCTTGTTTTTGATGACCTTGGCAATTTTCGGAAGTACTGATCTTTTTGTAGAACGTCCGTCAATTGGAATTTGACTGATAGTTTTCTCATGATTAGAGAAAAACCTTCATAATTAGGGGTTATGAGTTTCTGGGAGAAGGACCACAGGGATGGGGTGCCATTTCATCACATCATATTAAGGGTACATACAACCAACATGATTTATCACTGTGGACATTGACTTTGGTCACCTGGCTGAGCTAGTGTTTGCTGGGCTTTGCTGCTGGAAGGTTACTGTTTCCCCTCCCCCTTCTCATAGAGTACGCTGGAAGGAAGTTACTATGTGAAGTTCACATTTAAGTAGAGTGGAGTTGTGGTCTGTTCCCTGGAGGGCTGAGTTTTTATGTATATTGTTTGGAATTCTTCTGCATGGAAGATTTGCCTCTTTCCCCCATTTATTTATTTATTTTTTTATTAATCGTTTATGTCAGTGCACTCATGGATTTTTTTTAATAAGATCTTTATTAAAATAGAATGCACATATCCTACAACTCACCCACTGAATGTGTAAAATTCAATGGTTTTTAGTATTTCACAGAATTGTGCAACCCTCACCATAATCAATTTTAGAACATTTTCATCTCCCCGGAAAGAAACCCTCCAGCCATTAGCATTTCTCCATCATCTCCATCCCCTTCCAACTCCCGTCTCACCCCTTCTACCCACTCCCAGCCTTAAGCAACACGAATCTACTTTCTGTTTCTATGGATTTGCTTATTCTGGACATTTCACATAAATGGAATCATACAGTCTGTGGTCTTTTGTGACTGGCTTCTTTCGCTTAGCTTCACGTTGGCAAGGCTCAGATTTCAATAGCTGCCTGACCTACCCGGGTGTTGAACTGAAAAAATAGGCTTAACCTGTAAGGTGCCTGACCTCTTTCTCTTTTGGTGATGGGTCACATTCTCTTGAAGGTGTCACCCCACCCCCACCGCCTGGGGCCTGTTTCTCCCAGCCACTCTTACCCTTCCTCCTCTCATTCCCTTCCACTTGTCCCTGACTGTGCCCAGGGCTCTTGACTCTTACTCTCCCAGGGATCATCTGAGAAGCTGGTTCTTGCTCAAGTTTGAGCAACAGTTGAAAGTGACTTACAGGGTTGAGCCTCTGCAGTATTTAATCTCCTCCAGGATTCAGTTCAACAGAATTTCAGGTACATGGCAGCTTAATAGGGGATATATGTGGGGATGGGAGTGTTCTGTTTTTGCTTCTATTCAGCCAGTGTGGTCCAATACAGCAAATACGCTAAGTTAACAAATTGGATTCGTTAATAGAGATAATCCGTGTCCGAGCATTCTGTGAAGGAAGCTCCCCAAGGATGTAATGAGTAGATCACTGTTGCTGTTGTGACTTTGGCAGGCTTGGCTTTGGGGAGAGGATGTTACGGGAATTTCAGAGATGATCAGACACAGTCTTTACACTTAGCAGGAGACAGACAGGCACATAAATAATGCAGGTACAGGTGGGCAGAGAGCAGTGTTGTGATCGAGGTTAAGCAGAGCCTCCCTGGAGCCCTGGATCTTGCATTCTGGTTAGAGGACCGGGGACAGATCCTTAGAGGCAGTGTGGTATGAGGAGTTGAGGCAAGGTGGGCAGGTCTGGGTTAGAGATGGAGGGAGGGCAGTTAAAGTCAGAGCACAGCCTGAGCCAAGGCTCTGAGGTAAGAACAGCCAGGACGGGGGCGCCTGTCGGTTAAGCGTCCGACTTTGGCTCAGGTCATGATCTCACAGTTCATGGGTTTGAGCCCCGCGTCGGGTTCTGTGCTGACAGCTCAGAGCCTGGAGCCTGCTTTGGATTCTGTGTCTCCCTCTCTCTCTGCCCCTCCCCTGCTCTCTCTCTCTCTCTCTCTCTAAAACAAATAAACATAAAAAAAAAAAAAAAGAACAGGCAGGACATGTTTGGAGAAGGACAAACAGATGAAGAACGCGGAGGCCCATACATGTAAATGTGGGGGCGGTGGCATGATACAGTAGGAAAAGACTGGAAGAGAACAAAGTGGGGGAGAGATTGGGTTCTTGGGTGAACAGTTTGGAAGATACTTGAATGCATTGGGGAGGCACTAACATTGTTGGGCAGGGAAGGAGCTAACAAGGTCTGTGTCAGGAAGTGGGGGCTGGTATGGGGGAGGGAGAGACTCTATGTACGTGGAAGGGACTGGTTAGGAGGACACTGGATGCCATGAGCTGACAAGGAAGGCCAGCCTCTGCTGCTTCCTGCATGTGTGACTTTGGACAAGTTCACTTCTCTCCCCTGGCCTCTTCTTCCTTATCTCTAAAATGGGATCAACCCATTCCAAGGTTTTTTTTTTTTTTATTTTAAAAATTAATTTACTTCTTTTGAGGGAGGGGGAGAGAGAGAGAGAGAGAGAGAAAGAGAGAGAGAAATCCCACATGAAGAGGGAAGGGGCTGAGAGAGAGGGAGGACAGAATCCCAAGCAGGATCCATGCTTTCAGTGCAGAGCCCGACACGGGGCTTGATCCCATGAACCTGAGATCATGACCTGAGCCCAGATCAAGTCGGATGCTTAACCCACTGAGCCACCCAGCTGCCCCCATTCCAAGGGGTTTGATGTGAGGCTTAGAGGGTGTGGGTTTGTCTGTCGTACGTAAAGCATGTAAGACCTGTGACTTGGTGACGGCCGATGAGGATAGTGGGGAGGGAAGGCGATAAAGACGATCACGTGACGAGGACTTCCCGAACATTTTTCATTTAATCTTTGCAACAACCCTTTAAAGTGGGTGTTATTGTTACTCCCATTTTACAGATGAGGCATCTGGGACTCGTGGTAGCTGAGGTGGTTTGTATCCCACATAGAGGCTCAGGCGAGTGGTGGATGAGGAGAGAGCTTGGGTGGGGATGCATCCTGAGTGGGCCTACTTCTCCCTCCGCCTGGGGACCTGTGTGTGCTTGGTGGGGTCAAGGACAGCCCTGTCATGGTCTATCAGCCTGGAAGTGAGGGGACGTCACTGAGGAGCCCAAGGGTGGGGAAAGGCACAGAAACTTGTCATCGGAATAGGATGGGATTAATCAGAGTGGGCTTCCTGGAGGAACCAAGTTTTGAACAGGTTTTATAAGAGGGGAGTCATCTTGGGGCAGGAAGCGTATCACAAAGGAAGGTCATGTTCCAAACTGATGTCATGATCTTCCCTCCCAAATCTGTTCTTGTTTAGTGCCAACTGCCTTCACAAACCCGGAGCTGGGAACAACTGTGCTGCCTGTCTCCCACTTCACCCTTGTCCAGCCCGTCACCGGGCCCAGTCAACACTGCCTCCTTAGCTCACTGAAGGGTCCTCCCTCCGTCTCCAACACTGTGTCCCTGTACAAGCCACCACGGTCCCATCTGGACCTGACAGTCCTGCCATTTTCCACCCACCAGCCTGGATGATTTTCCCCAAATGCCCAACGGATCGTGTTGAAGAGAATCAAAGGAGACAGATGCTCTGATGTGGGAGGTCCAGGAGCAATACGAGCCCTCTGCTCTCCAGCACCCTGCCTTCTGGGGGCTCCCCTCCCCCAGTGAATAGCCTGTGTCCCATTCACTGGACAAAATCACAGCAGTGGCACAACTGAGTTTTTTTTTTTTTTTTTTTTTTTTCAGAGGTTGGGGAGAGACAGAGAGAGAGGGAGAGAGAATGTCAAGTGGGCTCCACACCCAGTGTGGAGCCGGACCCGGAGCTCGATCCCACAATGGTGAGATCATCACCTGTTCAGAAATCAAGAATTGGACCCTTAACTGACTGAGCCACCCAGGTGCCCCCATACTGCTATTTCCGCACTTGATTTTTTTCTCTTCACCATATGTCTTGGGGCTCATCTCATGATCTCACAGTTTGTGAATCTGGGCCCTGCATTGGGCTCTGCCTGGACATCTTGGAGCCTGCTTGGTATTCTGTCTGTCTGTCTGTCTCTCTGCCCCTCCCCTCCTTATGTTCTCTCTCTCAAAATAAATACAAAAAAAAGTTAAAGAAAAAAAAAAAAGAAAATGTGGCATCTCTGTGCAGCAAAAGAATTAAAAAAATGCAACCTATAGGGCGCCTGGGTGGCTCAGTCGGTTAAGCGTCTGATTTCAGCTCAGTCATGGTCTTGCGATTCATCAGTTCGAGCCCCGTGTTGGGCTCTCTGCTGACAGCTTGGAGCCTGAAGCCTGCTTCAGATTCTGTGTCTCCCCCTCTCTCTTTCTTCCCCTCCCCACTCATGCTCTCTCTCTCTCTTTTTATGCTTGAGAGAGAGAGAGAGAGAGAGAGAGAGAGAGAGGCAGAGTGTGAATAGGGGAAGAGCAGAGGGAGACAGAGACACAGAATCTGAAGCAGACTCCAGCCTCTGAGCTGTCAGCGCAGAGCCTGACGCGGGGCTCAAACTCATGAACTGTGAGATCATGACCTGAGCCGAAGTCGGATGCTTAACCAACTGAGTCACCCAGGTGCCCTCCCCACCCAATTTTTTAAATGCAATCTATGGAATGAGAGAAAATATAAAAAGAAAAACAATGTACCTTGAAGATCTTTGCATGATAGTGCACAGCGGACGCCCTCATTTTTAATGACTGCACACTTTTTTTTTAAATTTTTAACTTTTGAGAGACAGAGAGAGACAGAGTATGAGCAGAGGAGGGGCAGATATATATATATGTATATATATATACATATATGTATACACATATATGTATATACATATATATGTATATACATATATGTATATATATAAAGTTTATTTATTTATTTTGAGAAAGAGAGAGAGATGGAGAGAGGAGCAGAAACAGGGAGAGACAGAATCCCAAGCAGGCTCCTACTGTCAGCACAGAGCCGGATGGGGGGCTTGATCCCAGGAACTGTGAGATCACGATCTGAGCCAAGATCAAGAGTTGTACGCTTAACTGACTGAGCCACTCGGGCACCCCGAGACAGCTAACTTTTATAAAGCTTTTCCATCTCTTAAGTTGAAGCCCCATAGCTCCTTCCTCTTCAGGGTATTCTAACAGTGGCCTTCTGGAAATAGAGCTTTCTGGCAGATGAACAGGGGGGAGATTTGGGGACAGGTGCCCTTTATCTGTCTTTTTCCAGCAAGCAGAGTCAACTTCCCCAAGAAGCTCTGTGGAGCCCTGCCTGCCCATCTCCTCACTCTCTCCTGTCCTGCCTGCAGGTACGTGCAGGAAGGTCGGTTCCGAATCGAGGAGAGGACACTGACAGCCTTCCAGTGGCTCTACAGCCCTCAGCAGCATCGCATCCTCAGCCGCGCTGACCTTGAGTCTCCCTCCAGGTAAAGGGACCACAGCCCTTACCCTCCTCACTCTGTGGCTGGGTCCAACCCCCCATCCCCGCCCCCAAAGGTGATACTTAATGCAGCCAGCTCTACACTGGTCCATAAATCTGCAGTGGGGAACCACTGTCCTCAGTGGTAGAGAAGCCTCCCAGGGTTCTGGAAGGAGTTTGTCAGTCTGGGTGCTTATTCAGCCTAGAATGCACTGAGTGATTTCAGGCAGCTCACTGCCTCTGCTTTCTCCTCTGCAAAATGGGTATGATCCTGCATTCCCTGTCTTCTATCAGGAAGATCATGAGTCTCAAGTGAAATGATGTCTGCAGAGACTCCTAAGGCCTGGGGTCAGTGGGTTCCTCTTTAAGAGGGGGAGTGGTGGGCAATTTGCTGGGCTGCCTCCCCACCCCTTCTCTGACCTGGGTGGGTGGAGCCAGCCCTGCCTCCCTTGTCTCTTCCTTCCCCTTGTCTGGGCATCCAGCCGGGAGCCTGACTCTCGGCCAATAGGGCTTTTCCTGGTCCAGATTCCTGCTCCCAGGCCCCTGCCCACTCTTCACCGCACTGTGGACAGGTGTGACCAGCATTAGCAGTCTCAGCAGAGGTCCTGGGTAGCCCTGCTGCAGCCTCACCCCTACCCAAGGCCTCTGGGAGACCCGATCCTGAGCCTTTCTTCCACTTTCCCCCTCAAGACCTCTTTGCGCTAGCTCCTTAATTCGCAGGACCCTCACAGTCAAGGGTGAGCAGGCCTCACCTCCCAGGGGTGGTTTAAGTGAAAGAGGAGTGGAGGTGATGTCTTTGGGGGGGGCCTATCATGGGCTGGCTAACAAGAGAACAGGGGTGATGCTGTACGGCTGCTCTCCAGCCACCCCAGGAATAAGATTTAGTCCATGGAGACTTGCCTCCCAGATATCTGCCAGGAATCCTATTCAGCTAAGTGCATCTGCTCCTTCTCGTCTCCTCGAGATTTCAGAAGGTTCAGGAAACAGTGAGGTGGCTGGGTGCTCTGGATCTGGATCTGATACTCTGTAGGAAGAATTAATTGGATGATGATGTGAGAGTGACAGGAGCCCTGGGAAAGGGGAACTCTTGGTAGTCAGGGAACGGATAGTCAGACAAGTGCCCTGGACACCTTAGGGTGGATTTCAAATAATGTAGAGGAAAGACAGGACATCCTCTAGAGCTTGAGGCAAGACTGTTGGGAAGGGTGCCAAAATGAAATCCCGAGTGTGTAACTGTGAATGTTTGTAGGGAAAAAGAAAAAGGCTGGTGTGGCTGCCCTGGGAGCGTGCTAGTGACACGTGGCCATGAAGGGCACATGGTCGGATTCACTTGTAGGCAACACGCAAAACCCTATCGCGTGCCGTTCGCCATCTGACATGGGGTAGCTTCTCCCTCACCTTCTCACCTTTCCTTCAAAGCCCTTGCCGCCATCTGACATGATCTTCTTTGTCTATTTGTTCCTTGTCCATGACGCCATCCCCCGGAATGTAAGCTTTATGGGGGCAGGGCCTTTTTCGGCTTGTTTTCCACCCTATCCTGACGTCCTGTTTCAATCTTTTTCTTAATGTTTATTTATTTTTGAGAGAGAAAGAGAGACGGAGCATGAGCAGGGAAGGGGCAGAGAGAGAGGGAGACACAGAATCTGAAGCAGGCTCCAGGCTCTGAGCTGTCAGCACAGAGCCCCACGCGGGGCTCGAACCCACAAACCACGAGGTCATGACCTCAGCCGAAGGCGGACGCTTAACTGAATGAGCCACCCACGCGCCCCCTTGACGTCCTGTTTCAGAGAAGGAGTTCATTAAACAGGCACTGGGGGGATGACAAATGAGCGCTATGCAGGCTCTGAGCCTGCAGGAAGGCTGGGAGAGGCCAGCCCCATGGCAGGTGGGCCAGCTGCACCTGCGCAAGGTAATAGCAAGGGAGGAAGTGGAGGGTGGGAGCGCCTGCCCATGCAGGTGGTCTGAAGCTGACAGAGCTGTTCCATCTGCTGAGCCAAAGAACAAGAATTCATTTGAGAGTCACAGGAGTAGAGCTGAGTCCTGGGAGGAGGGAAACAGTCATAAGACAGGATGAAGCCATTTGAAATAAATTCAGCTTTCATACTTGGGAAGCCTGCACCCCAGGGGAGTTGAAGAGGAGGCTGCCATACTCTGTGATTATACTAATTTTTGTGACAGAATATTAATAGTTAATTTTTTGAGTGCTTATTATGTGTCATGTTGTAAATGCTTTATAAGAATAAATTGGTTTCGTCTTCCTGACAATGCTAGGCTTTAAGTACCATTGTTCTCCCCATATTTTGGATGACGAAACTGAGGCACAGGGGTTAAATAACAGGTAGTAATTTTCAGTGCCTATAACCACTATGCACACTGCCTCTCAGAGAATAAGGCATGTGTCCCAAGGTAGGAGCTAGCTAAGGTAATTTCTATATTTGCCAAGAGGAATTAAATCCAGAAACCATAAATAAGGAACTCGGCATCTGTCCTGGTCACATGTCAGAGTCTGTTTTTATTATTTATTTGTTTTTATTATTTATTTTTATTTAAACATTTTAAACGTTTATTTTGAGAGAGAGAAAAAGAGAACACATGCACATGTGCACATGAGAGCACACAAGCAGGGGTGGGGGGGGGGAGAGAGAGAGAGAGAGAGAGAGAGAGAGAGAGAGAGAAGCCCAAGCAGGCTCCGAGATGTCAGCACAGGACCTGATGTGGGGCTTGAACTCAAGAAAGGTGAGATGGCCTGAGTTGAAACCAAAACCAAAACTCAGACACTTAACTGACTGTGCCACCCAGGTGCCCCCCTCCCTGAGTCTGGTTTTAGAGAGATGGTTTGGGGGCAGCTGGGTGGCTCAGTTAGGTAAGCATCCGACTTCGGCTCAGGTCATGATCTCACGGTCCATGGGTTTGAGCTGCGTGTCGGGCTCTGTGCTGACCTACTTCGGATTCTGTGTCTCCCTCTCTCTCTGCCCTCACCTGCTTGCATTCTGTTTGTCTGTCTGTCTCTCTCTCAAAAATAAATAAACATTTACAAAAATTATTAGAGAGATGGTTTGGTGGCGCTTGGAAAAAGAAGAGCAAATGAATTCCCTGGGAACCCATCCTGCTGGGGAAGCTTATTCACTTTTCTGATTAGTTTTCTAGACTAGAAAGTAGGTTGGGTGGTGGAGTAGAAGACTGTAGTTTGATGAGTGGGTTGCCATTGGCTGAATCCTGCTCCACGTGTTTATGAGTGGGTTGGTGAGGAAGGATGTGGAGAGCTGGTGACACTGCTGATGGCACGAACCCCAGGCACCATCCCAACAGGCAAGATGGCAGAACTGGGACCCAAAATGCCCTGGAGGTTGGATTCTAGGTCCAAGGCTAGTAGGTACAGTTTAACAGGGATGAAGGAGAAATCCGTTTTGGCCTCCAATCCTGTCTGTACTTGGGAGGGAGACATGGGAATCATGGTTCCAATTGACTAGAAGCTTGGATATGGCCCCATGATTTACGTTTTAAGAAAATGCTTGCATCTGGGGGCTGCAAGAGCTCAGGGCAGAGTCCAGGGCAGGGGAGGGAATGTCCTGCTGTTCTGAGTCTCAGACGCTAGGAAGAAGATTCCTTCATTTGTTCATTTGTTTGGTGGACAGCGACTGAGCATCTCCTCTGGTAACACTGTGCCCCAGATTACCCTGGAATGGCCGAGCATGTTGCATTTCAGGGTAAAACTGCTGAAGGGACTCAGCCCCTAGGCTGGCCACCTCTGCCTTCCTTTCTTCCTTCCACCTTGCTCTCGGTCAGGCGCTGGTGTTACAGGGCCTTGTCCCAAGGCAGACAAGGATCCTGCCTCCATAGGGTACATGTTCTAGAGGGAAAAGCAGACCATAGACACACAGACAGAATTTCTTAAGATGCTCAGTATACTGAAGGTGCTAAAACAGGGCATCGAGATAGGGTGACCAGTAGGTGTGTAGGGACTTTGGAAGAGGTGGAAGTGCTCTTTGAGAAGGGGACATTTGAGCTGAGTCCTGAAGGACACAAGGGGGCAGCCATATGGAGAAGCTGCTGGGGAATGGGGGAAGGGGACACAGGAGACGGATGGAAAAGTATTGCAGGAGGAACAGCAAGGACAAGACCCTAGGTATATTCCAGAAGCAGAAAACCATTATGGCCAGAGCAGAGTGATGCCATCCATGGTCAACAGACAGAAGGGAGGCAGATTCCAATAAAACTGAAGAAATGGCTTTCTAGCCCTTAGATTTGCCTCAGGACGGCGTGGGCTGCCCCCTGAGGGAGTGAGCTTCTCATCAGTGAGGTGTACAAGCCATATTCCAGCCGCTTCCTGGTGTGGAGGTTACCCAGGAAAAGACTCAGGCATCCCAACCCCTTCAAGTTCAGGAGCATCCTTGGTTTGGCAAGAAGCTGGGAGGATGTCTGCGGAGTGAATGAAAGAAAGCTCCAGCCTGCGGATACAAAGCAGGGGCATTTCAGGGGTTTGGCAGTCCTAGAGGCCTTCTACTTCGGGGGCCAGGTAGCACCATACCTCCCCCCTACATCCACTCCACGCAGAGCTGGAGAGAGCCCCAGAGTGTCCACCTCCGTAGCCCAGGAACCCATGGTGGATCTTTCCACACCTCCCTTCGCCACCGCCCCGCGGCCCCATCCTCCAGAAACTTCTGCAGGCTGGTGGGCTGTTCCCTCTTCTCCCCCGGGTCCCTCGGGCGCGCGTGCCCCGCCTCGCGCCTTTGTTCCCGAGGAGCCGCCTGGGGCAGTTTCCTAGCGCCGGCGACGAGAGCTTCCCGGCCGCGGGCTCAGCGCTCGGGCCCCGGCGCGCCCCCCGTCCCCGCAGCGGGGCCGCGGCGTCGCAGGCGGCGGGAGGGCGGTGGGAGGGGGCGGGGGCGGGGGCGGGGGCGCGCGGCCCGGGCGGCGGAGGGCGCGCCCGCCAGGTGCGCGGGCGGCGGCGGCGGCGGCGGCGGCGGCGGCGGGGCGGAGGGCGCAGCTTTGTGCGTTCGCGGCCGCCGGCCGGCCGTGCGCGTGTGCGCGCCGCGGTGACGGCGCACGCGGCTGGGCGGGCTGCGAGGGAAGCCCGCCGCCGGGAGGGGGCCCGGGTCCGGATGGCGATGGGAGGACGCCGCCGTTGCGGGCGCACGGGCGGGGTGAGCAGCCGCCGCTGACTGTTGACATTCGGTCCACGTCGAGGAGTGAGCTCTGCGCCGTGCGTCGGAGAAGGTCAGTGGGTCCGGGGCTGGGTGGTGATTATATGCATAAACAGCCTGGATCAGGGCGCGAGTCCCGGGTGTGACTGAACGCGGAATCGGGGCGTATGTTACGAGTGTAAATGCGTGTGTTCGCAAGGAGAAAGACAGCCCGTACGTGTGTGAGCTCTGTGCTGTGATCCCACAGGGTAATTAAGCGTAATGGGTTGTGTTTCGGAGATGGGGTGACTGTCCTCAGCAATCCATGCGGGTGGGGCATTGCGCACCACACATCATGTATCAGGGTGTGTGTGTGTGCGTGAGTGAGATGTTGCTCAGACCCTGTCAAAGTCTCTGGCTAGAGAAGCTGACCGAGGTGGAGGTCAGAGGTGGGGTGTTTACAGGTGGTGGTAGAAGGAAACAGCCGGAACCCCAGGAGGACCTGTGACTAGGCTGGTTTTGTTTGTCTGTTTGTTTTGCCAAAAGGCCGTAAACCCCACCCCATCCTCACTCCAACCTGTGCCTGTTGCAGAGAGGGGAGCTAGGATGACGGGGTGCTGGCAGAGAGGCCTTAATGGACCTCCCGGGCAGGGCCAGCCACCAGCCTGCTGCTCATTTCTGGAGGCCCTGGGTGAGTGAGTGAGGGGGGAGTCAGCCTTGGGTGGGGTTCCAGGGCAGGTGTGTGTTCAGGGGACCTCAGAACTGTGCAGAGTCCACTTGGCTTTGCCACCACCAGATACTGCGTGTCTGGACCTGGGAGCTGGCTGGGGGGACATCCTTCTTTCCCCTCATGTTTCCTGCAGTTCCCTCCACACCCTTAACAAACCAAAGGGCATTTACATGCAAGTGGGGTTTGGGCTCTGAATGCCTGGGATCTGCCTCTGTTGAGTGGCCCCCTTCAGAGCAGCCTCCTTAGGGAATAATAGGGTTGTCCTGGGCTGGGCGCCAGGGCTCTTGGGTTCTTTTCATGATTTGTGATCCTGTGGCTGTACCTTAAGCTCGACAGGCCTCAGTTTCCCATGGAGAGGGAAGAACCCCCTCCCACCCCCCCCCCCACCGTTTTTGCTGCAGGGTAAGGAGAGCTCAAACAGCTGTGTGTGTGTGGGGGGGGGGGTAGGGGTGGGTTGGGTAGGGAGGCTGGGAGTGACTCAGGGCGTGTGAGGTCCCAAGAGTGATTTCCCCCAGGAGAGTCCCATCATATCTTTGTGACTTGGGTAGAAGTTGGGGGAGGCTCTGTCCTCACCTCCAAGGAGGTGTATGGGGTTTTCCGAGTCCAGGGGTGGGGTAGGGTGGCTGTCTGCTAGATCTGGCTGCTCAGGTTTCAAGAAACTACCTCAGGTCCCCTCTCCTTTCCAAGATGTTGAACACTGGGGGTGAGCTTGGGGACCTGCTTGGGGGCTGGGATGGGGGACTGGAGCTGACGAGCCACAGAAGTTTCTGGGTAGAGGCAGATGCTAAACGTGGGTAGGACCAGGGCACATCTGGCTGGGGTTCCTGCTCAACCCAGGGTGTTGAGGCAATTTGGTAGAGGTGGCTTCAGTTTCAGAGAGGACGTACCTGCTGCAGGTGCCCTCATACCCTCTGCTCCCTGTTTCCCATACCTTGTCTGGATCAAGTGTGGCTGAGCCAGTGTGGTTCAGAGTGACTTCAGCCTTGAGGAAAAGGGCCCCCTGGTGTGGACGGGCCCCCTGGTGGTGGCAGCATCTGGTTAAGCATAAAGGCTCTGTTGTTACTCAGACCTGGGTTTGAGTCCCAGCACCACCACTCTCTGTCTCCACCTGTGTTCCCCCAAAGCAGAGG
Source organism: Panthera leo (assembly GCF_018350215.1). Taxonomy (NCBI): domain Eukaryota; kingdom Metazoa; phylum Chordata; class Mammalia; order Carnivora; family Felidae; genus Panthera; species Panthera leo. The sequence continues at coordinate 14,040,319 of NC_056692.1, read as the reverse complement.
CTGAGAGAAAGGCTTGTGTGTGGTGGTTTATTTGAGAAGTGGTCTTGGGGAACAAGGGTGGGGCAAAGGGCATGAAGGGGAAAAGACGAAAGATGGCTGGCTGGCTGATTCAGTGGAGCATGAAACTCTTGATCCCGGAGTCATGAATTCAAGACCCACGTTGGGCATGGTGCTTACTTTAAAAAAAAAAAAAAAAAAAAAAGACAAGGATGCATTATTTTTATTACCACCACTCTGCCCTGGGCAGTCTCCTGAGGAGCCTTAGGGAATGCGTTTCAGAACTGCCCTGCTGGGGAGAGAAATAGGGAAGCGTTCATCCATCAGCTCTGTTCCCCACTGGACAGAGTGGTTTGGTGGACATTAACTCCCACCTGCTTGCAGGCTGCCCACGCGTGAGGCCCCAGTGGGTTCTCGTGGGCGCCCCACACTGCACCTCAAAGAAGGCCCCACGCCGCCCTAGGTGAAGTTTTGCCGGGTGGACCGAATGCCGCTGCTCAAAGTCTGCGGGGAGCTGGTCGTTGCTGACGTGGCTGGAGTAAGAAGTGGGGCAGAGAGGGCTGAAGTGGCATACGTCCAGCACACCACCTGACCTTGCGCAAATTACCTAACTTCTCAGAGCTTCAGTTTCCATATCAGGGGTTGTAAATGTTAAATGAGACATTTATGAAAATTTTGAACATGGCGATGGGCCCTTAAACATTGTATTTCTGTATAATCGGGAAGACAGCACATTGTGGGTGGCTTGGATATTCATTCACTCAAGTGGAGGAGGAGGCAGGATTCAGTGACTTCTAATGACAGCCCCCCTCACCTTTGGCCGTAGGATCTGAGGCTCCAGGGCCAGACATTTGAGCTGGTCAGTTCCTCCTGGAGCTGTGGCCCAGTCTTCCACATCCCCTGAAACGTTCTGTTTCACGTTCTGTGAATTTGAGCCAGCAGTGCCTTGCCCCTGGGCCGGCTGCTCAGACATGCCTCTTGCTTGTCTCTGGCAGTGAGGTGGGGGGTGGGTGGGTGGTGAGGGGAGCGGTGCTTGAAAGAGTAGTGGCGGGAGGGTGGGTGCTGGCATTTGGAGTTGGCAGATGGTTGTGGGCATTGGTCTGGGCCCCTGTTGGTGGGGAGGGAGTTCAGCACAGGAGGTGGAGGAGGGCGAGAGAAAAACGGAGGGCAGGAAGGGAAGGGAGACTGGCCAAGAATGAGGAGGAACCACGGGCAAGGTGGGGCAAGGTGGGCAGCCTGGGTGGCTGGGATGGCAGGGACAGGCTGGGCCTCTGGGAGAGTGATGGTGTGGTGTGAGAGAAGGGGACGACCGTGTTTGAGGATGAGGTGGGGGGTCCAAGGGCGTAGGCCCGGCCGGCTTCGTATATCAGAGTACAGCATCGAGACTCGGGATCCTCGTTCTCTCTTTCTCCGGAGTGGCTGCCAGCCCCCCCCAGGCCACCACCTGCTTTGGAGGGGAGATGCTGACTGCAAACACTTGGTCCTGTCGAGGATGTGCCTCTGCCGAGGCCTGTACCATGGTGGTCCTGGCCTCTCTACCCTCTGCCATCTCCAAGCAATGTGCTGCCCCCTCAGGAGAGGTCACACCGTGGGGAAGTTGTCTAGCCGCCTCCTGCTCATGCACAGCCAGCTCAGGCTGGCAATAAAAGGTCACTGTGCCCGTCTGTTGCCTGTAGGCAAGGTCACACCAGCCTAGGCTGGTGATGTTCAGCAACCACTGTCTTCATGTACAGCCATTTCAAAATTCCTCTGACCTCTGCAATTTGGGACTCTTTTTGTTTTTAATAATTTTAGTAAAAAAACAAACAGTGATGTCTATCCATCTCCTCCCTTTTTAAAGAGGAATTCTAAATGGAGTCAGATGACACTCTTCTGGTCCACACCTCTGTTTCAGTGCTTTGGTGCTTCTCCAGTGGGAAGTTCTGCTTCATGTCTGATCTTAGCCTGCCGTGCTGCACTTAGTTTTTATTTTTATTTTTTTTCTTTTGCTCTGTTTGCCACAACCCTTCAGGGCTCCTTTCAACCTGCCCAAGATGTAAAGCAGCCATGGGGGCTTCCAAGGCAGATGGGACACCAAGGCAAGGCTTGTGCTTTTGGGGGACCTGGCCTGAAACCAGGCTGTGCTGAGTCCCTGGCCCTGCCCATGATAAGGTCTTGACTTGCAGCTTGCTCTGAGGGCCAGGTGGTTTCCCACCCCCTCCCCTAGGTCAGATCCAGGGCTGGCAGCCTCGTTCCTGGATTATGCTGGGTGTGCCGGCTGGGCCCTGAAAGGTCTGGGCCAGCAGATGGCAGCAGGCATGGGCACCTGGGGGACCCTGCTGACTAGATGACTGGTAGTGAGCAAGAGCAGGAGGGGAGTGACAGGCCGCCAGGCACAGTGAGATGTGCCTGTACGTGTGTGCACGTCTGTGGAGGTTGCACATCTGTGGAGGGTGTGGGTCCTCTGAGTATGTCTCTGTGTGCATTGTTGTGTGCTGTTCGCTGGTGTTCTTTCCTCTGGGGATGTGTGTTGGCCACCCACTAGGTGCTTTCCAGAGTCCTAAAGGGTGTGCCTGTCTGATGGCAGGTGATACTTGACCCCACTGGGATTGCCTGGCCCTACCTGGGGCCCCCGAGTCTTCTGCCCTCCCCACTTCTGCCTTCTCTCCAAGCTTCCTGTCCCTGTCCCTCCCTCCCTCTGTTTTGAGGAAGTTGCCTCTCCCCCACTGGCTGTGTGGGTGCCCACTGCCTTTGGGGCAGGGCCTGGGGAGAGATAACCAGGGCCCCATCCTTTGAACTCTGAGCTCAGGGTGGCAGGTGGGTAAGCCCTAGTTTGAGGATATGAGTCAGGAATGGCCACAGGGGGTGGGCAGAAGCTTGGCTCTACGTGTCAGTGTGCTTCAGGGAAGTATATGTGCACCCCTTACACTTGACTACCCCCTCAGAGGCCTGGGTATCAGTGCAGCCATGGGAGGGGCCCCCAACCCCCACTGTCCATGCTCTCTTCCCCGGTAGCTGTGGCTAGCAGTTTCCAACAGGGAGCAGAGTGGTCTCTGGGGGTCTGGGCATTCCGCTTGGGGACCTTGGCCTCAAGTAATTCCTGTCACCACAGTCACTTGTATATGTGGAGTTCCTCCTGTGCCAGGCCCTGGACTGCACACTGTGCATGTATTAGCTCATGGGCTCCTCAGAGCAATTCTGTGAGGTGGGTTCTGGAAGCATCCCCATTTTATGAGGAAGTGGAGGCTCAGAGAGGCTGGGTCACTTCCACAAGATCACACAGCTAGTAAGTAGTGGAGCCAGGATGTAACCCAGGTCTGTTCTTTTTTTTTTTTTTTTTTTTTTTTAAATTTTTTTAATGTTTATTTATTTTTGAGACAGAGAGAGACAGAGCATGAACGGGGGAGGCTCAGAGAGAGGGAGACACAGAATCTGAAACAGGCTCCAGGCTCTGAGCTGTCAGCACAGAGCCCGATGTGGGGCTCGAACTCACGGACCGCGAGATCATGACCTGGGCCGAAGTCGGCCGCTTAACCGACTGAGCCACCCAGGGGCCCCAACCCAGGTCTGTTCTTGATAGTTGCTGCCATTCTGTTCACTCTTCACAAAGCTGGATTTTCACATCCTTGCTGTTTCCCCTGCAGGGAGGCTGTCCCAGATCACGCTCTCCAGACAGGGCTCCCCACCCACCTGGTCGCCTTTGGATCATATCAACCTGTCGTAAATACCTGTGTAAAGTTATCCCTCTTTTATCTTTCACCTCCTCCCTCCCAGGCCCCCCAGGGCAGGGATCTGTCTTGTTCACCGATATATCCTCAGCATTAGCAGAGAGCTTGGAACACAGTATGGATGTAAATTGCTTTTCTGACACCAGTTCTATTGTGTGTGTGTGTTAAGGGGGGACGTGGTTTTTCCCACATGTGTAACCAAACAATTTTTGGACACCAATAGGGTGTCTGAGAATTCAATTCAATTCTGATGCGATTTACCTGGAGATCATATCATATTCCACTGGTGAGGATTCAGTCGGACAAGGTACTAGTCCCAAGCCCAGGTTGTTACCAGTGCTTCTGACCGACTGGCTATAAATCAGAGGTTCCCAGGACCTCCTCCTCCTCCTCCCCCCATTGGGGCAATTTGCTAGAGCGGCTCACAGCACTCAGAGAAACCTTTTACTTACTAGATCGCTGGTTTATCATGAAAGGATGTAACTCAGGAGCAGGCAGATGGAAGAGGTGTGTGGGGCAGCATGTGGGGAGAGGGCGCCACTGTCCCCATTTTTCCACCAGCCTGGAAGCACTCCCAACCCGGTCCTGTGTGTTTTTATGGAGGCTTCATTACATAGCCCCAATTGATTAAATCATTAGCCATTGGCGATTGAATCAACCCCAGCCCCTCTTCCCTCTTTGGAGGTCTGAGAGAGAGGTCTGGCCTTCTAATCATGTGATTGGTTCTCTTGGCAACCGGCCTCCACCCCTAGGTGCTTCTAAAAGTCACCTCATTCACATAACAAGACACCTTTATCAGGCTCCGCACTTCTGAAACTACAAGGGTTTGGGGAGCTGTGAGCCAGGAACTGTAGACGAAGACCAAATGTGTATTTCCTATGAATCACAATATCGCAGGGTGCAATAAACAAGCCCTGAGTGAATGAATGAATGAATGAATGAATATATGAAGATATGTGTGACTCAAGGCCCAAGCTCCAAACCCCTCGTCTGTTGCTGTCTCTCACACAGCAGAGACCATGGCAGAGTGGCTAGGGGCACAGGCTCTGGAGCCAGCTCACTGGGTTCCAGTTCTGGCTCTATCACCAGCTATTCCGGTTATTTGTACTGCGTAATAAACTGCCCAGAAGCTTATGGCTTAAAACAGTGGTGACATTTATTTTGCTCAGGAATTTGCAGTTTGGGCGGGGCCTGGCAGGGATACTTCTGTCTGCTCTGCGGTCATCCTCTGGGGTGTTTCAAAGACTAGGGGATGGAATGGTCTGAAGGCTCGGTGGCTCATGTCTGGCATTTAAAGCTGGCTGTTGGCTTGAGGACTCAGTCCCTCACCACAGGGGCCTCTCCCTTTGCTCTGTCTTCTTGTCACCCAGGCCATCTCCCTGTGTGCTAGTTCGGGCTTCCTTACAGCATGGTGGCTGGGTTAAGGGGCAAGGACCCCAAGAGACAGCCAGCAGAAGCTAGTTTACCTTTTCTTTTTAATTAAGAAAATTTTTCTAAAAAATTTTTTTATATTTGAGAGAGAGCGAGAGAGTGAGCATGAGCGGGAGAGGGGCAGAGAGATGGAGACAGAATCTGAAGCAGGCTTCAGGCTCTGAGCTGTCAGCACAGAGCCTGATGCGGGGCTCCATCTCACCGTGAGATCATGACCTGAGCCAAAGTCGGACACTTAACCCACTAAGCCACCCAGGAACCCCTGTTTTACCTTTTCTTATCCAGCCTTGGAAATGATGCGGCATTGCTTCTGCCTGACTCACAGATCCACACAGGTCCAGGAGGGCACGGAGATTCCATCTCTCAGTAGAGGGGTGTCCGTGTCACCTGGTAACAAGAGCATGTGGGACGCAGGATATATTATGGGATGGTGTGGCTGTCTTTGGAAAGTATAATAAATCTGCCACAGTTCCTTCCTAGGAGCGTGACCTTGAGCAAATTACTTAGTCTCTCTGTGCCCCGATTTTTCTATCTGTCAAATGGGACAATGTTAGTATGTACTTCACTGGGTTGTTTCTTTAGCAGTGACTGTAGTCCCACCTACAGATCTCCCGGCCTCAGGTGAGGCGTTGGTGCCGGCTTTCACCAAGCTATAGGATCCAGCTCCAATTTCCCACCACTTGCATGGAATACGGGAGCCACCTCACTGTTCAGAGCCCTTTCGAGGTGGGGCTAGTAATGGGGAGAGAAGAGGGGACCTTGATGGAGTGTCTCCATTATTATGTCATTGTAAGTTAGCCTTGCTCCCTTCAAAGGGGCAAGGGACAAGTTTTGATGGAGATGTAACAAGGCTGGGACCCCAGCAGGATTTCTCTGTGCCTGGGAGGGCAAACCCTGCTAGGGCCCCCATCTTCATTCAGGGGAGTCACGAGACATGAATCATGAACATGTTGTGTTTGAGCTGCAGGGCTTTAAAAAAAAAAAGTGTTTGAGGGAGCTCCTTGCCTCTTCTCGGTCCTCCCAGCCTGCCTCCACCTGAGTCACTGTTCATCTGCCAGAAGGACCGCTCTCTCGCCCAGCTTGCCAAGGTTTGCTCATCCTGGCCCAGCTTGGGGCTGCTCCTTGGCTGGGCATTGGTGGGGGCCCAGCCTGGTGGTAGCTCACATCTAGTGCTGGCCTCATTCTCTATAGGAATGGCAGACTTGTTAAAAGCAGGGCCTCTGGTTTGAATTCTGCCATTGTCACCTACCAGCCCTGTGACCTTGGGCAAGTTCCTTAACCTCTCCGTGACTCCATTTCCTCACCGGGATAGAGGACACGGTTGGGGCCAGGATTAAATAAAGTAAAAAGTATGACATAACTGGTTCATGGGAGATTCTTGAGAAATGGGTACAGTTATTTGTTACAGATGAAAAAAATGCAGAGGGCGTTAAAGTGGTTTCTCCATAGCTATTATTCAATGTCAGAGCCAGGGCTGGAACCCACGGTTGTTGCTGATCTCCTGCAAGACATAGAATTCCCCCACACGTGTCCCCCAATCCCTTATGCCAGGGGAAAGTATGGCTACCATCCTAGAAATACAAGCAAGATGCTCTCTTTTCTTTTTCTCTTTTAAAGTTTTACTTATTTATTTAGAGAGAGTGTGTATGTGAGCAGGAGAGCGACAGAGAGAGAGAAAGAGAGAGAATCCCAAGCAGGCCCCACACTGTCGGCGCAGAGCCTGATGTGGGGCTCGAACTCACAAACCATGAGATCATGACCAGAGCCGAAATCAAAAGTTGGGACACAACCGACTGAGCCACCCAGGCGCCCCAAGACGCTCCCTTTTCTTCTTTGCGGTACCCAAAGTTGCCTGCAGAGGGTGCTGATGTCCACATTCCAGCCTATTCAGGAGAGGCTCTGCAGTAGGGGAGGGTCGGGAGTGACCCAGCTGGATGGAGTGAGAGCTAAGAGAGCTGGCTCCGTGATCTCCTTTAGCGAGATCTCCTTCAGACAGCTCCTAGTGCCCAAGACTTCCACAGGAAGCTCCAGGGACACCAAAGGTAATGGGAGTGTTGTAGTGGATTTGCTACCAGTGTTTCTCACTGGGCCAGAGTCATCAGGGGAGTTTGTTAAACATGCAGGTTCCCTGGCCCCTCCCCAGAACAATGGAGTCAGAATTTGAGCAGTTGCATTGGCTAACACACCTATAGGTCTATGCCAGGCATTCCTCTGAAGGCTTCGTGCATATTAGCTCATTTACCCCTCCCAACAGTCCTCTGAGGTAGATACTATTATTATCCCCATTTTATAGATGAGGGGTGTGGTCTGAGGCACAGAGAAGTTGAGGGACTTGCCCAAGGTCACACTGCTGGTAAGCAGCAGGGCTGGGGTTTGAACCCATGTTCTTTTAAACTGCAGGTAACTCTCACACCCAGTGCATTTGAAAACCACTAATATATAACCCTGGGCCTGTCCCCTTTTTTATCTCTTTTTGCTTCCCATTATTTGTTATTATTTTAAGTAGTGTTTATTGTGCTTTTCTAATTATAGAAGTAAGACTTGCTTATTTCAGAAAACAGAAAAGAAGAAAAGAAGAAAAAAATCATGATCCTTAATCTTACCCCTTAATAATATGGCCCTGAACATAATATTTAGCCTATTTTATTCCATTCAGAAATATGCCGTAAGTGTCTTCCCTTGTCATTACATGTACTTCTATACCTACTTTATATTGGCGGGAACGTACTCTGTTGTTGGGAGATGCTATCTTTCTTGAACCTACCCTGTTGGTAATTTAGGTCATTTCCATTGTTCCGTAGTTATGGCAACAACGAGCTGGAGACTCTGGAAAGTACAACTTGTCGCATGGCTCTGATTTTTTTTCTTCTTGGGATGGTGTGGAATTGAGAACAGGGTTGCCAGGTCAAAAAGCATGCATATGAAAAAAACAAACCTCTGTACTGAAGGAAAATGTACATGTAGAGAAGTGCACAGGTTTTAAGTGTAGGGGTGAATGTCCATAAACTTGACTCACCCGTCTAAAACCAACACCCAGTTCCAAAAACAGGCCTTGATGTGTACTTCAGAAGCCCCCTTGGCGTGCATGTAAGGATTCTGATTTGTGTTGTTAAATTTCCTCCGGCAAAGTTGTATGTTGGTCTCCTCTGAGTTTCTCAAGATTAAAGCACAAACTCTTTGCCTAAAAGCAGAATGGATGGAAGAACCATCTGGAGTCAGACAGGGAGAGAGAGATCTTGGCCTGCCCTTTCTGGGGCAAGACCTACTTCCCTTCAGGGTAGAAGAGATGGTCCCAGGACTCGGATCAGTGTCAGTGTGAGCTCCAGATAGTTTAAGGTTTTAAAGAAATGAGGCTTTGTAGCTGCTACCGTTTCTGCTCTTGTTTGTTTGTTTATTTTTTAATTTTTATTAAAAAACTTTTTTTTAGCGTTTATTTATTTTTGAGAGAGACAGAGACAGAATGCGAGTGGGTTGGGGCAGAGAGAGAGGGAAGCACAGAATCTGAAGCAGGCCCCAGGCTCTGAGCTGTCAGCACAGAGCCTGATGCAGGGTTCGAACTCACAAGCTATGAGATCAAGACCTGAGCCGAAGTCAGACGCTCAACCGACTGTGCCACCCAGCTGCCCCTGTTTGTTTATTTTTAAGAGCAAACCATTCATAGATTTAACATTTTTTTCTTTAAATTATAACATGTTAATGGTTAAAAAAAATCAAGCAGCACACAGGACGTAAAGTGGGGGAGTGAAAGTCCCCTCCCCCAAATTTCTAGTTCTGGTCCCTTCTTCAGAGGTAAACAGTCTTGGACCATTGCTTATGTTCCATTCCAGAAATTGTCTAGGCATGCATAAGAATTTACGTATTTATTTAAACTAACGAGATCCTGTTAGATGAACTGTTCTTTTCTTTTTTTTTTTAAACTCTTTTTTAGGTTATCTTTATATAGTAACACACATAAATTCTGCCTTCTTTTCAGTGGCTCCATTGTATCCCATTGTATGCTTTTTCTCCAGTATGGTGAAGGTCATTCATGTTTTGTATTTGCTGTTTCAGACAGCGATAAAACTAACATCTGTATGCAAGGATCTTGTCAACTGGTGTGAGTTTATATGTGGACTAAGTCTCTAAAGACAAAATTGTTGGCCCGAAGGGTGTGTGCACTTGAAATTTTAATAGATACTGCCAAATCTCTACAGTAATGATGGGAGTGCCTGTTACCTTATATCCACATACCATTTTTTGGGTTTCTTTTAACCTTTACTATCTGATGGGCAAAAGTGATATCTTGTCGTTATTTAAGAAATTAAAAAAAAAACTTTGTTTTTTTACACTTGCTTAGTTTTGAGAGACAGAGAGAGACAGAGCACAAGTGGGGGAGGGGCAGAGAGAGAAGGAGACACGGAATCCGAAGCAGGCTCCAGGCTCCGAGCTGTCAGCACAGAGCCCGACGCGGGGCTCGAACCCACAGACCGCGAGATCATGACCTGAGCTGAAGTCGGACGCCCAACCGACTGAGCCACCCAGGAGCCCAAGAAATTTTACGCTGTGATGCATTTGATAGCTTTTTAGTGTCCATCCAGGTTCTGCTTGCAGTTCTCTTGGTAGGCTGGCAGCACTGAGCAGATCAGAATAGACCACGTGGTCATGGCTCAGGGTCATGCTCTTGGAGTCTGCTTTTCACTAGCACTGCTCTTGCAATTTTTTTGTCATCATCTTGCTTTTCAGAACTCATGCAATGGGAAATTCAGTCTGGCCCTAGAGATAGCGCACGCGGGGAAGTGATCAGTGCACCATAAATCAAAGGGCAGATGTTAGATGTCATTTTGTCTCGATCACCAAGTGTGGATTCCTAACTGATGCATGTTTGCTGGCTCTGAATGCCATTGCACCCTGTTTTCTGGAGACCAGAATGCCCTTCTCTGCCGCTGTTCTTTGTCCTCACCTGGCTTATGAAGGAAGCAGGGGTGAATGTTGCCTCCCCTTTGAGGAAAGTTCCACCGAAGCCCCCCAAAAAGCACGTGACCTGCTCAAGGTGGTTTAGTGGTGGAGGTGGGAGGAGAGCTGAGCCCCACCCCGTCATGCTAGTAGTTCATGCTGCGTGTGGAGCGGGGGCGGATCTAGGCCAAATGATCTAGTGCCGGCTTCTCCAGGGGCATCTGTTTCCGGAGCTTCCTGTAACTGCTCGTCCCCAAGCCTGGGAAAGGAGCTTGTCTCCTCTTTCAGCTCCCACTAGCGGCTGTGAGGACAGAGCTGTCCAAGCAGAGGAAACCGCACGGTCTCTCCCTTCCCTCCCGCCCCGGAGGGCCTGCAGATCCGGTGGAGGGGCAGGGGCTTGGGCTTCCTCCTCCTCCCACCCCAGCCGGCTTTCTCAACTCCACATTCCTGTAAAGCCCAGAGAGCTGGGTGGGTTCCCTGGAGCTCTGTCCTGAGCTTGGGGCTCTGGGTGGGACTTGTTCCCCAGCTGGACCAGGAACACCCACAGGCCTCCCCAGAGAAGCCAGGGCCTTGTGATTTGGTGACCCAGAGTCACCGTCTGTGGACGGGGCAAGGAGCGACCTCAGGACAGAAGGAGCCAGTCTAGCCTGGTGTTGGAAAGACTTAGGCACTCGTCTTTCCGACTTCATCCCTGTCTTCTCTTAGCTGTTGAGCTGTGCTTTTCTTTCAGGTGCTTAGGCTCCCTTGTCTGTAACATGGGCCCTGTGTGAATGGGGCATTTGTGCGGGTTCCAAAGGGGCAGTTTGATCTGGGGACCGGCACTTGCCGATGCAGACCATTTTATAGAACGGTGACTGATAACTTGGTCTCTGGAATCAGACCTAGCTCTGCCACCATTGTGCCGGGCAAATTTTGTCAAGTTCCTTCACCTTTCTGTGCCTCAGCGTCCTCCTCTGTAAAATGAGGATAGCAGTGTTACCATCTCAGAGGTGGTCGTGAGCTCGAAAGGAGCTAAGCGGTGAGGTCGGAGCTGGCCCGTAGTACGCTCACAGATACAGGTGCTGCCCTTGGCTCCTCTGTACCCATAGCTTGTCTCCACTCTGACTGCTCCGTAATCTGAGTCAGCGGAGGTCAGGGAGGAAGCTGGGCTGTGCTTGGTGGGGGTAGAAGGGCTGGGCCTGGCTCACAGGGTGCTTCTCTTTTCTCTTGACTCACAGTCCTTCCCAGAGAGCATTCAGACCCCTCGCTGCCCACCCCCACATGGAAGAGGAACTGAGGGGTCAGAGCAGGGGCGACAGGAAGCTGAGCGGGACCGGAGGAGGGGGCGGAATTGTAATAGATAATAATTATAATAGCTCCCATAATGGTGTGGGAGCCCTGTGCTAAGTGTTTACATTTATTTATAATCTTGTGAGCTTGGTGGCAGCCACCATATCATAGAGGAGTACACTGAGACCTCGGAGGTTAGGTTATGTGTTGGCAGTCACATGGCTCCAAAGCTTGGGAGACTGGCGCTGAGGAAAAGAGAGTGGAAGGTTGCTCTAGAATGCCTCTCACCTCCCTCTAGAGCTCAGAGAGTAAAACATAAGCCATCTGGGAACCTCCCTCTCTTCCTCCAGGCCCTCACTCTGAGGAGTGAGGAAGGCATGGGTCCATCTGGACTCTCCAAGGTTCCCAGATCTTAGTGGCTTCAAGGACATCCGGGATGCTGTGAGTCCTGCGCCCCTTCCTGCTGACACAGCCAGGCTATTGCCGCTCCTTGGCCAAGGATCTGAGTGTTGCATTACTCCTTGTCTTTTGTGTTACTATGCAAGAGACCAGAACTCCAGGTGGGAGATTCCAGCCTCTACGTGGCAGCAGCTGGGACCTTGAAATGCTCCTCCCTGCCTGTTCCCCAGGGCGCCCTGCCGACTTCCAGATGCCGGCACCTGGGCCTGCATCCCTACTGGGTTGTGGCCTCCTACCTGGGTGTTCACCTGGGTATCTCTGTAGATTGAGAGGACCGGCATGAGAGCATCTCTCAGCGGCCTCTTCCCCTAGAATACGATGATGGACCACAGGAAAACAGGGTCACACCTGTGGACAGATAAGACTAGATGATGGGTACTCGGAAGTGCCCCAGCTTATTGGTATAACCCCACTTCATTGTCTCACACACTAAATCACGTGCTCCCATGATGGGTTCACTATGAACTCCCTCTAATTGATGAAAAACTAAGTAATTTGCAACAGGAAATGTGTTGTTCGTTACCCGCATGACGGCCAGGCCTGTCTGCTTGGCCTGGAGTCAGAGTTGGTGAGGCAGCAGGCTGAGCAGCCACGGGTGTTTCTGACCTTCACTCTTACACACATCAGGCTCTCCCTCTTAGTTGGGACTTCCTCAGTGGAGAGTGAGAGAAATTCAATTCTATTTAAAAATTTTTAAAAAATATTTATTTAAGAAAGAGAGAGAGAGAGAGAGAGAGCGTGCAAGCTAGCAAGCATGAGTGGGGGAGGGGCAGACAGAGAGGGAGACACAGAATCTGTAACAGGCTCCAGGCTCTGAGCTGTCAGTGCAGAGCCTGACCCAGGGCTTGAACCCATGAATTGGGAGATCATGACCTGAGCTGAATCCGAGAGTCAGATGCCGAATGGACAGAGCCACCCAGGCACCCCGCCAGGAGATTTGATGATGTCCTGAAGACCTGACCTCTTCACTGGGTGGCAGTTCTTGCCCCTGCCCTCCTCTGTGTGGTGTTTCCATCCTGTGGTTTAGCAACCTAGGCAGGAGAAGGGGCGTGCTCTGGGAGTGAGTCTTGTTGGGTCCACTGACTTCTCCTGCCCCACTCCTGAGCTAGTTACTGTGGTTGCCCTGGTTGGTCAGGCTGGCCAGGTACTCCCTCTGGGGGTGGATGGAGCACAGAACTGTTTTACTCAGAGGGAGGCCAAGTGGATGCAGGGAGAGTAGGACCCAAGGCGTCCATGGTGCCTGTTGAGCATCTGTGGGGTGGGTGCAGTGTGGGGAGAGGTCTGGGCACGGAGTGGACATCCAGCGGGAAGCCAGTGGTCTGACGCAAGCCCAGAGGGTGAACCACAGCATCCTTCCTTTCCCGGTGAAGGTGGGGGCGGAGGATTCGGCCTGAACTGAGGACCACCAGGCTTCTGCCGAGAGGCCTGCTGCCTTAGAGGAAAGGACCCCACCTTTGCCACTCCCAGACCTGAACTGAGCCTGCAGCCCATCCAGTGTACCGCCTGCCGCCCATGTAGCCTTCCCTGCTTCAGCGGAGTCAAGAAAATAGAAATGCCTGTGCTCTTGGTCCATGACCCAGGGGTGGCCCCCTGGTCCCACAACACAGATCCAGTGCCCAGAGTGGCAGTGGACCCCAACCAGGAAACTGTGGGGAGGGTGGGCCAGTGAGAGAGGCCAGTGGCAGCAGCCACGGTAGCTTTGTTTCCCTTCCTCCACTGCTTGGGGGAGCAGGGCAGGGGCCTGGTCCCCACCTGTGTCTCCCCGACCTAGTCTGTGGTAGCATATGTGCCACACCCCTCCATGGGCTGTCATTAGTGAGCACCTACTGTATACCTGGCATGGTCAGCATTGGTGCATGCAGAGATGAGGGCTAGCTTTTTCTCCCCGCTAGAAAGAAACAGACTTGCACACACATGCCACCTTCCCACTGCTGACCTCTGGTTGGGCACTTGAGGGCGTCTGAGAAGCACAGATCTGTGACTGTGCGTGTGTACATGTGAACGTACCTTGAGGGCGTGTGTGCAGTCTGAGTGTGTGCACGTGGGTCTGTGTCCATGTGTGAGCCTGTGTCACGGGGAGTTGTGTGTATATGAGATGTACGTGCAGGTGTCTCTGTTGAGTATATGAACTGGCATGTGGATGTGCGGTACCTGTGCGCATGTGTGTGTGGGTGTGTAACGACACTTATGTGAGCATGCCTGTGCACTTGTGGGTCCTGTGCATCTACATGTGCACATGTGCGTGTGCCCCTGTGCTCATGGCAGTGCACGTGTACTCGTGTCCACAAGTGTGCGGGTGTCCTTACCTGTGTGGGGCTGATTTATCTGGTGTGTGCTGAGCCATGGTGGAGCAGGAAGGCAGAGGTCCCATCCTGGGCAGCTGCAGGGAGTGGGTGTGAGGAGCCATCTGAAGGGCTCCCCAGCCTTCCAGCGAGCTCTTTCCCTCACAGGTACGTCTGTGGGACTCCTCCGGCCTCCTTTGGGTTTTGAGAAGCCAGGGTTGTGTGGGACCGAGCTGCCAACTCGGGCTGTGGTGCAATCTGCCAGCCGAGCCCCTTCCGGAGCTGCGGGTTCCTCTGGGCATGGGGAAGCTGCCCTCTGCGACCTCCCCTGCCTCCTTGGTGCCTCCTGGAGGGCAGGACACACCTCCCAGCCCCGCGGCCTCGCCCACAGGAAGTGCTGGGGTTGGGGACAGGCAGTGGGGGAGGTGCCACACCCAGTGTCCCGCCCTACGCCTTTGGCCCTGCTGACCCCACTGCACTGTCACCTTTTTGCCAACAGTCCTGAGGACATCGCTGGGTTCCGGGGCCCCACGGCCACAGCCATGTTTCGCAGGAAGCGCAGTGTCTCCTTTGGGGGCTTTGGATGGTGGGTGACAGATGGGACGGCGGTTGAAGGGATGGGAGCGAACCTAGCCGCGACGTCTTGCATCTGCTGGGGCTGCCTGTGTGAGCAGAGGGCTCAGGTTGTGCCTGAGATCCGGGTGGGTAGGAGGGTGCATTGCAGCTGCCGTGGCCGGATGGAGGTGGCCGGGGTATCAGACATTAAGCTTTCCCTCACTCACCCTGGAGAAGGATCTAGGGAGTCCGGAGGGTTGGAGCTGGAGCCAGTGTGAACGAGGCTGCGTGGCTGTGGCTGAATGTTGTGTCTGTGCCTGTTCCCATGTGTGTGTGGCATGTCTGCAGCTCCCAGTCTGTACAACCAGGTATGAAGTGTGTGCCTGGCTGGGTGGGTGTGCTGTGTGTGTGACCACGTGTGCACTCTGCGCTTCTGAGCAGGTGTGTGTGCACGTCTGGGCTTCTCTCGCTTTGAGTGCCCTTGTCTGGGCAGGTGTGCCATACACTCCTCCCGTGTCCGCTTTGTACGTGATGTTGTGATGGGGTGTCTCCTGCACAGGGGACCTCTGGGCTCAGTCCTCTCCGTGGCAAAGGTGGAGAAGGCAGGGCACACCCATCTGCACAGGTCCCGCCCCCCGCCCGGCCAGCCAATCCCGGCTCTGTCCCAGCCGGAGCAGCTGGGTTCGCGCTTCTCCCCTGGACCTCTGGGCCACCTTTTGCCACTAAGCTTCTGTCTGGGACAAGAGAGAAGCCCCTTCCTCCCTAGGGGCCAGAAAACGGGGAGACCAAGGTCAAAGACTTGTCTATGGTTACCAGCTGCTGGCAGCTTCTCCTCAGCTGGGGAACGGGGTCAAGTGGTTTTCATTATCGGTTTCCTTTCAGCTTGTGGACCTGGGGCCTTGTCAAAGATTCCTGCTGCTGCAGGGAGGGTGGCCAGGGGTGCCCTGGTGTGGAGGCTGGCGGGCTAATTGGGGGGACACAGAGGCGAGGGACAGAGGGAGGGGGCACAGGGTCTGGGAGGAGGTGGGTTCTGCTCCTCTGGCTGTTTACGCTTCTGTGTGTGTGCAGCTTTTGACTTCCCTTTTCCCCCTCTTTGGAGGCTCTTTGCCACCCACCCTCTGGCAGGAGGGGTTGTGGGTGCTCCATGTTTGGCAGTTGGGGACAGCGAGGATGAGATGATGCTAGAGGTGGCACAGTGTGGCCTAGTGCCTGCTCACAGGCCCTCCCTGATGGCGGGGCCAAGGGGTTCCTGTCCCGAGGGTGAGGTCTGGGTCCAAATCACCTAGTGTGCTTCCCTGTCAGGCTGGCTGGGATCGCTACAGGACAGGGCCCAGGCCATGAGAGGGGACCTCTGAGACCCACCCTCCTCTGGAAGGTGTGGAGCAGAACGAGGAACTGTGTGTGGCACGTTGTACGTGCTTAGTACACGCTTATGGAACGACTAAGTGAAGTGTTTCTTGCCCACGACAGGCATTGGGTAGGGGCTCATTGAGTCTGACGGGGTGCAGGGCTTCCTGGTGGGCTTGGAGGGTTAGAGCAGCCGTCATCTGGAGATGGCTGCCAGCTGGGAGGCTTGGAGACTAAAGTGCAGATTCCTGGAGCCCTGGCCCACTCCACACCGTGAACAGAATCTCAGGGGCCGGTATTTTGGAAGCTCCTTTGGATGCCGGGGTGGATAGCCAGTGGCATCAGCGGCAGACAAGGTGAAGAGAGAGAATGGGGTGGGGAGGAGAGAGAAGGCGCCAGGGAGAACCTTGGGAGTTTGGCTTTCTGAAAGAGAAAACCTCGGTTCACAGCTACTGCCCTGTCTCCTGTCTTGGCCCTGCAAAGGCCACAGGCCCTGCCCTCCCAGGGCCACACCCTAGCGTGGGAACCCTGTGGATAGATTGCCGGGTAGGTGTGGATGTGGGTGCTGGGCCAGGGGTTGCTGTGACCCACTGGGTGCTGTGCTGGTTGGGTTGAGAGGGCGCCACACCAGAAGTCTGGGTTCTAGTGCTGGCTCCACCTTGGCCCGTTGAGGAACTCAGACGGGACACTTCCCCTCTCTGGGTCTCAGTTTCCCCGTGTGTAAGTGGGGGATTTCCACCTTATGCACAGGATGTCGTAAGAACTAAAAAGGATTCCTTGAGAAAATATAAAATGTAAAGGCTTGTTGTTGGGGTCATAGTTAGGTAGCTCCGTAGCTCTGGGTTACAAATATTACAGCAGAATGGGAGGCTCTGCCTCCTGGATTCACCCTCCCCGCTCTGGTGGGCTGAATGGGAGAGGAGGCACGTCTGCATGCTAGAGGGTTTGGGGGCCCCATGAGACCCTTCAGGACCAGTTGTGGAGGCTCCATGGAAGGGGCCCAGGATGCAGTGGGGAAGAAGCTGGGAGGGACCTGGGCCAGGAGCTTTGGGGTGTGGCTTGTTTTGCTGCTGGAAACTGAGATCCGAAGGTGCTGGGAGTTTACTCAGAGTGAAAGGATCCCACCTCCCAGTTCAGGGGCTTGGTGCTGACTTACGACAGCTCCGTGTCCTCCCTGTGTGGCCCCTGACACTGCTCCCATCCCCGTGCTGCCCTGGGAGTCGTGTGCAAGGAAGCTTGTGGCAAAGCTGAACATACAGGATAGGGCGGCTGAAAGATCTTTCCAGGGTTTCGTGCATCCTGGACGTGGTAGTGATTTGGGTGGCACTGATGGTGATGGTGACACAGGGGATGGTGGTGACACTGAGGGTAATGGTGACCTTTATAGTGATGGTGACACTGATGGTGATGCTGACATGGGGGTGTGGCGACACCGATGGTGATGGTGACAGTGGTGGTGTTGATGACATGGGGGTGGTGGTGGTGACACCGGTGGTTGTGACCCCTAAAAAAGAGGAGATGCTGACAGTGGGAATCTCGCCCACCTTTCTGTCTGGAGAGAGGAAGGGGCCTCTTTTACCAGCCACGAGGGCTGGCATATGCACGGGGTAAAAATAGAAGCTTAGCAGCACTGCCTTGTCTTCCAGCAAGGGTGGGTGCAGCCTGGGGTGGAGGAGCTGGCTGCCAGGACAGCCTGCTGTGCGTGTGATCTTCCCTGCTCTGAGCTCCGTGCCTGACAGTTCCCACTTGTCCGTGCACCCTGGAGCCTGCTCTTGGGTTCTGTCTCAGGAGTGGGGTCTGCCTCCTTGCATGGACTGGCAGCTCCCAGAACGGGAGGGTCCTTGTTGCTGGGGTGCTGGGGTGCTGGTATCTTCCCAAAGCAGAAGCCTGGGAAATGTCGATGTGTTGAAGGTCCAGCTGCGGTGACTGATGCAGCTGGCTTGCAAATGCCTCTTGTGGAGTGGGGGCAATGAAGGGAGATGCTATATACAAAGGGATCTCTGGGTTTGGAGTCGGAACCTGGATTCAGACTGGGCCAGTGATGTTACCCTCCCGAGCCTCTGTTTCCTCATTTCTAAAATGGGAAGAATAACAGTACCTGCCTTGTAGGGTTATATGTGGCTCCAGCCCTCCCAGAGCTCACAGTCCTCTCTTCCTGGGCTGGAGGAGAGCTTCCGGCTGGAGCGGCTGTCCCCTCCAGGGCCCTGCCGGTCTGGTGGTCTAGACTGGCTAAGGGACCTGCCCTTCGGATGCTAGTTGGCAGCCTTCAGCCTCGGCACTGACCAAAGCCCTTGCTTTTCTCTTGGCAGGATCGACAAGACCATGCTGGCGAGCCTGAAGGTCAAGTAAGTAGCCACTTCCTGTTATGTAGCGATCAGAGATGATGGCAGGCCAGAGCTCCTGTGGGCCCCTCGTTTCCCCTGAGTTGTGGGGAACCAGAGTGGGGCTGTAGCATTTGTCAGATTCTCCATCTCAGTCTTACGGGCTTTGGACTGGAGAGGTTGGACAGGGCTCTTGATTCCTGGGGTGTCTGGAGAAAAGCATGCTGGGATGGAAGCAGCAGGTGCCAGGTTGATGGTAATGCATACAGTGGTGTCTTTTAGGCCATAACTTGGACGTGAGAAAGATAATTTTATTTCCTATCCCCTTGATTATTATGTGAAGTCCCCGATCCATCAGTCTTTCTGACATTCCTACCTACCTGGAAAATTGTGCCACATAGTTCTGGAGCCTCATGAAACAGCCCAGTGTGCATGTGGTCAGTTGGCCACTGAGTCATCTGTTACCAGACAAATGTCATCCTGATGAGCCCAGCCCTGCGGCTCTCTGAGGCTTCAACACCAGATTCGGGGGCTGGGAGTTGTCTGCCGCGGTTTGCCATATGTCTGCCCGTCTGTCTGGGAAGCCCTGCGCAGACACACCTCTCTCCCAGAACCTCCACCTGCTCCTCCCTCACCGTCTTTGCTCCTTTTCCATGTGTATTTCTCCCCAGCCATTGTGTTTGCATCCTGATTCCCCTCCCCGCTTCAGACTTTGAAAAAGTCATTCCATCTTCATCCCTCCCTGGGCAATGAGTACTGACCAACCACCTGCTCCAATTGAGTGAATTGAAAAGGAGGGAAATTCTAGGAGGAAAAAATAGCATTGGTCACTAGCCCAAAATATTATCCTGCCATATGTGAGTTCGCTGGTGCATGAGAAATTCCTCCAATGAGTGTCCTCCTTCAGAGGCAGCTCCTCCCGCCTGTGACACCCCATCTCAGCTGAAAGGTTTTCCAGGCCGGCCTCCCTCTGCCATGCCATCTAGTTGCTAGCACTGGCTGTGTATGCCCTGGGTACAGGTCCCGGGGCAAAGCACAGCCGGTCTTGAGAGTCGGCAGATAGGGGTGAGAATAAGAGGCTTCCCACTTTGGTCTGTTTTGCTCAGAACGGTGAGGGTAAGCAGTTAGCAGGGCCGGGATGAGTGGCAGACAGTCCCTGCCTTCTGAGAGCTTTCTGCCGTGGGAGTAGTCTTGGAAGACTGCCAGGAGGAGGCAGCTTCTCTAGCGGCTCTTAAAGATGGGGCGGGACAATAGGTGCACCTGGGCCTATGCCGGTTGGCGTGGGGTGTGCATCAGTGTGGCTCAGTGTTCAGGGCAAATCGTCACTCATGGGCAAGGCATTTAACTTCTCCAGACTTCAGTTTTTGCATCCTTTGTCTGAAGTCTAATTTTCCAGGAGCTTCTTATCTGCATATTGAATGAGAATTAGGCACGAAACAGGGTTACTAAGCGGGGGTGGAGTGGTGGGGATGTTTCTTTTGGTGTTGTTTTGGGATGTTTAGTTCAGTTTCACAGGCATTTATTGAGAGGCTGTTTAACGGGCAAAGATGATGTGTGTCACCTGGAAGGGAACTCGTTTCAAGGTGGAGTGAAGGGCGGGGGGCACTGGCCAGCGTTGGGATTGCGTATCTGGGGGACAGTTTGAGGACTTTGGTCCTGGGGAGGTAGTGCTGAGATGGCTGTTTGGGATGGTGTGTAGCACTGTGTTCTTACTTGTACTTGGTTAATATTCTTCTGATTGCAAGAAAGAAAACCTCAGTGTAATATGGTTAAGCGAAAGAGAATACAGAAAAGATCCCAGGGTGTCTCAGGGAACCTAGGGGAGAAAGTGGAGGTAGAGTTCAGGAGGGGTTGAGCTGGAACTGGAGAGCCTCCCCAACAAGCTTCCTGCTGGCTTCCTTGCAGTAACTGCTAAACTGATCCTAAAATTCATACAGAAATTTAAGGGTTGTCTTTTCTTTCTTTTTTTAAAGATTATTTACTTATTTTGAGAGAGAGAAAAAGTCGGGGGGAAAGCGTACGAGCGGGGGAGGCACAGAGAGAGAGAGAGGGAGGGAGAGAGAATCCCAAGCAGGCTCCGTGCTGTCAGCGCAGAGCCTGACGTGGGGCTTGATCCCAAGAAATGTGAGACCTTGACCTGAACTGAGATCAAGAGTCAGACGCTGAACTGGCTGAGCCACCCAGGCACCCCTAAACTTATGGGTAGTCTTGAAAAAGAAGAACAAATTTCGAGGACTATACTTCCTGATTTTGAAATTTTCTACAAGGCTACAGTAATCAAGACCATTTGGTACTGGTGTAAGGATAGCCATATAGGTCAATGAAACAGAATTCAGAGTCCAGAAATAAATCCCTCACTTTTTTTTTAAACCCCTCACTTTTGTGGTCAGTTGATTTTTCTTTTTTTTTTTTTAATTTTTTTTAATGTTTATTTATTTTTGAGACAGAGAGAGACAGAGCATGAACAGGGGAGGGGCAGAGAGAGAGGGAGACACAGAATCCGAAACAGGCTCCAGGCTCTGAGCTGTCAGCACAGAGCCTGACGCGGGGCTTGAACTCACGGAGTGTGAGATCATGACCTGAGCCGAAGTCAGACGCTTAACCGATCAAGCCACCCAGGCGCCCCTTAGTTGATTTTTCAACAAGTGTGCCAAGACAATTCAATGGAGAAAAATAGTCTTTCAACAAATGGTGCTGGTATAGCTATATCTACATCCAAAAGAATGAAATGGAACCCCTCTCTCACACCATATGTAAAAATTAACTTCAAATGGATCAAAGACCTAAATGTAAGAGCTAAACCTATAAAACTCTTAGAAGAAAACATAGGAGTAAATCTTTGTGACTTCGAATAAGGCAGTGGTTTCTTAGATATGACACCAAAAGCATAAGCAACAACAACAAATTGATAAATTGAACTTCATCCAAATCAAAAACTTTTGTGTTACAAAGGACACCATCAAGAAAGTGAAATGTCAATCCACAGAGTGGGAGAAAATATTTGCAAATCATATCTGATAAGGGACTTTTATCTAAAATACATAAAGAGCTCTCAACAATACAAAGACAACACAATTAAAAAATGTGCAAAGGATCTGAATAGACATTTCTCCAAAGAAGATACATAAATGGACAATAAGCACGTGAAAAGATGTTCAGCATCATTAGCCATCAGGGAAATATACATGAAAGCCACAGTGAGATACTACCTCACACCCATTAGAATGACTATAATCAGAAAGAAGATAATGGCAAGTATTGGTGTGGATGGGGAGAAACTGGAACCCTTGTTCACCGCTGGCTGCTGGGAATGTAAAATGGTGCAGCTGCTTTGGAAAACAATCTGGCAGTTTCTCAAAAGGTTAAACACAGAGTTACCATATGACCAGCAATTCCTCTCTTTTTTTTCTTTCTTTTTTTTTTTTAATGTTTATTTTTGAGACAGAGAGAGACAGAGCATGAATGAGAGAGGGTCAGAGAGAGAGAGGGAGACACAGAATCTGAAGCAGGCTCCAGGCTCTGAGCTGTCAGCACAGAGCCCGACGTGGGGCTCAAACTCACGGACTGTGAGATCATGACCTGAGCCGAAGTCGGACGCTTAACCGACTGAGCCACCCAGGCGCCCCAGCAATTCCTCTTTTAAGTACATACCCAAGAGAAATGAAAATATATGTTGTTCGTGTAGAAACTTGTAACACGAATGTTCATAGCGGCATGATTAATAATAGCCCAAAGTGGAGACAACCCAAATGTTTATCAGATGGATGGGTAAACAAAACGTGACACATCAATACAATGGCATACCATTTGGCCATCAAAAGAAACCAAGTACTGACACATGTTACAACATAGATGAACTTTGGAAACATTATGCTAAGTGAAAGTCACAACCACATATTGTGTGATTCCATTTATATGAGAAGTCTAGAGTAAGCAAATCCATAGAGACAGAAAATAGATTCGTGGTTTCCTAGGGCTGGGGAGGTTGTTAGGGGGAGTGAGTGCTAAAGGATGCAGGTGTCTTTGTGGGGTGATGTAAATGTCCGAGGACCAGGTAGTGGTGATGGTGGCACAACCTTGCGAATATACTAAAGCCATTGAATCGTGTACTTTAAAATGATGAATTGTATGATGTGTAAATTACATCTCAATAAAACTGTTGAAAAAGAGAGAGAATCTTACTGGCCCAGCTTGGGTCAGTTGTGTACCCCTGGTCCAATCAGTTTAGCTGGAGACATGAAGTTTTATGATAAAATATGGCTGCTGTGGTCACCTCTCTATGTGGGAGGGGTTAGTTCCCACGAAGAAAGGTGGCTTGTGGGCTGGACAGACACCATACGAGCTTTAAGCTAGCCACCCCCGCTACCCTGGGGACTAAAAGGGAGTTCAGTACTTGTTTTTTCATTTGTCTTCCTCCCCTCCATTGATAGTCCCTAATGTGGAGATCTGCCTAGATGCCCAGGATATGGCTCTGCTCGCTGATATGTCCATTAGATTAACATTTTTAAAGTTTATTGATTTATTTTGGGAGCGAGAGCAAGCAGGGTAGGGGCATTGAGAGAGGGAGAGAGAGAGAATCCCAAGTAGAATTTGCACTGTCAGCACAGAGCCTGATGTGGGGCTTGAACTCAAAAGTGAGACCATAACCTGACCCGAAATCAAGAGTCAGACGCTTAACTGACTGAGCCACCCGGGCGCCCCATTGGTATGTCCCTTAGGAAGCTAACTACATGGGCTACAGCTCTCCTAGGCACCAGGGTGCCACCCTCCTTCTGCCTCCACTGGGCGAGACCTCTTTCTCTCTACCAGTGTAGCCCGTTGACTTTGCTGAGCAGCAGACACCCCTGCGCTGTGGCCTGTGCTCCCAGTTGCTTTAGCTCTTTCTCCGGGGACCTAGTGCTCTCGACACAAAGACAGTCAGCCACGTATCTCCTGGAGGTGTCCCTGAGCCACCCAGCTCTGAAGGTGGGGGTTCTGGCCTCGCCACTGCTGAGCACTTACGGTGCGCTAAGTTGAAATGGCACAGTTTCCCTGAGGTTTCACAACCGCCTCCTGAAGCAGCTGCCGTCGCTCTCGGCGTGGTACAGCTGAGAAGATGGAGGCAGGACACTTGGTTAAGGTCATCGGTGAAGAAATCATGGGGCTGGGGTTTGAATCCCGCTCTGTACTTCGTGGCTGGTTTCGTCCAGGCTGGAGCTGAGTAGTTCTCAGCACCTCCCTTGGCCACTCTGCTTTCTCACTCTTTTTAGCCCCGCTCTGCTCGGGGGCCGTGCACCTAATCTGGGTGGCACAGAATATGCACCTCTGCCTTCACACCACATGCCCTTGCTGCAGGCCCAGATCGAGTGGCATCTCTGGTGCCTGAATGATGAGGACCCTCACCGGCAAGGTGCAGGGGGCACGGAGCCACACAGGAACAGCGGAGAGGGAGGTGGTGGCCGTGCACACGGGAGGAGTTGGGAGGGCCAGGTTATAGCCCCAGGCTAACAGATGGGCAAATGGTTAACTTCTCCAAGACTCAGCTTCCCCATCTGTAAGACGGGATGGTTGGACTACTGTCTAACCTGCTCTCTTGTAGCTTTGACATTCTAGGAGTTTACCTTCATGACCTTTGTCCTTTTGTATTTCTCTGAGAACCTCGATGATGGGAGGTACTCGCTGTTGAAAAGTGAATGCATACATGCATGAACGGATGTCTTTGAAAACAGGGGCTCTGCACACTTTGTCTCTGGCACCCTAGAATCTAACATCGTGTTTGGCACATAGCAGGTTCTCAATCTAGATTTGGTGAATGATTCAGTTATGGGTCATTATGGTTAGCCTATCATGTGCAGGTGGAGGGAAGGAGAGAAAGAGGCAGAATCAGCAGATGGGGCCGAGGCCAGCTTAGGATAAGGTTATAAGAATCCTTCAGTACCACCAGGATGTTCTAGAACCTTCTGGGGGCTGACCCTTCGTCAACTGCAGTAGTTGAGCCATAGACTAGATTCCCCCAGAGGCGAGCCCTGGCTAGCAAATCTAGGATTTGCTCATGGAGGTCCTTGAAGCAGCATCTGGGAGGTGAGGGCCTGAGCTGGGAGCCTCAGATAACCTTCCTCCATTCCTTTTTGCTGCCCCTGCCCCCCCTCACAGACCCCTGTTTCTTTGCTAAAGAAAGAGATGGGCACGCACACATGTGTGGGTACGTGTGTGTGTGTGTGTGTGTGTGTGTTTCTGCTGCACAGGCTGGTAAGCCATGCTCCAGCCATCTGAGATGACTGTCATACACAGCAACTGGCCATAATGGGACTGGGTGAGCATAGGGATGATTCAGTGCAGCCTGTCTCCACTGCTGGGGGCACAGTAGCAAGCACACTCCTGATGGTGGGGAAATCTAGAACCCATTGCCTTGTAGGAAACAGAGTCCAACTTTCTTTTTTTATACAATTTTTTAT
The DNA here is from genome assembly GCF_018350215.1 of Panthera leo. NCBI lineage: Eukaryota > Metazoa > Chordata > Mammalia > Carnivora > Felidae > Panthera > Panthera leo. Next base: position 14,015,585 of record NC_056692.1, on the reverse strand, counting down.
GTTTATTTATTTTTGAGGGGGGGGGTGTCGGGGGGGGGGGGGGAGAGGGAGCAGGGAAGGGGCAGAGAGAGAGGGAGACACAGGATCCAAAGCAGGCTCCAGGCTCTGAGCTGTCAGCACAGAGCCCAACGGGGGGCTCGACCCCACAAACTGTGAAATCATGACTGATGCTTAACTGACTGAACCACCCAGGTGCCCCCCAAATCCTCCTTTCTAACTGATGGTCCCAGTTCTTGGTGACTAGAAATGGCTTCTCTGAATAGAGAGAAAGCATGTGATGAAGCCTGGAGGTGACTGTGTCCTCTTGTTTCTTCCTCAAGAGAGGGAGGGAGAGGGCCTGGAGGAGCATCTTCCCAGCAGCCCGGCCAAGAGAAGCATTTCAGCTGTCCTGTGGTTTGGCCAGAAGATACCACACGGCCATCCCTACTCTAGGTTCAGATTTCACCAGCTAAGAATTCAACATTTTATCAGAAGCAGGGTGACCACACAGGCAGGAGCAGACGCAACGTATCTTCTCTTGTCCCCTAGGATCCTTGATGGCAGCTGCTGGAGCCATGGCTCATGCAGGATGGGGGCTGTAAACTCAGGGCTTTGATCTCCATTCAGTGAGAATTACACACAAAATCTAGATGGTTACCTTTACAGACATCTGCTTCTCCTGGTTCTTGTGGTAGTGTTGGCAAGGCCACATGCTCATGTTGGGGAGGAGCAGAGTCAGGGCCCAGGTGTCAGTGCATCAAGTCTCTGCCTCCAGCTTTCCAGCCTTCCTTCCAGAAAGCCTGTGGCTCCACAGTCCACCCTTGATTCCAATTTCGTGGCGTTTTTCATGCATTGGCCGAAGGCCATGATCACCAGTTAATTTCCCCATTTTCCACCAGGACTTTGCTTACAGTGGATTACAAGAATCCTTCAGGTACCACTAAGATGTTCTAGAACCTTCTGGGGCTGCCCCCTTAGTCACTTCATCTTACACACCCAGGGAATGTGCTGAGAGTATGCTGGGTTGTTAAGGGCAGGGGAGCTTGCTGTTCTGAGGGTTAGAATGCTGCATCAATTCAGCTCATAATTACTGGGCACCTCCATTCCAAGCCCGGTGCCAGGCCCTGGAGTTGGTGGGAAAACAGAGATGAAAAAGACATGGTCTCTGCTCGTGAAAGCTTACAGCCCTGGAGGCAGGCAGATGTATAGTCAGACAACTGCAGGGGAGTGTGAGGAGGGCTGGCAGAGATGTCCTCTGAGAAGATGGAAGGGGTTTCCTGCAGACTTGGTGATGCCTGAGCCGTATCCGAGGGTGAGTAAGGTCAGTCCACAGAAGAGAGAGGCAGCAACAGTGCACAGACAGTGAGGTGAGAAACGCAGCGGGTGGGAGGGCTCTGGGGGCGGTTACTACCACCAGATGGAATACTGGGGTGGGAGTATGGGGGCAGGCTGGGCAGCCTCTGGCAGTATGGGACAGCTGTGTGGAGAGCTGAGCTGGCTTCTCTGGGTAACCGGAGGCACTGCAGGGTTTTAAGGGGAGTAGGACCCAGATTTGAGTCAGAGGGTCCTCTGGCTGTCCTCTGCTGACTCACTGGAGAGGTTGGAGGCTGGGGCGGGGGCAGTGGGGTTGGGGAGAGTGGACAGATTGGAGAGTTATCAAAGAGGTGGTCTTCCCAGCCTGGATTGGTTTTGATGTGGGAGGTGAGAGCAAGGGAGGGGCCAAGGTGAAGACTTTCAAGTTTCTGGGTGAGCCCTTGGGTGGATGTTGGTCCCATTTATGGAGATGGGGGAGTAAGGCTCTGAATACATGATCCCTGCTCTCCCCTCCCCCCTCTCCCCTCTCCACGTGGCCGGTTTAGATCCTGACCCTCACACCTACCCTCCCCCCTGACCATAGAGGGGACAGAGGAGAGGAGCAACATGTGAAGGGTTGCAAGAGATGGTCTGTGGCCGGGAAACAGGCCAGGAAGTGCCCTCTCCCTGACCTTGCAGGCAGGCCTGGCAGTGACCTGGGCCGTGACCCCCAACCCTGCTCAGCTCCTAGGGTGCCTTTGGCAGGCGAGCTCCAGGTCAGCACCGGCTGGCGCCACTGCCCTTGTAATCAGCAGCTGGCTGGACCACGCATGCAGGGCACCCACTTCCAGACACCCTGTGGGCCCTGAGCCTGAGCACAGTGTAGGCGTGTGTGGGTGTGTGTAGGAGTGTGTGTGTGCTTGCCTGTGCAGGTGGACATGAGCTTTGAGGGCCCATGTGGGTGACTGTGTGGTGCCTTTTTTGGCTTTAGCGAGTTCCTATGGTAACCACGAACATGTCTCTTTTGGGATCTGGAGTCTCAGGGCGTGAGTGGCTACAGGGAGAAGCAAGGCGGGCGGGTGTTCAGCTGGCAATTGGGCTGTGGCCTGATTTCATTGCCAGACACTGAGGATGCACCTGGAGGTGCCATTTGCCAGGCAGCAAGGTCTGCAAACTCCAGGGATTTGTGTGTTCCTGGCCCTCATCCCGGCTGGTCCCCGCCATGCCTAGGAAGCCCTGGTGAGTCCCTGTTCTGGATTCTTGGTGGACAAGCAGCTTCCTGGGTCTTGACCAGGTCCGGTGGGTGTCTCCTGATGGGCAAGCAGGGAGCTAGCTGGAAGCTCTGGCCAGTGGGCACTGGGCATCGGGCCCTTCTGAGATGGGTATGAGACTATGGGCAGGAGGGGTTCTGCTCATTCCTGGGGCCCTGTGGGGGTGTTTGCCAAGTGGCTGGGGAGCTGAGTGGTCCTTATTGATCCCATGGGACAGGGCTAAGTGTGTTACTCTGGGGGACCAGGGCAGGGAAACGGGAGAGTGGAATGCAGATGGGCAGCCTGGGGTCCACCATCCTGGGCCCAGCTCTTCTTGGGGGAGCCTCCTCACCCCATTCAGCTCCCTGAAAGGGTCCTTTAGTCCTCAGGTCCCTGGCCATGTACTTGAGCTTCTTCACAAGTCTCCCCAGACTTAGAGACCTGCTGGCCTGACTCGATGAGAAGACTCAGAATCCCATGGGGAGGAGGCCATAGGGCTTTGCTTGGCTCACCAGGGGCTGGATTTGGCTAGGGCTGGGGAAGAATTGCTCTTATGGGCTTTGAAGAGAGGCTCTGACTCCCCACATTGTCCTTCCCACGTGCTTCCTGTCCATACACTGTGGACCCTGGGGTGTGTCAGGACCCCCGCTGCCCTCAGAGAGGCTCCTGCTGGACAGGGTGCCTGGGAATGTCGGGGGTGCTTGCTTCTATTTCCTTCCTTCTGCTGTCCCCTGTGGGGCTGGGAGCAGGGAGTGGGGATGGGAGTGTGGGGAGAGGATGTAGAGGGCCCTCTCCCAGGAGCTAGCTGTTCCCTCTCCCTCTGAGGGGGCCCTGGTGAGGCTCTGCTGGGATGGGGGCTGTGCAGCAGGGGTTGCTAGGTCTGGCTGTGTGGTTGTGGGGTTGCTGAAGGGCAAGGGGAGCAAGGAAGTGGACGTTCTGTGCTTTTTCCAGACCATTTAGGCCCTTCTTTTCTGGAAGGCAGAGTCCAGAGCCTGATCCCCAACAGCTTGCCCTGGGAGCACTGGGAGGGGTGGGAGCCTTTAAGGGAGATCTCCAGATCTCTGGAGCCCTTGAATCTCAGAACTTGAAATAAAAAAGTCAAATGAGCCACTACATAAATTCATTGTGCCCCTGAAACTAGTCACTGAACCTGAGCTTGGTTACCTCCAGCAACAGGGAGCTCATTACTTTGTAAGGATGCCTATTCTATTACAATACAGTTCTGATTGTTCAAAGATGACCATTCTTTTCATCTGGAATCTCTGTAGCTGCCATTGCTTGGTTTCTCATCCCTCCCCGTTCCCAGTGTTCTTTCCCCCCTGCACCCCAGCTGGTCATCCCTGGCCCCTTCAGCTCTAGTTGGGATTTCTCACTACCTGGGGTAATCTGTATTGTAAAGAATCAGGTTTTCTAGGCTTCATCTCAAAGCCTGGTCAGAAGGGTTGACCTGGGCAGCCTGCAGGAGCCCAGTGGACATGAGGGTGGGCAACTAGAGGTCATGGGCATCAGCCTCCTTGTTTACAGATCAGTATGTGAGGTCCCAGTGGGGATGTTCCTAGCTTGAGGTGGGGGGTGCGGGACCAGGACAGAGCTGTCTGGCTCTGTGCAGCACCTGGCTCCTTTCCTCCTCCCCCTAGCAGCCCCTCCATCATCACCGCTTTCTGGCTTAGCACGTTGTCTTGTCTCTTCTTTCTGAAGATAGGCCTGATGGCTGCAGGGATCTGGCAGGGCCGAAGACAACCACAGGAAGGGGTCTGGGGGCACATATCAGCCTCTGTGGGGATGCTTGCCTGTCTCACCAGATCTCCCACTGTCCAAGAGAAGCTGGAAATCTGGAATTTTAGGAAAAATCTTGAGAGCTAACTCAAGCCATGTGTGGCCTGCCCTGTAGGCCAGGTTCAGCGCAGAGGGTCACCAGTGGGCCACTTGTGATCTGGGGCTGTCATCCCTCTCGGGTTCCAGCTCCCTGTCTCCCCATGGCTGACTCCCTAGTCCCTGTCCCAGGTCACCCCCTCCCAGGTGCTCTCATCTCCGCCTTCAGCAGCTGACTGATCACTTCCTGCTCTGTCCCCAGACCACACTCACTCTCAATTAACCTTTTCTGTCTTCCAATCCAGTTCTTTCTCTGTCACCGGGTTGTGAAGTCCCTGAGTCACGAGGCCCTCTCCCGCCCTCCTCCTGGTTCAGGCCCATTATCTCCTGTCCAGACAGTTGACAAAGGCTCTCTAATTAACCTCCTCCTCAGGCCTCTGCCAGCTCTGACTAATCCGTCATGCCAAAGTCGTCTCTAGCTCTGCCCTCTGTGTGCCCGTGGCAGGCTTTGTTAGTGCTGACTGCACATAGCCTAGTTCCTGGGAGCCTGGTGTGGGACCATCCCCGCCCCAAGCTGGTGGGGGGCTGGGCGGTTTTTGGTTGTGTTGACTTTCCAATGTCCTCTCTTTCTGGCATTAGCATCCACTAACGGTCTCTGGTCCATAGCAGATAATTTGATCCTCCTCTCCCTCAAGGCAGTGGTTCCCAGATGTTTTGCACTTTGCTATCACCTGGGAGGCTTTAAAAGATTCTCATGGCCAGGTCACACCCAGTTCCAGAGTTGGAAATCGGAATGTCTGGGGTGGGTCCCATCATCAGTATTTTTTTTTTTTTGAAGATTTCCAGGTGATTCTTTTTCTTTTCATTCTTTTTTTTAGTGTTTATTTATTTTTGAGAGAGAGAAAGAGAGAGACAGTGTGAGCAGGGGAGGGGCAGAGAGAGAGGGAGACACAGAATCTGAAGCAGGCTCTGGGCTCTGAGCTGTCAGCACCGAACCCGATGCGGGGCTGGAACTCACGAACTGTGAGATCATGACCTGAGCCAAAGTCGGACGCTCAACCGACTGAGCCACCTAGGTGCCCTGATTTCCAGGTAATTCTAATGTGCAATAGTTTCTGGGAACCCCAGTCCCAAGGGATGAGCATTGTGCTGATTGTCAATGGTTCAGGTCAGGTTGGATGTTAAAATGGGCTCCAGGTGGGTGGGTCACTCTAGGTTAAGGTTTCTGTTGACATTTGGGGCTGGATAAATCTTTGTTTCGGGGGCTGTCCTGTGCATTGTAGATGTTGAGCAGCGCCTCTGGCCTTTGCTTATGAGACACTAGCAACCTGCCCCCTAGGAGTGACAGTCAAAAATGTGTCCGGGCATTGCTGAGTTTTCAGAGGGGAGGGAGTAGAAGCTTCCCCGCCCCAAAGAGGACCACTGCTCCAGGCCGAGCTGGGCTCACTTCACAGCATTGCAAGGTGTGCACGGAGGAAAAGGCTGCCAACCAGTGAACCCCGTCTTAGTGGTTATTCTTTGTGCTTCAGAGTCAGGCAGCCTATGTTTTAAATCCGGACTCCACCATCTGGATGAACTTGGGCAAGTTATTTAACTTCTCTGTGTCTCAGCACATTTCTAGGGTTTGGTGGGTTTTTCCCCCCCTTTTCTTACAACCGTGCCTCCTCTTGATCTTCAGCTCCAAGCCAGATGGTGTGACTTGCTGTTTTCTGGCACTTTTTCGCCTTGATGCCTTTACTTCCTTGCTTATGTTGTTCCCTTAGCAGGAAATGCCTTTACTTCTTCCTGCTCTGCGGTGGTCCAGTGGTTTCTGCCCGTGTCCCTCTCCCTTGAAATCTGAGGCTGTGGGAGCCTCTGGGGTGCCCAGCCCAGCTCCGTCACAGTTTGTTGTTTAGGTGAGGTGGTTGACCCCTCCCTGCCTTGGGCTGGGCCGTGAACCAGCAGGGTACCACAGTGTCATCTTCCGTCCCACGCCCTCCTCATTCTTCGAGGGTGGAGTGGGCGGAAATCCGTGCCTGGCAGGCCGCAAAGCCACATTACTGACTTCTGGAGCCCTGCCCTGAGGGGTGTGTGTGTGTGTGTGTGTGTGTGTGTGTGTGTGCGCGCGCGTGCGCGCGCGCGTGCAACGGCAGCCATTGCCACTTTCCTGGTTGCCTTGCTGCCGGTAGATACATCTGGAATTGAGGATCTCTGGGCTACAGGCTTTTCCAGGTGCATTTCTGGGCCCAGAAAGAGGACTTGAAGGGACCTCACCCTGCCATGCCCTGTCCAGACCCTCCTGCCAGCTCAGCATAGGCTGGATCAGGGGTGCCCACCCCTGGCTGCTGTGCAGACTCACCCTGGGGAATCTGCTTCCTTAGGCCTGAGTGGGGCCTGGGAGACCTGGGCCTCATCAGGGCCAGAGGTGCTCCTTATGGTGCAGCTGTGTTTGTGGCTCTTTGGGAACCAGTGACATTGAAAGCTCTTCTCCCCGTCATCTAGATTCAGTGGTTAGGTTCATGTGCTCTGGGTGACCTTGGGCAAGCCATACAACCTCTCTGTGCCTCATTTATCTGGGGATCACAAATGTGGGTCCTATTGTGCGGTTCCAAGGAGATGATCCAGGCACCTGGAGCACCCTGCCCGGTACATAGCGGTTGGTACATGTTACCTGCCACAGTATTTCCGATATTAGTAATAATAGTCCTGGGCTGTGTGGACACAGGTGCCCGTGTGATATGCCCGCGTGCGTGCAGGCATACCCACAGGGGCAAACTGGACCCATGTGCACCCAGACCCAGGCCTGCTGCTGACAGGTATGGGCAAGTGGTATCACTGTAGGCACATGGATGGACACACCTTCAGTAGGAAACCCACCAGGAGCGCAGATGTGTGTGTGTGTGTGTGTGTGTGTGTGTGTGTGTGTGTGTGTGTGTACGAGGCCCGGATGGTCGGGCTTTTGTTTTATTCATACTCTGACATTATTCCTGGAGTCAGTAGCACCTGGGCTGCGCTCTGGGAGCCCAAGGGGCCCTGTTTCCATAGCAACCATGATGCAGTAAAAGTAGGAGGGGGAGGGAAGAGATGGAAGGCCCTGAGCCAGCTGGGAGGGGTGTCCTGCCTGCAAGGGCCTTGCCTTCCACACCCTCTGCCGTCCGGAGGTTCTGGTTTTGTTGGTTTGATTTTTTTTAAGTTTATTTCTTCATTCTGAGAGAGAGAAAGAACGCGTGCGCATGCACCAGGGAGGGGCAGAGAGAGAGAGACAGAGAGAGTCCCAAGCAGGTTCCATGCTTTCAGTGCAGAGCCTGATGCAGGGCTTGATCTCATGAACCGTGAGATCATGACCTGAGCCGAAATCAAGAGTCGGATGCTTAACTGACTGAGACAATTCAGGCGCCCCGTGCTTGTTTGATTTTTTACAATAATGACATGGCCACTTCAGAGTACTGATGACCCGAACCTGACAGCTGTTAACGTTTTGTTGTTAACATTTTCACCAAGCCTTATTAGATGTTGTGGTAAAATAGGGGTGCCTGCAAGTCTCAGTCTGTTGAGTGGCTGACTCTTGATTTCGGCTCAGGTCATGATCTGGTGGTTCGTGGGATTGAGCCCCGCCTCAGGCTCTGCGCTGACAGTATGGAGCCTGCTTGGGATTCTCTTCTCTCTCCTCTCTCTCTCTCTCTCTCTTCCCCTCCTCCCACTTGTGTTCTCTCTCTCAAAATAAACAAATAAACCTTTAAAAAACTGTGGTAAAATATACATAATATGAGATTTATTATTGTAACCATTTTTAAGGATAGCACTAAGTGGCATTGAGTATATTTATAATGTACAACCCCCACCATTCACCATTTCTAGAACTTTTTCATTATCCCAAACTGAAACTCTGCACCCATCGAACACTAACTCCCCACTCCTCCCGCCCTCCCTCCAGCCCATGGCAACCACAGCAATCTACTTTCTGACTTTATGAATGTGGTCACTCTAAGTGGCCCCAGGTGAGTGTATCTGTACAGCGTTGGCCCTTTTGTGTATGGCTTCTTTCGCTAGTGAAACGTCTTCAAGATTCATCCATGTTGTAGCGTGTCAGAATTTCCTTCCTCTTTAAGATTGAAGACTATTGTATGTATATTTTGTTTAGCCACATTTTGTTTATCCATTCATCTATGGATGAACACGTGGACCTTTTGGCTGATACGCTGCCATGAACAGGAGTCTCCAAATACCTGTTTGAGTCCCTGCTTTCAGTTCTTTCGGGTATATACCCGGAAGCTGAATTGTTGGATCATATGGTAATTCTATTTTAAACTTTTTGAGCTTTTTTTTTCTTTTTAAAGAAAAGAAATGACATCATAAAGTCAAATTCCTGTAATCATCCCTTCTTGGCCCCATTGCCCTGTCCCCCCCATCCATAGAGGCGAGTACTACCAGGAACGTGGTGTGTTTTTTCTCAGTCAGTGTTTTTAGCACCCTCACATCCATGGATAGGCATCTAGAGACATTATATACTTTTTCCTGTGTATTAAGAATCCACATGCATGATGTCCTTTCAAGCTTACGTGAATGTATCCTGGCCATGTTCTGGCCTCGGGCTGCTGGGGTACAGGTCTTGGCTCTGCCACTTACTAGCTTGTGAGACTCCAGGCAGGTGACTTAATTTCTCTGTGCCTAGTTTAGTCGTCTGTAAAATGGGAATAATAGTAAAACCGAAAACCTCGTAGATTATTTTGCGGATTCCGTAAGCTTATGTACGCCAAGTGCTTAGAACGGCGTTCGATGTTACCAAATGCAGTTCTGCATTTATGCCTCACTGCCATGTGGCATTTTTTGGGTACAAACATGTCACATCTTTTGTTTCCCCCTTTTGTGTCCTGTTGGTGGGCTCTTGGGTCATTTCCATTTTCTTATATTGCAGACAGTACTGTAATGACTGTCCCCTCGTGTGACCCTCTGTGCATTTGGGTGAGGCTGGGTGTGTGTGTGTGGGGGTTACCAGGAGGCAGGGCTGTTGGGTTGCAGCTCTTCCAGAGGTAGACATACTGCCCTCAAGAGAGGTTTTATGTTCATTTCTTCTGCCCGTTAATCGGATTATTTGTTTTTTGGGTGTTGGGTTGTATAAATTATTTTTGTATATTTTTAATTTTATTTTTATTTTTTATTTTAAGTAGGCTGCATGCCCAGTGTGGGGCTTGAACTCATGACTCCGAGATTAAGAGTCGTGTACTCTACCGACTGAGCCAGCTAGTCACCCCTATCTATAAGTTCTTTCTATATTCTGGATTCTGACCCTTTATTGGAAATATCATTTGCAAATATCTTCTCCCATTCAGTAGGTTGCCTTTTAGTTTTGTTGATTGTTTCCTTCACTGTGCAGAAGCCTTTTATTTTGATATAACACTGTAGGTTAACTATACTAGAATTTAAAGTAAAAAGAAAGACAGGTTTTATGATTTTACTTATGTGTGGAATCTACAAAACAAGGCAAACAAATAAACAAAAAGCAGAAACAGACCATAAATACAGAGAACAAACTGTCAGAGGGGTGGAGAGTGGGAGGTATGGGCTTGCAGTTACGGAATGAGTAAATCAGGGATAAAAGGTACAGCATAAGGAATATAGTCAGTAGTGTTGTGTGGTTTCAGATGGCAGCTGCACTTGTGAGCATATAGCATAATGTATACACTCGATCAATCACTATTGTACAGCTGAAGGTAATGTAACATTGTATTCAGTTATACTGCAATACCTTCCCTCCTCTCTCCTCCCCTCCCCTCCCCTCCCCTTCCTTCCCTTCCCTTCCCTTCCCTTCCCTTCCCTTCCCTTCCCTTCCCTTCCCTCCCCTCCCCTCCCCTCCCCTCCCCTCCCCTCCCCTCCCCTCCCCTCCCCTTCCCTTCCCAAGGAGGTTTTACCATTAACACTCCTGTCAGGGGTATATGTGGATTCAATCCCCAAGTCCTCATTGATATTTAACTTTTGCATTTATTTGATTGACAGAGTACATTTTATTTTATTCTCTATTACATCAGCACTACCGTAACTCTGAGTAAGTGAACAAAAGCCCCCATGGCCTCCTTGGGTCTTCTTTTCTCTGCATAGTGTAACAAACATTTCCCCATATCAGTACAGTCTTTTTTTCCTTAAAAAATTTTTTTTAATGTTTTTATTTATTTTTGAGACAGAGAGCATGAGCAGGGGAGGGGCGGAGAGAGAGGGAGACAGAATCTGAAGCAGGCTCCAGGCTCTGAGCTGTCAGCACAGAGCTCGACGTGGGGCTTGAACTCAGGGACTGTGAGATTATGACCTGAGCTGAAGTCGGATGCTTAACCGACTGAGCCACCCAGGCGTCCCTTTTTAAAAAATAGCCTTTTTCTTGATTATAAAAATAGTACATGCTCACTGTAGAAGATTTATAAATGCATACAAATATTGGGATGGAAAAATAAAGACCCATGCCCTGCCACCTGAAATGTTATTAGTTTGATGTTTCTTTTTAGTCTTTTTGTGCTTTTTAGCTTCCTTTTAAAAGTTATTATGTAATTACATTTTTGACACGATTAAATACTCTTTAAAAACATGGTTAAAAATATTGCATAACAATCCTATTATGATGTTTCATAATTTATTTAATCATTGCTTTATTTTTTAGATATTAAGGTTGTCTTATACATTTTTAACTATTAATAAATAATGCTGCGAAAACATCCTTGAATATAAATCTTTGTGTCTTTGATTACTTTTTGGACTACCACTAAAGGTAACATATTTTCACAGATTGTTTCAAATTTTATTTTTTGGGAAAATATTTCTTAATGACTCTTGCCTGTTTTTCTATTGGGATATTCATATATTTCCTGCTGACTCATTAGAACTCTTTGGTAATTAAAGTTGTGAACGCTTTGTCATTCATATTTTTATTTCCAAATAATCTTTCTCAGTTTACCCTTTGCCCTTAAATTTTACTCTTGTTTTTTGGTATGAAAGTTTAAAATTTTAAGATAGTAAAATCTGTCAAACTTTTCATTTGTGACTTCTTTGTTACTTTTATGCTTAGAAAGACCTTCTCCATCCAGAAAGTCGATGGTGCCATTTATGTATGTATGTATGTATGTATGTATGTATGTATGTATGTATGTATTTATTTATTTCCTTTTCACATTAACTCTTTTCTTTTCACATTAATTCTTTAATCCATTTGGAATTTAGTTGGGATAAGATGAGAGATTAAATTATAATTTTATGTTCCCAAAAAATCGGATATGTCATTCCAGCTCTAGACTTCAATTTTTCACTTTCAGTACTAAATTCCTATGTATCCGAAGTTATCTTTCTGGGTTTCTGTGTGATTCCTATGGCCTGTCTGTTGAATCTTACGCTAGCTCAGAGGCGAAAAAGAGCGAGGTTTGCTCAAGTGAATGAGTGAGGCTGGAGCATTGGAAGAGGAATCAGGTCGAAAGGGCGGAGGGCCCGGGTGGTCAGGCTTCAGGGTGTGCATTCAATTAGTTTAGCTACAGGGAGATAGTTGGAGGCTTTAAGTGGAGGCCTGGAGCTTTATAGGAAGGTCACTGTGACCGCCTGGGGAGACCCTGAGGGACTCCTTTGGAGCTGATGGACGCGAACCCACAATGGGTCAAGAGAAAGATGAAGGAGGGGGGCGCCTGGGTGGCTCTGTCGGTTAAGCGTCCGACTTCAGCTCAGGTCACGATCTCACGGTTCTTGAGTTCAAGCCCCGCGTCGGGCTCTGTGCTGACAGCTCGGAGCCTGGAGCCTGCTTTGGATTCTGTGTCTCCCTCCCTCTCTGCTCCTCCCCCACTCACACTCTGCCTCTCTCTCAAAAATAAATAAACATTAAAAAAATTAAAAGAGAGAAAGATGAAGGCGGCTTCAGGTGTGCTCTCGAAATGGATGGCTAGCTGCAAGGTGCTACAGGGTGGGATCTGCAAGATGTGGAGGCTGGCTGGACTTGGTTGGAAGGAAAGGGGGGAGCCGTGGCGCATGTCCTGGCGTGGCATCTGGATGACCCAGATAATTGTTCTGTTAGTCAGGGATTGGGTTTTTTTTTTCAGTTTATAAAAACTTACATGATGATGGCTTAATATAAAGCTATATAGAATGAATAATAATCTAGCAAACATTGTGTGCTTATTCTGCACAGCTGCACTGTAGGAGATGCTTTTATATGCATTATCTTGATCTTTACCCAGTCCTTAGGAGATTTGTACTCTGATTCCTATTTCACAGGCGAGGAAAATTAGCCTCAGAGAGGCTGTCACTTGCCTAAGGTCACACAACTGGCAATCTGAGAACAGAACCAGGTTTATGTGTCTCTAAGTCCAAGCTTCTCTTTGCTCTTCGGAGGCTCTTCAGTCACGTGGGGCCCTAACTCTTCCAGGATTGGGACGTGCAGCATCCTAGAAGTGTGGTGCACTGGCATCCCCGGGGACCCACTAGCAAGCCCAGGGGCCTGGTTCCTCTTGTCTTTCAGTAGCAGGTGTCCTTGCTTCCTGCTGCCTTCTTTGAGCGCCTCATGCATTCATATGTCCTAGGAGAGGAGATCCGATTGGTCGGTTGGTCATCATCTGATTGGTTAGGACTCTTTGGACATGGCCAGAGTCAAACCAGCCTTTGTGAAAAGGGACTGCCTTGGTTCTTGTGGCTGGGAGGCCCAGCGAGTTGGTCTGTCTGGTTTGGGCATAGCTGGATACCAGGGCTCAGACAGTCCTTCAGACTAATGTTGTCCTGTGTGTGGCAGTTTAAAGTTAAATTAATTAAGCGGCGCCTGGGTGGCTCAGTCGGTTGAGCGTCTGACCTTGGCTCAGGTCATAATCTCAAGGTTTGTGATTCGGGCCCCACGTGGGGCTCTGTGCCCTCAGCTCAGAGCCTGGAGCCTGCTTTGGGTTCTGTGTCTCCCTCTCTTGCTCTGCCTCTCCCCCATCCATGGTCTGTCTCTGTCTCTCAAGAATAAATAAAAGTTAAAAAAATAAAAAAAATAATTAAAATAAGTACAATTAAAAATTCAGTTCCGTATTTGCACTAGCCACATTTCCAGTGCTCAATAAGCACACGTGGCTATTGGCTGCTGTACTGGATAGCACAGGTACGGAACATTTCCATCGTTACAGAAAGTTCTGTTAGGCAGCTCTGGTTGAGACAGAAGGCTAGACTTCCCTTGGAAGTTTTCCAAGGGTTGAACAAGCCCAGAGGTTGTATAGTCTGTGACTTGTCACCTGCTGCAGATACGTTCCTGGACTCCCAGGCCAGGTGTCTGAGCTTCACAAATCCAGTGCCACTAGGTGGCGCCAAGGAGGTGGCCAGGAGCAGTTTTCCTTGGCAGGAGGGAGTTGGCACACAGCTCCTGTCTCCTTGGGCCCGGGGACAGGAGCAGAGAGAAGCAGTTGATGTCCAGTTCATTAAGTCCACTGCAATAAGTCATGGGCTCCTGCATTCACACTCAGACACGCACACACAGGTACATGCATTTAGACAGGACCTCGCGTGGAGTCATACACACAGTCCCATCCACTCTCGGAAACACAGTCCCTGAAAAGCACAAGCATGTTTGATGCCACATTTCATTATAACAGCAATAAAAATAGCTACCGGTTCCAGAGCACTGGCTTCCTTCCTCATTTCGTCCTCACAACCGTCCCATGAAGTGGTTCTTCCCGTTCTTTCCTTTTTAAAATGGAAGAAGCCAAGGCTCAGGGTGGTAAAGTGACCTGCCCCAGTCATATAGGCGGCACAGGATGGAGCGGGATTCAACCAGGGTTGTCTGCCTCCGTAGGCTTTGTCATCCTCTTCTCTTGATCATGCTTAGTTCTGAGCGCAGGCCCGAAGGCAGACCCAGTGTCATGCTCAGACACGGGTTCAGGCATGGAAGGACGGAACTGTGCTCTGCACTCACACAGACACACATCGATGCTGCTGGTCCCACCGAGGGCACATGGAGTAATGGAGGGAGTTCATACTGGGAGGGAATGATGGTTGCTGCCTTCCAGGAGTATCAGGCACAGGTTGTAGAGCGTGCAGTAGACAGGGGTGGTTGTGCCTGGTTCCAGAGTATTTGGATGTTGTGGGGATGGAGGATGGGGGTAGGGCTGGCTTCCTGATACCTGGCCCCTGGCACTTTCTCTGTTCACGCTTGAAGCCGGGACTTCGAGGTACTGTTGTGGAAGCCACATCAGCCAGGGGCTTGGATGTACTTCCTCTTTCCCTTCTGACCAAGTTGATTTCTGGGCTCATGGCTATAAGAGGGCTCTGTTCAGAGAGGACACCTAAGACAGCTCTGCCTTTCGCGTTTTGGTCTCCTGCTCTGGGAGAGTTCCTTGGAGTGAACTGGGACCCAGGCTTTGTCAGAGACGACAGCAGGTCCTGCCTCCCGAATGATGTGGGTTCGGGAATTTGTAAGTGTCTGAGAAAGAAAAGCTGTTGGGATGCTAATCCAGTCAAAAACCCGTGTTTGCCTTTATCTTTTTCTTGATGCTTCACAGTCTGCTCTTAGTCAACTGCAAGTCCTGAGCAGGTGCTATTGTACCTGCTGTGGTGGGTCTTGAGCATAGAGAATAATGTGGGCTGGCTGTGCACCACATGCTTCCCCTTGGGTTAGCTGTCCGGAACTCACAGCTCACATACCCATTGAGTCAAGGTCAGAAGAGGCAGCCATGTCCCTGAGTGGCTGTGTAATAAATAAGGCAGTTGGAAAGAGTACAAAACAATACTAGAACAATTATTGATTAGACAGAGTGGGGAAACCACACAATTGAAATGGGAAATAGTGCACTGCAAATTCTGTATACAGTGCAGATGTAAGGAGGGTCAGCTACGGAAGAGGAAGAGGAGGTAGGTGTAGATGCCTGTGGCGATTCTGAAAGGTACACCTGGAAGCTTTGAGGCATGCCTCTGTACAGTGTCTAGTTTCTTTTTTATTATTTTTTAACTTTTTAATGTTTGTTTACTTTTGAGAGAGAGGGAGAGAACGTGCATGCACGCAAGCAGGGGAGGGGCAGAGAGAGAGACAGAATCCTAGCAGGCTCCAGCCTCTGAGCTGTCAACACAGAGCCCGATGCGGGGTTCGAACTCATGGACCCCGAGATCATGACCTGAGCTGAAGTCAGACGCTTAACTGGCTGAGCCACCCAGGCACCCCATGTACAATGTCTAATTTCACCTACATGCCCTTTAAACGTAGACTTGTCTGTAGTCTTTCTCTCACCTGACATGGCAGGGTCCTTTGGCTCACAGGAGGGGGAAGAAGGAGGGGAGAAGAGGAGAAACTTGGCTTATATAACTGGGTCAGAATTGGCACAGAGAAAGCAGGAACGCGGGGTGTTCATGCCTTAGGGCTGTAAACGGCACTGAGGTCTGATGCAGGAGAGAGAGAGGTGTTTGTTCAGCTCATGAATATTCATTGGGGACCTGCTTTGTGCCAGGCATTGATTTGGGTGATGGGGATCCTGGTTCTGTCCCTCCCTAATGAGGTTCCTTGGATAAACCCCCAAATCCTCTCTGAGCTTCTGTTTTCCCATCTGGAAAGTGAAGATAATGAGAGTCCCTACCTCACAGGGATATTCGAGGACTGAATGAATTCACATGGAAAGTGCTAGCACAGCCTTTAGTGCTCATGTCCGTAGCCATTACTGAAGACACTGAGAGTGGTTAGGTGATCCTGGTCCCTGTGCCCAAGGAACTCACATGTATGGGAGGAGAGAGACATTTAATAGCCAACTGCAAAGTGTGAGGCAATGCCAGTAAAGATGTGGGAGGAGCAGTGAATTCTTCCTTGTGGAATCAGGGAAGGCTTCCTAAAGGAGGCAACATTTGAAAGTTGAAAAGGAATCCCCCAGGAGGGGGATTATAGGGGGTGTTTCCGACTGAGGGCACAACAAGGCAAAGAGCCCGGGGTGGGCAAGTATATGGAGCTGTTTGAGAAACCGTGAGTCAGGTACTGGGGCAGGAGTGGGGTATGCTCAGGGAGGGTCTCCAGTGTGGTGCTGAGGAGGTGGTGGGTGCCTGGGTGAGTGGCAGAGAGAGCCCCTGGGAAGGCAGCTTTGGCAGTCCTGGGAAGGGATCTGGGAGGTGAGGAACCTTGTTCCTGAGGAACCTGGAGGTGGGGGTGGGGGCTGGGGCTGGAGGGGAGGGGCCCGGCCATGGCCATGTGTAGGGGATCTTCAGATGAGGTGTGTGGTCCATGTGAGCAGTGTGACAGGAGAGCCCCATAGAAATGGGGGTTTCACGCCTAGAGAATTTGCAGACGAGGGTCACTGTGCTGGGCGTGCAGGAGGAAAACCCAGTTTGCAGGGGAAGATAATGACTTTGGGCTTGAATGGGGAGGAGCTCGTGGGGCATCCCTGTGGAGTTTGAAGCTGGGTTCTTGAGCTCAGCGTAGCTCAGCTGAGTGAATATTCAACCATTCATTCAAAAATGCTTGTTGCCAAGGCCTGTTCTGAGTACAGGTCATGCAAAAGTGGACTGTTAAGGTCCAGACAGGCCTCGTGGTACTTTCTAATGAGGGAGGAAGACAAGAACCCAGGTAGTTTCAGATAATTCCCAGTCCTGGGAAGGAAACACGGTAGTGAGGTGATTAGAAGGCATGACAGGGGGCTACTTTAGGTGAGTAGTCAGGAATAGCCCCTCCATAGAAGTGACATTTAAGTGGAGACCCAAAGGAAGAGAAGGAGCCAGCCACGGGGATATCTGGGGGAAGAACATTCCAGGCAGTGGGAACAGAACGCGTGTGTTGAGGACTGACAGGCTTGGCAGGTGCAAAGATGCTGAAGGAGGGTCAGGAGTGGGATGAGACTTGTCTGGCTTGTCTGGGCGGTGGCAAATTGGAAACACACAGTTCTCCCCTGTGCCAGCAGATGGTGCTGTTGGCACAGGCTTCCTGCTCTCTGGGTGGCAGGCCAGGCAGATGGGGAACAGGTGCCTTGACCTCAGGTTTATAACCTGGGATGTGTGCTTTTGCTGTCTGGGGAGATGAGGTCCATGTGAGAGGGAGCCCTGGCCAGGGCCAGAAGAGCAGGTGATGATTTCCTGACTGCTGTGCTCCCTCTGCTGTGCTCTTTTCAGTGTTTCTTTGCTCATCTCCTCTGTTGGGGATTGTTCCGTCCCTGTTTCTTGGTATCTGT
The DNA here is from genome assembly GCF_018350215.1 of Panthera leo. Taxonomy (NCBI): domain Eukaryota; kingdom Metazoa; phylum Chordata; class Mammalia; order Carnivora; family Felidae; genus Panthera; species Panthera leo. Next base: position 13,998,148 of record NC_056692.1, on the reverse strand, counting down.
GTCTTTCCCATCTCTCTTGGCTTCTCTGTTTTGCTCTCTCCCAGTCTCTTCTCCTCCCCTGTCCCATTGCTCCCTGGTGAAGCTGGTTCCTGTCTCAGAGATTAATTACTTGCTTTCCTGATGTAGCTCAGATAGAGGGAGTGGTGAATTAGGGTCAGGAAGGCACTGTGTTTTATCTCTGTGCCTACCCCTGTTCTTGGGGCTTCAGTTCTCCATGAAAGGAAAGGCCAGAGCTTGGGTAGTGACCCCCATCAACAGAGAATGTTTCTGGGGACCCTTTACTCCAGGACCCCTTGGGCCCACCTCCCGGTACTTTGCCCAGTGCACCTGTATCACCTCCTTTGAGCAGCAACCTTACATCATCCCTGACAGTGGGAACGTGGGCTAAGAAGGGAGAACTGGACAGCAGAACAGTTGGCATGAAACAGGAAAAGAGCTCAATATAGACTGTTAGGAAAAGGTCATTTTAGTCGACAGAGATAAAGCATCTACCCCACCTCACATTTAGGACATGCCCTTTGAGTGATTTCTCCGTGGAGACTGAACGGTCCCCAACCTGGTGTTGCCCTCCTGGCTGTCATCTGTCAGGATTAAGGCTGTTGGGTGAGCACAGTGCTGAAGAGCTTGGTTTCTTAAAGCCTCCTGCCTAGTGGGAAGTCCAGCTGTGTGCCTTAGGTCGAGACCCTGGGCACATTGCTTAACCTTTCTGTCTCTCAGCTTCTACATCTGTAAAATGGGAGTAATACCATAAAGGTGGTCCTGAGGGTTATTTGGGTCAACAAGTGTAAAGTGCCTCCAACAGTACGCATAGCAAATGCAGTGAAATTGCTTGTTATAATAACATTTATTAATAATAATGTGTGTGTACTTATAGTACAATAGTGAATAATTGAGGTTAATATAATAACAGCAATGAATCGCTAACGTGTCATTAGTATAATATATAGAGCTTTCTGGTCTGTCTGGAAAATAGGACTGAGACATTTGCTTCCAGAAAACCTCACCTTCCCATCTTGTGCTTATATACAAAAATCATTATCCATGCGTGCAGGTCTGTATTTACTGGAAAGGTAACATAACATAACGTTAAAGAAAACATGAGACGGAGCGCCTGGGTGGCTCAGTCGGTAGAGCATGCGACTCTTAATCTCAGGATCGTGAGTTCAAGCCCCACGTTGGGCGTGGAGCCTACTTAAAAAAATAATAAAAAAAATAAAAGAACTGAGAGAAAACACAGAAAAGTGAAGCAGAAGGCTCCTGTAGTTAATCTTCTCTCCCTAACAGAAATTTTTTCCAGGTTTGCATTGACATAGGCCAGTGGTTATCAAAGCGGACCACCTGGGATACTTGTTAAAAATCGGATTCCTCGCCTTTGCCTCAGACTCGTTGAATTGGGATTTGGGGGGACCTGCAGCTCTCATGAGGCCAGTGACTTAGGCACACAGGGTGTGGGGCTCCCCCTGGGAACCTTGAGTGTCAGTGCTTTCACCTGTGCTGTCAGCCATCCTGGTCACCGGAAGGCTGGTCACCAGCCCTCAATTGTCATTGTCCTGAGACCCATGTTTGGGACGGGTGTGGAGGAGCGTCCCGAGGGAGGTAGCCCATGGACCGCCCAGCAGCCTGGTCTCCAGGGCATCAATACATGAACTGATCGCTTATTAGTGAGCATTTAGGTTGCTTCAAATTCTCTGTCCCCAGAAATGCCCATGGCACAACCATTTTGGTGCATGTAGTTTCTTGCATGTGCAGAACTTATTTCCTTAGGATATATATTCCCAAGGATGGAATAACTGACCCAAAGGGTCTGGACCTCTGTTTTTATGACTGTTGCTGAGTGTTTCCACGATGCTGTCTAGAGTATCGTGGTTATCCTGGCTGGTGCTACGTAGTCATAAATATCTTTCGAATGGGAGATGTATTTACATGCATTTGGTTTAAAAACCAAATTGACACAAGAATATATATGGTGAGAAGTTTTGCTCTTACTCCAGGTGCAACTAGTCACCTCCTTCCTGAATCCACTTAAGAGGTTCTTTCCCACGCTTCTGTTTATATTTCCTGTATAATATGAACGTATATTCTTTGTACCCCTATTTTGTACATAAAAAGTAGTATCTGACACAACACTGGTTTACAGTCTTGCTTTTTTTTCTTTTTTAAAGTTTTTTTTTTTTATTTTGAGAGAGAGAGCACCCACAAATAGGGGAGGGGCAGAGAGAGAGAGAGAGAGAGAGAATCCCAAGTGCACTGTTAGCATGGAGCCCGATGCGGGGCTCCATCTCATGAACCGTAAGATTGTGACCTGAGCTGAAAACAAGAGTCAGACACTTAAGCATCTGAGCCACCCAGGTGCTCCTGCATCTCGCTTTTCTCACTGCAGCATATATCTTGCAGGTCTTTCCATAGCCTTCCATTGAAAGCTTCTTATCCCTCCTCCTCCTCCTCTTCCTCCTCCTCCTCCTTTTCTTATAACTGTGTGGTATTTCACTGTGTGGATTTACTTTTAGAAATTGGTGATTCTTTTTAGAAGCTTAATTTTATATTACACAAGTAATATAAGAACACATTAAAGAAAAGCCCAGACCATTACTCTGCTGTCCGGATCCTGTCTCACCTCTCTGCCCCTCTCCTGCTCATATGCAACCACATGCTCTCTCTCTTGAAAATAATAAAAACAAAATCAAAAACAACCCCAGATAAATTAAACGTAAAATCTCCTGTTGCCAGCAATGCCACTCTCTTCCTCTCTTCCCCAGAGTAGCCGCTTTTCAGAATTTGGTACATGTTTTTTTTACATATTAAATATTTTTATGTGCATCTTTTAAAAAAATTTTTTATTTATTTTTTAGAGAGAGAGAGAAAGTGTGAGTGGAGGAGGGGCAGAGAGTGAGGGAGACACAGAATTTGAAGCAAGCTCCAGGCTCCCAGCTGTCAGCACAGAGCTCAATGTGGGGCTCAACTCATGAACTGTGAGGTCATGACCTGAGCCGAAGTCGGACGCTCAACCGACTGAGCCATCCAGGCACCCCTACGTGCATCTTAAGTAACCATAGATGTTCGTACATATAGACTTAGCTCTTTCTTGTATTTCGTTGTATAGTAGCTAGTTTGTGACTATATCACATCCTACTTACCTGTTTTGTCTCTAAATGAGAGAAATGTTTCTACTATTTTTCTTACTCTTACAGAAGGTGCTCCAGTGAACATTCTTGTACTTGTCTCTGGACACACCTGGGAATGTTTCTCTAGACCTGACCAAATCTTAGCGGTGATACTGCTGGGGGTAGGGCAGGTGACTTATTTTAAGCATACTGCTAGATTGCTGCCAGCTTCTACACCCACCATTGGTAGGTTTTACTTGTCGCCAGTTTGTTGGGTTAGGCATCCTCTTTGTTATGACTGCACGTCTCTGGCTCACCCTCCAGTGTCTCTCCAGATGTTGGTTGCCCTCCATACCCGCCGCGCAGAGCAGCACAGTCCTGTCTCAGTCAGCGGACTGTTGCCTTCTGCAGTTCCTGCACCTGCCTGAGATCTTTGCAGGAAGGTCTTTTGCTGAGAACGTCCTCCACCTCTCTCTGTTCAGAAGCCCCAGGAATCCAGAAAGCTTTAGTGACGACAGACGGCTAGCAAGTTGATGTGAGCCTGAATGCAGTGACCTCCCAGCCAAGTTCAGGGGCGCTGGCCTTCGTTTTTCATTCCTTCACAGTTAGAAGGCACCAGTCCTGCCCTGTGGGTTCTTCGGGGAAGCTGAAGCCATAGCTCGGAGCCCGGATACATTTCCTTTGCTGATTAAGCTGGGAGGCCAGTTCTCATTGGGCTAGTCCAGGGGTGTTGTCTGCCTATCTTAAGGTCACGTTCTAAGCACTGGGTCCCCTGAGAGGCCTAGAATCGTGCAACTGGGGAGAAAGGGGGTGACCTAGGAGACAGTTCCTGTCATCTCTGCCTTAGAAGAAGGACCTTCTCATCTTGGCCCTGTCTTCAGTTCTTAACCCCTTCACTATACTGTCCCATCCATCCAGATGCTCCTGCAGCATCTTGTGGGTGTATGTAGAAGCTTCAGTCCTCATCTTACCCCTGAGAAAACAGACTAGGGAAGGGACCTACAGATAATGAGAGGACAGATCTGGTCCGGAAGCTGGTTCTGCTGACTCTGGCCCAGTGCTCTTTGCACACCAGTCTGCTGTGTTGTAGAATGCATGCATGCATGTGTGTATACACGTGGTTGCTGCACATGCACACGTATGTATGTGAAGATTTTTTTAAGCTTATTTTTTATTGAGAGAGAGAGAGAGAGAGATTGAGGATCCCAAGCAGGCTGCACCCTGCCAGTGCAGAGCCCGACGTGGGGCTCGATCCCACCAAATGTGAGATCATGACCTGAGCCCAAATCAAAAATCGGACACTCTGGGGTGCCTGGGTGGCTCAGTTGGCTAAGTGACTGACTTCGGCTCAGGTCATGATCTTGCAGTCCGTGAATTCGAGCCCCGCGTCGGGCTCTGTGCTGACAGCTCAGAGCCTGGAGCCTGTTTCAGATTCTGTGTCTCCCTCTCTCTGACCCTCCCCCGTTCATGCTCTGTCTCTCTCTGTCTCAAAAATAAATAAACGTTAAAAAAAAGAATTAAAAAAAAATCAGACGCTCAACCCACTGAGCCACCCAGGCACCCCTGTGTGTGCAGATTTGAGGGCAGGGATAGGCAAGGGTGATGTGGGTTTTTTTTCCAACATTTTGTTTAGAAGATTACCAGTCTATGCAAAGATCAGAAGAATAGTACAGTGAGCACCTGTATTCACCCCAGTTCTCCAGTTATTTACATGTGACAGTTGTTGCCTTTCTCTCTTTCTCTGCGTAATGAGGGTGAGAGGCAGAGACAAGTTGCAGACGTCATGACACCTTACATCTAAATACTCACCTAAAACTCCCTGAAATAATACCATTCTCTGACATAAGCACAATACTATCATCACATGTAAACAAATTAATATTAACTTAATATAATTTAATATATAGTCCACATCTAAATGTTTCCAGTTGTTCTGAGTTTGAATATGGACTGCATATTAGGTTATATTATTGACCACTTCTTTTTCTTATTTTCTTATTCTTTAGAGAGAGAGACAGCACAGGTGGAAGAGAGGGGCAGAGAGAGAGAGAGAGAGAGAGAGAGAATCTCAAGCAAGCTGCATGTTCAATGCAGAGCCCAACTTGGGGCTCGATCCCATGACCTGGGGATCATGACCTGAGCTGAAATGCAGAATTGGACGCTCCACTGATTGAGCCACCCAGGCACCCCTATCATTGACTTATTGTTAATGGTCACTTACTGCACTTTGTTGTGACATCTTTTTAGTCTCTTTAAATATAGAACAGCAGACTTGGCAAAGTTGTTTTATAGAATGTCCCACATTTTAGATTTGTCTGAATGTCCCCCACTCCCCTATTTTTTTTTCTTTTTACATTTTCCTTGAATAGTCCTTGATTTTATTGAAACAAGGTGAAACGAGTGAACTGCGTGCTGACAGCAGAGGGAAGGGAGATATTTCTGTTTTATCTGCAGGGTCAGAATTGTGCCCATCTGCTTTCCCCTTGGTAGGGCCAAGAGGACTCTGCACAGACTGTCCCCAAGACTGTCACTCATTGGGTGGGTTGGTGCATCCAGGTGTGTCTGTGTTAGAGAAGCAGCTCCAGGGGTTCCTCCTGGGAAGGCTTCTCCATGGCCCACCTTGCAGATACTCCCCTGGGGTTGAGGGAGTGATGTGGCCTTCTTACTTTGCCCCCTCATGTGTTTCCTTACCTGTTGAGTACAGATCTACATTAATTAACTAGGTTATGAATTTCAAAAATCTAACTCAGATTGGCTTAAGAAAAAAAAAAGACACAAAAAGGAAAAGCAAATAAGAAAACCATCTTGTAATGGATACCTTTACGAAAACTTGGCTTCAGGAATGGCTGTATCCAGGTGGGTCAGAAAATAGACAATCTGCTTGTCCCCATCTCTTGGCTCTGGTTTCCTCTACATTCACTTCATTCCTAGGCAACTTTCCTCTCGTAAGACAGCCACCGACTTTGGAAACCCCAGGGGTTGGTAAGCTTCTTCTTCCTGTGGAGCCAGCAAAAAAAATCAGGTGTTTACTCTGGACCAACTAGGTTTACGTGTCCATTCCTGAAGCAATCACTGTGGCCTAGGGAGTGGAATCCATGGATTGGTCAGGCCTGGCCCACATACCCACCTCAGAGTTTGGGATGGGTAGGATGAGAGAGATAATCCCACCTGAATCACAAAAAGCAACAGTGGTGTCAGAGTGTTTCCCAAGGGAAAATCAACGTCTGTCAACCAGAAGAAGGGCCTGGGTACTGAGCAGGCAGAAGGCTGGTGATAGGCATGGGAAGCCTCTGCCCTGTCATCTCATCTCCTGGGCTCTCCAGTACTCTTCATTTTGGATTTTGTGGGAGTCAGCGTCTATAGGGGGTGGGTCAGTATCTATTTGTGGCTGGGTCCCAGCTCTGCTTCTCAGTAGCCATGTAATCCTGGACAGAAGTAGTAACCTCTCTGGTCTTAGTTTACCCATCTAGCAAATGGGGAGGATATTAATATCCTTTCTGTGTAGAGCTGCGGGTATCCAGGGGGAATAACAGGTGTGAAAATGCCTGCACCCAAGGGAATGGTGTTCATTACCCTCTGAGGTGGTTCTCCTGCTCGGAGTGGGCAACGCCTGCCCTCAAAACTTTCCTGGACAGCTGAGATGGTGGCCAGCACCAGGCCATGGGCCCCTCAGGATGGGTGGGGTGATTTTCTCCACAGAGGACCATGGCGTTGTCCCACAAGGGGACCACGGCGCTGTCCCACAAGGGGACCATCCGAGCCCTTTGCTCATTCTCCGAGTTCCAGATGAAATAAGGAGGAAGGTGGGCATACGTGGAATGGTGCAGCTGTTCCAAAATTGGAACTGGGAAGGGTGACATTGGGTGGTACAAGGATGCAGCATTGCCTGACACTGGTCACTAGAGAGAAAGCCGTTCTCTTTTCAGTTCTCTTTCAGTGTTCCTTACAACCTCAAGGAGATAATCTAAGCTACGTGCTAAAATTTTTTTAATTAAAAAAAATTTTTTTTTTGAAAGGGAGAGAGAGAGCGAGGTCATGAGCAGGGGAGGGGCAGAGAGACAGGGGACAGAGGATCGGAAGCAGGCTCCATGCTGACAGCAGTGAGCCCGATGTGGGGTTCAACCCAAGAACCACGAGATTACGACCTGAGCCGAAGTCAGATGCTCAACTGACTGAGCCGCCCAGGTGCCTTTGTTGAAATATTTTCCTTTGTAGTTTTTTTTTTTTTAATGTTTGTTTATTTTGAGAGAGAGCGAGCTAGAGCGAGCAAGTGGGAGATGGGCAGAGAAAGAGGGAGAGAAAATTTCAAGCAGGTTCCGAGCCGTCAGCACGGAGCCCGCCACAGGGCTTGAACTCCTGAACCGTAAGATTATGACCTGAGCTGAAGTCAAGAGTCGGATGTTTAACGGACTGCACCGCCCAGGCGCTCCTCCTTTTATGGTTCTTAACTAGCGGGGCATTCCACTGCACTGCTGTTGATGTCATCTATGATGTCATGAGGGTGGCGGCCATCAACATTACAGCCCACAGATTGGGCAGTCCCCAGGCTCGCCCTAATGGTTCCATAGCGTTCTCTGGCTGAAGATTGATGCCACGTCTGTTGGGCGATGTTGACAGCCTCATCAAAAGTGATATTCCCACTGTGCTTAATGTTTTTCTGCTTCTTTCTGTCTCTTGGCGGATCCTTGAGGGCTTTGATAATCAGGGCAGAGGCAGAACGTATCACTTCAGTCTGGGCCTGTCTGTTCTGAATCATTTCACTGCACTTCTCAGACCCTTCCAATCATTGGTTGCCTTGGTGATGTCATCACCAACCCTTTTTGGAGACAGATCCAGGAGGCCGATTTTGGGGGCCACGGCAGATGGACATGGCACCGACTTCCCCACCGGTGCGTTACAGCTATACGGCTTTGATCCCATTGGGGTCGAACTTAGGCGGCAAAGTGGAGGTGGCTGGTGTCGCATGAACCTGGATTCAAGACAACCAGAGACACTTGCACCTTCGCCGCCTCTGAGCTGAAAGCCCAAAACCATCGTATTTACTTATTTAAAAATAGACTTTGGGCAGTTTCCGATTTACCAGAAAATTGAGAGTTCTCATTTACCCCTTAACACCATTTCCCCTATTATTAATATCTTGGGTTAGTGTGGTACATTTGTTATAATTAATGAACCAATATTGATATATTATTAATTTAAAATTTGAGAGAGATAAAGAGAGAGCATGTTGGGGGGAGGGGCAGAGAGAGAGAGAGAGAGAGAGAGTGAGAGAGAGAATCTTAAGCAGACTCTACGCTCAGTGTGGAGTCTGAGGTGGGGTTCCCTCCCACGGCCCTGGGATCATGACCTGAGCTGAAATCAAGATTCGGACCTCAACCCACTGAGCCTCTCAGGAGCCCCTATATATTATTATTAACTAAAGTCCATAGGTTATTCAGATTTATCTTAGTTTTCCCTAATGTCCTTTTTCCTGTTCTAGCATCCCTTCCGGATACTATATTACATTTAGTCGTCATGTCTCCTTAGGTTCCTCTTGGTTATAATAGTTTCTCAGACTTTGCTTGATTTTTGAGAGTTATCAGGAATACAGGTTGGATAGATTCTAGGGTGTCCCTAGGAAAAAAAAATTGGGATTTGCTGGATGTTTTTCTCACGATTAAACTGTGGTTACAAGTTTTGGGGAGGTAGACTACCATTTTCATCACATCATATCAAAGACACATGCTGTCAACGTGATTTATCACTGTTTTTCTTTTTTAAAAATTTTAATTCCGGTATAATCAACATACAGTGTTATATTAGTTTCAGGTATACAATATAGTGATTCAACAGTTCTATATGTTACTCAGTGCTCATCATGATAAGTGTACTCTTAATCCCCTTTATCTACTTCACTCATCTCCTTGCCCACCTTCCCTCTGGTAAGCAATTTGTTCTGTATAATTAGGAGTCTGTTTCTTGTTTTCTCTCTCTGTCTCTTTTTCTCATTTGTTTTGTTTCTTAAATTCCATTTATGAGTGAAATCATATGGATTTGTCTTTCTCTGATTTATTTCACTAGCATTTTACCCTCTGGATCGACCCATGTTGTTGCAAATGGCAAGATTTCATTCTTTGTTATGGCTGAATATTATTCCATTGTATCTACCACATCTTTTTTATCCATTCATCTCTCTGTGGACACTTAGGTAGCTTCCATATCTTGACTGTTGTAGATAATGCTGCAGTAAACACAGGGGTGCATATATCCCTTTGAATTAGTGTTTTCATACTGTTTGGGTAAATACCCAGTAGTAGAATTACTGGATCGTATGATAATTCTATTTTGAATTTTTTGAGGAACCTCCATACTCTTTTTCCACAGTGGCTGCACCAGTTTGGAGTCCCACCAATAGTGCATGAGGATCCCTTTTTCTCCACATCCTCACCAACACTTGTGGTTTCTTGTGTTTTTTGATTTTAGCTGTTCTGTTCTGACAGGTGTGAGGTGGTATCTCATTGTGGTTTTGATTTTCATTTCCCTGATGATGGTTGATGTTGAGCATCTTTTTGTGTGTCTATTGGCTATCTGGATGTCTTCTTTGGAGAAATGTCTGTTCATGTCTTCTGCCTATTTCCTAATTGGGTTATTTGTCTTTATGGTGTTGAGTTGTATAAGTTCTTTATATGTTTTGGATACTAACCCCTAATTGAGTATGTCATTTGTAATACCTTTTCCCTTTCCGTAGGTTATCTTTTTATTTTGTTGATGGCTTCCTTTGCTGTGTAGAAGCTTTTTAAAAAATTTTTCTTTAATGGTTATTTTATTTTTGAGAGAGAGAGAGAGAGAGACAGAGCGTGAGCAGGGGAGGGGCAAAGAACGAGGGAGACACAGAATCCGAAGCAGGCTACAGGCTCTGAGCTGTCAGCACAGAGCCTGACATGGGGCTCCAGCCCACGAGCCATGAGATCATGACCTGAGCTGAAGTCGGATGCTTAACTGACTGAGCCACCCAGGCGACTGTGTAGAAGCTTTTAATTTTGACATGGTCCCAATAGTTTATTTTTGCTTTTGTTTCACTTGCCTTAGGAGATAGATCTAGAAAAGTGTTGCTGTGGCCTATGTCAGAGAAATTATTGCCTGTGTTCTCTTCTAGGATTGTTATAGTTTCTTGTCCCACATTTAGGTCTTTAATCCATTTTGAATGTATTTTTGTGTATGGTGTAAGAGTCCAGTTTCATTCTTTTGCATGTTGCTGTCCAGTTTCCCAACACCATTTGTTGAAGAGACTGTCTTTTGCCATTGCATATTCTTGCCTCCTTTGTTGAAGATTAATTGACCATATAATGATGGGCTTATTTTTGGGCTCTCTGTTCCATTGATCTGTGTTTATTTTTGTGCCAGTACCATACTGTTTTGATGACTACTGCTTTGTAGTATGTCTTGAAATCTGGGATTGTGATACTTCCGGTTTTGCTCTTCTTTTTCAAGATTGCTTTGGCTATTTGGGGTTGTTTGTGGTTCCATAGAAATTTTAGGATTCCTTTTTCTAGTTCTATGAAAAATGCTGTTGGTATTTAAAAAAATTTTGGGGGTTGTCTGGGTGGCACAGTTGGTGAAGCATCTGACTTCGGCTCAGGTCACGATCTCGAGTTTTTTTAATGTTCTTACTTTTTGAGAAAGAGAGAGAGAGAGAGAGAGCGAGTGAGCATGAGCGGGGGAGGGGCAGAGAGAGAGAGGGAGAATCTGAAGCAGGCTCCAGGCTCTGAGCTGTCAGCACAGGTCCCTGTGTGGGGCTCGAACTCACCAAGGGTGAGATCATGATCTGAAGTCGGACGCTTAACCCACTGAGCCACCCAGGCACCCTTGCTGTTGGTATTTTTGATAGGGATTGCATTAAAATCTGTAGATTGCTTTGAGTCATTTGGACATTTTAACAATTTTTGTTCTCCAATCCTTGGGCATGGAATACCTTTCTATTTGTTTGTGTCGTCAGTTAACATTACTTATCACTGTTGATGCTGGCCATGATCACTTGGCAGAAGTGGTATTTGTCAAGATTCTCCTCTGTAAAGTCACTCTTTACCCTCCCCGCCCCCATCCACAGTGTACTTTTTGGAAGGAAGTCACTATGCCCAGCTCACGCCTAAGGAGTAGGGTATTATATGTCCTTTATAGTTACTTCTGCTTCTGGGAAACAGTTATATCCAATTATGGTATTAGTATAAAGTCTTTTGCAAATACTAATTTAAAAAGTAAGTTGGTTTCAAGAAAAGTATTAAGTAGATAAAAGTAATGAGAGGTATGTGAACGTTTCCAAAATCAGAAGAGCCATCCTTGAATGATGTTAGAGAAACTCTGGAGGTAGGAAGATATTGAGAGTATGGTCTGGTAAGATACACAGGCCTCCTCATCTGTTCCCAAAGTCTCCTTAAGACAGAACAGGAAGCAGGTGTATATTCATGGGCAGTGACAGATGTGACTTCTGAGATGTCCCAGCCCCAGCCCAGAAGAGCTACAGCTTCCCCAGGGCATGGGCACGGTGACTCCTTGGGGCGCGACCTTTCCCGTCTCCCTTCTCTCCTGGCCCTCCTGCCCCCACCACATTTCTTAAAGCCCTCAGAGACTTGGGGGAGGGGCGGGGGGCCTGTGGCAGCACCCTGTACAGTTGGGCTCTGAACAGGTGTGACTGTCAAACCTCTCTCCAGCCTGAGGTTAGGAAGGCCCTGCTGTGAACATTCACTCCACAACCGGGTGGGGTGGTGGTGGTATTCGTATCCTTCCCGTTTTCACAGTTGGGGGAGGGACCTGTCTAGGTCGGCAGCTGGTCAGGGCCAACACTGAACAAACTCAGTCTGAATTTGGGGCCCACGTTTGGGTAACAGGTAGGGATTTGACTTCCCACGCTTGGGTGTGAAAGAAGTTACACGCTTATTTTTCTAAAAATACTTTAAAAAAATCCCTCTGGGGTTGGCAGGAAATACAGTATTTTTGGAGCCCTCCCCTCCCTAGGGTTGTCTAAAAGCTGGGGTGGCTTTCAGGTGCTGTGAAAGAGACCTTGGAGTTGGAGCCACTGCCTTACAGTTGCTAGACTCACAGGGCAGCACTAAGTTGGGGCAGGGCCCTAAGGAGACATCCTTTTAGCCACCCCTCCTGAGTTTTTGCACCTCATCTGAGTTTGTGAGGGGGGGAAGGGTGGGTTTCCATCCCTGGGACCTCAGGGCTCTGCCTTCCCCTATAGCCAAACCAGCTTTGTCAAGTCAAAAGCCTAAATAAAGGTCTTCTGGGGCCAGGGAAGCTCAGACTCCAGGATGCAGGGTCCTCCTGGCGGGGTACCCTTCCTTACTTCCTTCTTAAACCCCTCCTTTTCCCCTTCCTCCCCTCCTTCCTCTGTTCCAATAATGTTTCCTGAGCGTTAGAGTGTGTCAGATGCCATTCTGGGTGCAGGGTGGGGTGAGGGGAAGTGGTGGCGATGTCTGAGACATACACAGTGTCTGCCTCTCCAGGGTTTACATGCCGCTGGGACAAAAAGACCAAAAAACAAGTAAACAGACAAATCAATTAAAAAAAACAAAACCCAGCCAGATGCACAGTAACCGAGGGATGTGCTCTAGGTGAGTGCTCAAGGACGGCCTCTCTGGGGAGGGGGCATTCTTTTGGGGCAGATCAGCAGCTGAGAAAGCAGCTCTGTTAATTTCCCCATTGGATCCTTCGGTTACATTACACTCTCAATTAATTGTCCTGCCTGCACTTACTCTGGTCCATCTCCCTGCCTCGCGGGGGCCGAGTGGGTTGCAACTGTTTCTGCTCCAGACCCCTGTTCTCCCAGCATCATGAAGGGAGTCATTCTCATAGCTGACATGGGGCCACACGAAGGTCACTGACGGCTTTGCCTGAAGACTATCCTAGGACATGCTTCCCTACATGTTCCCTGCCATGACAGGCTTGATGGATGGTGTTCACACAAAGCTGGCTCTTGAGCTCGGGTCCCCATAACCTTGAAACTGCTCTAATCTATTAAGAAGAAGGGAATAATTGGGAAACTTTGGTCCTTCAGTTATTAGCTGCAACCCATCATTTGTGACCCATGCAGCCCCTGATTCTGCCTTGTGACTGACTGAGTGAAGGGGGCTGGGGCAGGGGGGGCGGGGGGAAATGGTTGGAAGCAAAGAATTTAGAGCTTCGGGTCAAAGGAACACGGCCGGTGCCCTATTTTGAAAGCTGCTCTGGGACTTGGGGGGGGTGAGGGTGAAGAGGGTGGGAACTAAGTGAGGTTCTCCCTAAGGGTGAAGGGGTGTTGAGTATCAAAAGAGCTTAGATGACAACAGGAGTAACACAGGCTAGACAGCTGGAAGGACTTTCCCAACGGAAAGAGTGGAAGGGCCCCAGAAAGCTGGCCTGGTAGAAAGTGTGCCAAGTGCAGACACAGCTGCTCAGCGGGACCCTCAGGGCTGGGCCCCAGTGGGGAGTGGGGGCGAAGCTCAGGGAATCTGTTTCAACAAGGAAGATCAGCTTCGTGTTTGTCTTTGAGGCTAAGAGGACTTAATGTCAGAGTGGGAAAGAGCTGTTAACACGTCAGTGAGTTCCAGTCCTGGGTCCATTGTGAGGGAGCCGCCTTTCAGCTGAGCAGAAAAGCTTTGATTACACCCACCAATGGGGGCAATTTCCTCTAGAAAGGAGTATCCATCCCAGAGAAGCAAGAGATTAGTTCAGACAACAGAAACAAAAAATGAAGATTTATCAGGAATCATGTAGACGGGGCCATAACCTATGAATTTTCTGGTTGACCGGGCGCGTGAGCTGTCTGCAGTCTGCACAGGGATCCTCCTATTGTTGACCCAGAGGTGAAGTTGGTGCCCCTGCCTGGTCTGGTACCAGCTTGCACACTGTGCTTGGGATGTCATCCCTGTACACGCACACGTGCACACGCACGTGCGCACACACACACACACCCTGGTGGAGCGTGCAGGGAATGCAGACTGCGTGGGCACCTAAATTCTAGCATGAACCGAGGGTGTCTGTGTGTGTATCAGTTAAACAGTTGCCTGCTTGTACATAGCAGTGCCTCGGTCTCCTTAAAGACTCTTGCATCTGGCAAATGAGTGCAAGTCAGAAGCAAAAAGGGAGCCAAAGAGAGGTTCTAGAGTAAGTGTCAAAACATTAAAAAAAAAATTAAAAAAAAATGGGGCGCCTGGGTGGCTCAGTCGGTTAAGTGTCTGACTTCAGCTCCGGTCTTGATCTCACAGTCGTGAGTTCGAGCTCTGTGTTGGGCTCTGTGCTGACAGCTCAGAGCCCAGAGCCTGCTTTGGATTCTGTGTCTCCCTCTCTCTCCTCCTCTCCCCTGTTCGTTCTCTGTCTCTCTCCCCCTCTCTCTCAAAAATAAGTAAACATTAAACAAAAAATTAAAGTAAGGGTCAGAAAGTACACTCCTGTGCTCACTGTTAGAAATAAGCCCATGGACCAATCAAAGGAGGGGCGCAGAGACTCGGAGCACAGTGAAGTGAGGCTTTAATCAGCGTTCTTGCAGAAGCGGATATCTGATGGACAGGCACACTCAGGGCAGTTACAGCAGACAGTTTATCTCCCAGCATGCAAATCCCTCCCCCGGTTCTTCATTGACTGAGTACTATGCCCACGTCAGGCAAAAAGTAGTCTGATTGGAACAAAGGTACATTTCCTGAGGTGATGCAGAGACTTTCAGTCCCTCCTTCCTTTGTTCTTTGGTGCATGCTCATTGCAAAGCTGCAAAAATAAGCCCGCAAAAATATGTCCTCGAAGCGGAAAGGGGAAGAAGAACCAGAAAGGAAGTGTCTAAGGGTTTGGGACTCCATTGTGTGTGTGTCGGGGGGTGATTTGTACCTATTTCCAATAGGTTGTAAACCTATTGTTAATGAGACAGCACAGCTTTTATTTGGTATTTCTCAGAACGAATCATCTCCCTTACTTCTCACACTCACACTCATCCTAATTTTTGTCAAGCTTAGTTATTTGCTTTCCCTGTGAACAGTCTCCAAGCGAGGACTCAAAGCAGTACAGTGCAGGGCACCGGGGTGGCTCTGTTGGTTGAGTGTCAGACTTTCGGTTTTGGCTCAGGTCATGATCCCAGAGGTGTGGGATTGAGCCCCATGTTGGGCTCGGTGCTGGGCATGGAACCTGCTTAAGAATGATTCTCCCTTTCTCTTCTGTCTCTGTCTCTCTCTCCCCTGCCTCTCTCCCCCACTTACAAGCTCTCTTTCTCTCTTGAAAATAAAATAAAAAATTGGGGCACCTAGGTGGCCCTGTTGGTTAAGCATCTGACTTGGGCTCAGGTCATGAGGTTTGTGAGTTCAAGCCCCACATGTGGCTGTCTGTTGTCAGCACCGAGCCAGCTTTGGATCCTCTGTCCCACTCTCTCTCTGCCCTTCCCACACTCACATGTACTCTCTCTCTCAAAAAAAGAAAAAATAAAAAAATAAAATTAATGCATAGTCCTTATAAATTTGTAAATAGAAAAATACAAATACAATAATAAAAACCATCATACTGGGGCGCTTGAGTAGCTCAGTTGGTTGAGTGTCCGACTCTTGATTTTGGCTCAGGTCATGGCCTCATGGTTCATGAGATTGAACTCCACCTCGGGCTCTGTGCTAGTGATGTGGAGCCTGCTTGAGATTCTCTCTCTCCCTCCCTCTCCCGCCCCCCCCTCCCCGCACTCAATAAATAAACATTAAAAAAAACCCCATCATACTCCCAGAGATAATCAATTAATCTTTATTCCCCCCCCCCCCCACTATGAACATTTTCTTTTACTTTTTTGTTACGGACAATGTCAAGCACATACAAAGTAAATAGAATAGTACCCCCAGCAGTTCTCAACATTTTGCCCTCTTCTTGGTCATTGAGACCTCTCTATATTTTTGCTGTTCTCTCTGTATTTTACCACTCTATTATTATTGCTGTTACTATTTTTTTAATATTTATTTTTGAGAGAGAGTGAGAGCATGTGCGTGCTCGTGGACACAGGGGGAAAAGCAAAGACAGAGGGAGACAGAGAATCCCAAGCAGACTCCATCCATGCTGCCAGTGCAGAGCCCAACACGGGGCTCAATCCCACAAACCATGAGATCATGACCTGAGCTGACATGGAGTCAGACCCTTAACCGACTGAGCCACCCAGGCGCCCCTATTGCTGTTACTATTAATTTCAGTTTTTTGGGGGTAAAATTTACACATGTTGAAATGCACAAATTTCAATTATACATTTTGGACAAATGGATTCCACCACCCTATCCTGATATAGAACATTTCTGTCTCCAGAAAATCTCTTACCCCCAGAGGCAACTACTGTCCTAATTTTGGCAGCTTAGATTGTTTTAGAGCTTCATATAAATGGAATCATACATTTTTTTTGGTATCTAGCTTTTTTAACTCAGCATAATGTTTTAGAAATTCATCCATGTTGTTGTATGTATTGCTATTCTGTTCCTTTTTATTACTAAGTGGTATTCCATGGTGTGAATATTTCACAGTTTGTAGATGGACTGTCCATTTTGAAGTTTATGTCTTTATCTTTTAAAAAAAAAAACTTTTAATGCTTTTTTTAAAAATTTATTTTTTGAAGGAGAGAGAGAGACAGAGCATGAGCGGGGGAGGTGCAGAGAGAGAGGGAGACACAGAATTTGAAGCAGGCTCCAGGCTCTATGCTGTCAGCACAGAGCCTGACACGGGGCTCGGACCCACGGACCGTGAGATCATGACCTGAGCCGAAGTCAGACGCTCAACCGACTGAGCCACCCAGGTGCCCCTAAAAAAAACTTTTAAAAGTTTATTCATTTATTTTGAGAGAGACAGAGACAACACAAGTTGGGGAGGGGCAGCGAGAGAGGGAGAGAGAGAGAATCCCAAGCAGGCTCTGTGCTGCCAGCCCAGAGCCGAACTCGGGACTCAGACTCACAAAACCGTGAGATCATGACCTGAGCTGAAACCAAGAGTCGGACGCTTAACTGACTGAGCCACCCAGGCACACCGGTGTTTATTTATTTTTGAGAGAGAGAATGAGAGAGAGAGAGAGAAAGGGAGGGAGGCAGGTAGAGAGAGAGGGAGACAGAGAATCTGAAGCAGGCTCTGTGCCGCCAGCCTGACATGGGGCTGGAACCCACGAACTGTGAGATCATGACCTGAGTGGAAGTCAGATGCTCAACCGATTGAGTCACCCAGGCACCCTGAAGTTTATGTATTTACTTCTAAGTAATCTCTACACCCAAGGTAGGGCTCGAACTCACAACCCAGAGATCAAGAGTCGCATGCTCTTCAGATTGAGCCAGCCAGGCACCCTGGACTGTCCGTTTTGAATAAAGCTACTATGAACATTTTCATACAGGTCTTTGTGTGAACTACGTATGCTCTTTAATTCTTGCAGGAACCCTAAGAGGGTGGCACTGTTGTTATTCCCATTTTACAGACGACAGAACTGAGGCTCAGGTTAAATTTCTGGCCCACGGCCACACAGATAATAAAAGGTGTAGATTTTTCTGACTACGAGGACTTTGAGTTTTTATTCCTGCACTGTGGTATCTTTGCGCCACAGCTGTTTGGGGTCATTAATTATAGGGATAGATGAGCCCTCACCTTAGTGGACTGTTCAAAACTGAGTTTTAGCACAATACAGTGGTTACTATTGATAATAATGGCTCTGAGTCACCAAGAAAAGGTTATATTAAACCTGTTTTTAAAAAGGACAAAAGTCTTAAGACTTTTAGAGAAATTTCCGGTCAAGGTTATTACAATAAAAGCAAACCAGCAAACAACAAGTTTTGCTACTCAAAGCTATAGTTGTCTGGAAGTCTCAGTTAGGTGTAATACGTCATTTCCCAAGGAAGCCAGAGACAGAAGGCGTGACTGGGTATATAAAATAGTATATAAATAATACATGTATAAGAAACCACTCTGTTCTTTGTGGATTCAAACAGAATAGGTTTTTGGAGCGTCTGCCGGTTCTTGCTTGGAAAGATGTTGCTAAGCAGTGTTGCTAATATTATGGAAGGACACCTTTCCTCCTTCTTTTCCACTCAGCCCCAGAAAACCCTAGAGCGGAAGTGGCTTCAGTAGTGGCCACAGCTGGGGAGGCTTGGTAATCTGTGAGGTGGGGACCAGGGGACCCCGGGTGTGAGAGGAGTGTGCCGCAGGCTACCCACTCCTCAGCCTCGTCCGCTCCTGATTCTCTGGAGTGACCCTTGGGCAGCCTCCATGAAAAATTTGCTTCTTCATGTTCATCGGAAGTATCACACACGGAAGAATCCTTTGAATGTTTTCTACTGTGGGAAAAATTACCGTCATGCCACTTCGGTTCATGGGTTCACATTCCATAAATGAACCCAAAAGAAGTATTTTAAATACCGTCGGTAACCCAAAGAATAAAGAACTTTCCTCATCCTTCTACCTGCCTTTTACCCCCCTTTCTGTAACCCCTGAACAAAAAAATCAGCAAAGGTCTGATTGACATCGCGCATGGCAGGCTCTAGGTACCAAATGATGTGCAGCCTGAGGGCTGGATCCCCGCCACTGAGTGGGATCTGTGGGTTTCCTCAGGCATGGTTTCCTTTCCCCGAAGCTCGGAAATGCCACACAAGTCACCAAGATCCGTTTCCAAAATCTGAGCCAGTTTCTAGGCAGAACCTCTGTTTTGTATGAAATGTGTGGCTCCAGGAAAGTGTGGCTGCGCCAGGGCTCCCACGGCTGGTCTTTGAGGCCTCCCAGCCTGGCCAGAGGATTACCTGTTGCTGTCACTGAAGGACCCTGTAGGGGTGACATGGGCCCTTTTAAGGGGCTGCTAGTGGGCTCTGAGAGGGGATGTTAGTAGTTGGGAGGAGAGTGTGTGTTAGGTGTTGGCCAAGACCCCTATTGCATCTCTTTTCCAAGTACAAATGGCTTCCACACCTCAAATGACCTTCCCAGTCTTTCCCTCCTCCCCTTCCTCTCTCTTTCCCTCTGTCACTTTCCCTCTTGCCCCCCACGCCCCCCCAAATCCCCTTTCCTCTTCTGTTTTTGTCCTGTGGTGGTATCCCAGAGATGCAACTGTAACAAGGCCCAGCAGGGGGCGCTGGTGTACCTGCTAAGGATGAATGGCATCCCTTTGCCTAAAGAGCACAGGTGTGAGTGCTCTCTCTGCAGAAGTGAGACTTGAGAGGGGCTTCGGAGTGATGTCTCCAAGCTGCTGTATATATGGGTGCGCCCCAAAGGCATAAGAGAGTGGGGGTGCTGTCCTGTCCTGAGCAGGTCTAAGGTTGTGTGATCCGTAGGGAGGAAGGGGACGCTGTCCCCTGCAGAAGGGGAGGGGCAAGTCATCTGAAACAAGTCTGGTTTTCATGAAAGGCCCCACCCTCCTGGCTCCAAAGCCGCCTATCTGCTCCCGGTTCTAGCCAAGAAAGGTTGCAGTCATTTTGCAGAGCCCTGGAGGCACCAGAGCCGGAGGTGGAGTGTGGCACTGGCTGATCAGTGGGGCTGATTCCCAGGTTCACACGGATGTGTCTCCTGGAGCGGGTTCCCAGGCACAGAAGGCCCTTTTCTTCAGGACCAAGCATGCGTGTCTGTCTGTCTCACCCCACTGGCCCCTTAGGAACGGGCTGTGCAGCTGTCTGCCCTCTGTTCATGATTAACTTCTCTGTCGTGTCCTCCCCCTACTCCCACCCAGGCCTCCTCAGCCTTTGGGTTTCCCCAGATTGGGGCAGAGACCCAGGTTGGCAGCTGCCTGGCACTTTGTTCCCAGGGGCTGCAGGCTTGGGGGTGAGGTGGGGGTGGACTGGAACAGACCTTTGAGGTCCTGTGAGCTGGGACACTGCTGGGAATAAACTGCTGAGTGGTGGAGATCGGGGAGGCTCCTTCTCTGCCCTGACTTCCAGTGCTGCGATCTGGGTGTCCATCCTCCTCTGTTCACCCCAGAGTGCCCCAAGGATGTGGCCTTAGAAGACCTTTGAGTCACTAATGTGAAGATTGTTTCCTTTCGATTCTCTTTCAAACTTTGTGATTTCTTTAAGGACCACGTCTTTGTTCGGAGCAAGCGTGTGGCCAACACCGGACACTTGCCTATTTTTCTCTTTTAACGAAGGTGCTTCAAGCTCAGAGCCTTTGTCAGGCAATGGTATTGAGCTAGAATTTAATAAGTTTGTATTTATTTTCATGGCATGAATGACAAGTGATAATAGATTTTCATTTAGGGTGGTAATGTTTTCTTTTAAAATTAATCAGGTAAAAAAGCGAGTTGATCTAATTAAAGCAAAATAATAACTAAATAACAGGGTATATGTATGAAATTGAGTCAAAAAAATTGTGAAGGTGGTATGTGAATGGCCTAATCTGTGGTTTCATGTGTGTTAGCCCTGTTTGTTTTGGGCAAGGATGGTCTTCTATTTCTCACTTACCCTAGTCTCTCTGCACAAAGTATTTAATGAATGTTGGTGGAATGGGGAAGTCTAGCATAAATGGCCACTGCATTGTCTGCCATGGATGGGTTTCCTTATGTTTTGCTGTTTTGGTGTGGGGTATGGGCCGAAGGAAGGGCTCCCTCACCCTTGGGGAACTTCTGCCTCTAGGGCCTCAGAAATCAGATCAAGGTTTGGTCTGTTAGGGACAACCTTGCGTTTTCAGCCACATCGGGGCTGGAAACATTGTGGTTGCAGAGGACCTGAGAATGCCTGGAACCCTAGAACAAGAGGGACAACTTGGTGCAAAGATTTTTTGCCTTCATCGCATCCCAGTGGCCCTGTTGCCCACTGATGCACTTGACCTGAAATAGCTCCCAGGCAGTGGCGGATGGGCTGGAGCCACCCATACTCACCTGCCTGGGAAGGGGTCAGGCCTTGCACTGAGATGCAGCTTTCTTCTGTGTGTGGGTGGATAGAGCACACACCCCATGCTGGGCTGGACCTGTGGCTGGTGCCCCCAGTGCCCGCAGTGCCCTCTAGCTGAAATAGTCCATCAGCTAACGTGTCAGCTTGGTGTTCTGCCAGAGCCGAAGCCCTGAGCTGTGTGTGCTTGTGCTCTGCCCTCTTCCCCACTGAGGACACTCATTTCCCCATTCTTCCAGACTGATTCTCAGGTCCCCACTGGTGTTCTCCTAGCAGCAGGCCTAGCTTCGGTCCCAGGGGTGGGGCCTGGGTCACTCACTCTCTGGCTATAAATAGATGTCCAGGGCTATCTCTGTGATGCCCCACCAGCCAGGCAGGCCCAGGAGGGCCGAGGCCATCGCTAATGGATGCTTCATAAATAAAACAGGCACATTTTGGCACCACCCTGGTGCTTCTTCCTGTCCACTCCAACTCCAATGCCAGCAAGATACTGTGCCCACTGGAGAGGCAGGGTTGAGGCCTCAGGCCCAGGAATTCATTTGTAGCCCTGTCTCTCTCCAGCCAAGTCCCCTTCCCTGCCTGATTCTCTGCTTGCGTGAACACCAGACTATATTAAAAATAAAAACAAAACAACAAAACCCGCAACAAGGCAACTTGCCTCAGGGACCTTTCTGGCCCCAACAGGGCTGTGTCCAAAGAAGGACTAATGGCTTATTTTAATTCCCTCCAGCCCTCTGCCCGAAGTGCGAAGGGGCTAGGCTTCCAGGCAGTGCTTGGAAGTGAGTGAGTGGGGCTTTGGAGCCGCTCCGGCCTGCCCATATAAGGGACTCGGCCACGGCCCTTTCCCTGCGGCTGGTCAGTGACCTTCTGTCTTTCGGTTCGGAAGCGAAGATGAAGCTTGCATGGGGTATGCAGGAGAAAGGGAAGAACTGTCGCCGGGTGTGCGGGGGGGCCAGGTGCTGGTGGGGTGTGGGCGCCCCTGGCAACCTGGGATGCGAGGCAGAGTGTAGCGGCTTTGACATTGATCATTGACCCCGTTTTGTGTCAAACTTCCAGGGCCGGGGAAACAAAGGTTAACCGAGGGACAGACCCCAGCCCAGGTAGGCGCCGATGCTGGATAGCCCCCTCCAGCTTCCCGCGACAGTCCTTTCCCGGACTTGGGGAAAGGCAGGAGGTAGCATCCCGCTGGGTCAAACCGCCCGGGGGCCTCTCTCAGGCCGGGAGGGCGGGCACGGGGTGCCGGATGCCCTTTCTAACCGGTCCTGGGCCGGGGGAGGTCCGCGGCGGTCCCCGCGTACGGAGGCGGTTTCGAACGGACTGAGGACGCGCGTTTGGTCTCGGTGCATGTTTTTTCTCCCTGTGTTTTAAAGACAGTGACAGCATTGGAGAAGTATCCCGGCGGGCCGGGCTGGGAGAGCGCGTCAGCCGCCTTTGCCTGGGGAGGGAGCCCGGGGCCCCGCCAGCGGGGGCGGGGACGGGGGAGCGCAGAGGAGGGGACGGAGAGGGAGCGGCGAGAGAAGGGCGGGGGGCCCGGCTGCCCGCCCGGAGGGGAGGGGAGGGAGCCGGAGCGCGGAGCGGAGGGCGATCGCGGCGCCGAGCCCCCGGGGGCGCTGAGCGCGAGCGGGCCGCCTGAACCACCCGCAGCCCGGGCGCCCGGGCCGGGGCACGGGAGGCGGGACCGGGGCGGGGTCCCGGCGCGGGCGGCGCGTCGGAGCCGGAGCCGGAGCCCCGGAGCCGCCCGTCCGGGCCGCGCCCGGAGCGAGCCTTGGAAATGCCTGCGCTGGGGGAGCGGGTGCCGGCTGCCCGGCGGGCTCCGAGGAGACGCTGAAGGTCGCCGGGAAGTGAGCGCCCGGTCACCTGACCCCCGGGGCGCACCTAGGCGGGGCGGGGCCCATGAGAGGCGGGCGGCCGGGGGCCGGGGCGCGGGCGCAGGGGCTGGGAGCGGGCGGCGCGGAGCGCGCGGAGCCGGGCCGACGGGGGCGCGCGGCGGGCGGGCGAGGGCGCGGCCGGGCACCGCCGGCGGCCTCGCCATGTCCCAGCCTGCGGGGAGGATGCATTGCCGAAAGGCAGGGATCCGCGCCGCCGTGGTGCTCATCGGACTCCTGCACAAATCCAGAAAACAGAATAAAGAGAAAAGGTAAAGCCTGGCAGTGCCGCCTCCCCTTTCCTCCACTCTCATGCTAAATCCCCGTTTTCTTTGGGGTGGACTTTTACAAAAGGGCCTTTGGCCCTGAGTTGGTTGGGAAAAACCTCTGCTCCGTGCGCCGTCGGGGGAGCGACTCAGGAGCGTCGCCCTGGACACTGGCTGTTGGGGGAAAGCCCAAGCAGGACATTGGCTGGGTCGGAGGGCAGCTGGGAGGGCCCTTCGGGCTCCATCATCCACAGAGGGGCACCCAGTGTTTCGTCCCCATTCCCGGCATTGGGCGCCCTTTCGGAAGCCTGCAGTGAGCAGCATTGATCCGACCCGGGTGACAGTCCCTGGCTGAGCCCAAGTATCTCACCGCGCCATTTGGTTCTCTTGCAACTTGGCTGAGCCCGCGAGGTGCCCGCCAGGCCAGGATCTGCTTGCCTTTTGCGCACAGTGCCGGCAGGCCAGGAGCAAGTTTGGAGGTTGCTTGACAGCCTCCTCCCCCCTTTGGATTTTTCTCTTTGACTCTTCACCTTTCTTGAGTTTACTAATTGTTTGCTCCTGGATGTTGAAAATAGTTCTCTCGAGCTATTTCAGAGATACTCTGGATGACCTATGGGTTAAGAGGTGGCGTTTGGGGCAAAGGAGCTTCTGGGGCAGCTTCCTGGGCTCCAGTCCCTTGCTGCAGGCTTGATGCCCGCAAGACCTCAGGGAGGTGCTTACACAGTCTGGCACAGACTCCCTCCACTGTCCAAAGCTTCCCAGCAACTGGGGGTCGTCAGAACTGACTGTCCATAGAAGTGTTGTGAGAATTTGGGGTGGCTCCAGTGGCTCTGCTGGATCTGGATTTGCAGAGGAGTTTGGAGGGGTTAGTGCTGTGCTCTGCCATTAGCCAAGGGGTGAGACAAGGGCAGTGGAGCCAGAGACACCTGGGTGGTGACAGGTGACCCTTGGGCTTGCCCAGAAGCCGGGTGTGCCTTGGGGTGGTGGTGGTGGGGGGCAATGGATTGGAGCACTCCCAGGAGCTAGCATTGGTTGCCCCTGTGATGTGGTTGACTCCTGTCCCTCTTGCCCCCCTTCCTACGATTCAGTCTAATTGGATGTTTCCCACAGGATAAGGTAACTCTCCAGTGAGATGACTTTAGGTGGGCAGGCATGAGATAACATTGAGTCACCTAGTGAGAAGGATCTTCCCTTTTCAGTTCTCTACTAATCCGTGTGATTTCTTTAAGGGGAAACTTTCAGGTTGGTGCTAGTCTGGCTTTAACACCTTTTTAACACTTGCTAATCTCTGTTTCATAACAAAGGGAAAGCAGACCTCTGGCTCTGGGCCTCTAAGTGGGGAACAGTGCCTGCCTACAATTTAGGTTGTTTCTGTGCTATTTATTTTTAGGCTTCGCTCCCAGTTATGGTCAGTGGTACTGATTTTCTTCTTTGTGGTGGTGATATAAGGCATTACTTTAAATGTATTAAGTCACAAGAACGAGTCCGTTTAATAGAAACAGCTATAGTACAAAGGGTATAGAATGTGGCAGAAATCCTGCAGGCGATGTAGGGAATGGCTGGTGTCTGGGATAAACCTGGCTAGCAGAAAAAGCT
Organism: Panthera leo; assembly: GCF_018350215.1. Classification (NCBI taxonomy): domain Eukaryota; kingdom Metazoa; phylum Chordata; class Mammalia; order Carnivora; family Felidae; genus Panthera; species Panthera leo. The sequence continues at coordinate 13,973,519 of NC_056692.1, read as the reverse complement.
ATCAGTGGGACTCTGGAGCCCAGTGCTCTAGGTCTGGGCCCCATTTCCCCCTACTTTGGTTCTCTTCCATTCCCTGTCTTTCAGCATTTTATATGTAATGGGGGGATGAATAAGCCAGCCTTCTAAAGTCAGAGGGATGCGGGATGGCTGTTCTGAGACAAGGGAGTCTGTTTGGAGGAATGAGAAGGATGATGTGCTTGATAGACAGGCAGCTGCATCAGACCATCAGGCCAGTTCCTATTTCTGAGTATAGAGCATGTGGTAGGGTGGAAAAGTGACTGTACGGTCCCCACTTATCCACTGACTGTGACGTGATAGTATAGATGTAATCTCCCTGAGCCTGTTTCTGTGTCTATGCAAAAGGCTTAAGTGAGATAATGTGGGTGAAGGTGCATCTCAAAGGTATGAAGTGCTCCATGAGGATGAAGGGGTTTGAGTGGAACCGTTCCCATTCGCTTCTCTCTGGGCTTGTGCTCCTGGAAACCAAGGTAAGATGTCTACTGGTGACAGCCCCACCAGTAGTCAAGGCCAGCCATGCATGGGCCCGGGGCGGGGGGGCAGCCAGGTGCAGTGAGGCACAGGGAAGGACTGGCCAGGGGTGAGGATGCCTTAGGCTCATGGTATCTTGTCCTTCCTCTTGGATGCACTGTGCCCTTCCCTGCAATGCAGCAGACGTTGAGGCCCTCCCAGCCCTCGCCTTCGTCCTATTCTGCTGTTGCTTCTGTCATCCTGATTGCTTTGGCCACAGACTTAACTTACCCAAGGAGAGAGAGGGATTGATTTTGTGTTGGTGCTAAATGACCTTTGTTTCCCTTGCTGTAATCTGGAGTTTCTTTGTCTTTAAGCATCTGAAATCAGTGCAGTGCTCGCTATTGAACCTTCCTCTGTGGGCACCAGCCATGGGGGTGGGGGTGGGGGTGGGGTGGATAGGGGGTGCGCTGGAACAGGCTGCAGCTGCCAACCTCTTATGTGCTCCCCAGACTCCAGGCTGGGTGTTTAATTGCTGAGTCCCTGATTCCTCTCTGCTCTCATCTAAGACCCCTTCTTCATCCTTCCCAGAAGGCTTGATCCATCCATCCATCAATCTTCCTAGCACCTTTAATTGACAGACTCATGCAGATAACACTCCTGGCTGTTGGCCTTAAGGGGTAGAGTGGTCCTGTGTGGCCTTGCAGTGATGGCCCCATCGTCCTTGTCATCTTCCTGCCCTCTGCAGGCTACCTGGAAATGTATTGCATTTTGGGGGCAGCAGGTGCACCAGGGAAGATGGTAATGATACAGGTATCCCAAATGGGCCCAGAACCAGGAGACTCCAGGTTACTCTTGGTAGGTCCTGAGAACTATGTTGAAAGCCCAGCCTCAGTTTGCCTCCTGGAGAAGTGGCTGTGGTGCTCATCAACCTTGACTTGACAACTCTCTATGTGGGATAACCTGGAGGTTCTGCCTTTCTGACCATCTTCCAGGGACTCCATCCCCTGGGATCCTGCAAAGGCAATGGTGTGTTTTCGAGGGGGACTGATTTGAGCATGGTTCCAACGAGGCACCTGAATGAAGCCTTTCTTGCAGATGGCATTTTTGGAGATCACTGTAGTGGAGAGCACCTTTAAAGTGCTTTGATTTTCAGATCCTGCTTTCTTGTGGTTGTGGCAGATCAGGGTAAGGTCCAGAGCACTGCCTTGGTCATAGAAGTGGATGGGCGGGGAGAGTGCTTTCCTCTGAGGGGGAAAACAGGTATCTCTGATGGGAAGGATTAAGGTAGAAAAATAGAATCAAAATATATATGTTCCAAATGGCATGGATAAAGTTGTGTGGACTCGGGAGTGATATTCTGAACTGGAGAGCGGTCAGTTAGCATAAATGAAAAGGCATCTACTTCTGATGGGGGGGGGTAGTTATTTTGAGACAACTCCCACCATGGGGTTTGTGAGGAGGAAAACAGGAATTCCCTCATTATTCAGCAAACCACTCATGGCAGGCTCTGGGAGGCATAACAGGGAATCTAATGAATTTGATCCCTCTGTTGTGGGGTGTAATGTCTAGTGGGTTATTCCTGCTTAGGTTATTAGAGAAAAAGTTCTTCCCGAGCTTGCTTTGGTACCACATATGCTAAAACTGGACCGATACAGAGAAGATTAGCATGGCCTCCGCACAAGAAGTTCATCCCTAGCTTTTTTGTTTTTGTTTTTTTTTTAACTTTTTATTGTGGGAATTTTCATGCATGCACAAAAGTAGAGAGAAAAGTAATATGATACCCATTTTGAGCCATCATGAACTCATGGCCAATCTTGTTTCATTTATTTGCCCCCCCTCCCCCCCAATTCCCCACAAGATTATTTTGAAATAAATCCCATCATGGTATCATTTCATTCTTAATTATTTCAGTATACATCTTAAAGATAAGAAATCTTGTAAGGAAATAGGGGTGCCTGGGTGGCTCAGTCGGTTGAGCGTCTGACTTTGGCTCAGGTCATGATCTCGTGGTCTGTGAGTTCAAGCCCCGTGTTGGTCTCTGTGCTGACAGCTAGGAGCCTGGAGCCTGCTTCAGATTCTTTGTCTCCCTCTCTCTCTCTCTCTGCCTCTCCCCTGCTCATGCTCTCTCTCTCTCTCAAAAATAAATAAACATTAAAAAAATTAAAAATTCTTGCAAGAAAACAAACACTACTATTATTGTATTCCCTAAGTTAACAGTAATTTCTTAAACAAATTTTTTTTAATGTTTATTTTTGAGAGAGAGAGGGCGTGCATGCAAGTGGGGAGGGGCAGAGAGAGAGGGAGACACAGAATCCGAAGCAGGCTCCAGGCTCTGAGCTGTCAGCATGGAGCCCTATGTGGGGCTTGAACCCATGCACTGGCCAGATCATGACCTGAGCTGAAGTCGGATGCTTAACCAACTGAGCCACCCAGATGCCGCATCCAACAGTGATTCCTTAGTATCATATTGAATTAGTGCTCAGATTCCCCTATTTGTCTCATAAAAGTTTTTCAAAATTTTTTTGAGTCAGGATTGAAAAAATCCAGTGTAATTGGTGATATATCACTTTATAAGTTTTCTCTTCCAACTTTTTTTTCTTTATAATTTCTTTTTTTGGGTTTTTTTAAAAATATATTTTTATTTTTGAGAGAGAGAGAGAGAGAGAGAGAGAGAAAGAGAAAGCAGAGAGAGAGGGAGACAGAAGATCCGAAGTGGGCTCCAAGTGGTCAGTGCAGAGCCTGATGCGGGGCTCTAACTCTTGAACGATGAGATCATGACCTGAGCTGAAGTTGGACGCTTAACCAACTGAGCCACCCAGGCACCACATCTTTATAATTTCTTTATTCGAGAAACTTAATTATTTTGGGGAGCCAGGATTTTGTGGATGGTATCTCCTGGTGTCATTTAACATGTTCTGCTGTTCCCTATGACACTGTAAGTCGATATTGAGTTTTAGAGGTTCTATCACATTTGTTTGTTTGTTTTTTGGGCAAGACCGCGCTTTGGAGTTTGTCTAATTGTCTGTTTTAGTGACGTTGGCAGCTGTTAATTGATTTTGTCCTTAGAGTTTGAAGGCTGGTGTGGAGGATACTGTGTCTGCCATGGGAGAGCGTGTGACAGACCCGCGAGCTGGCTGGATTTGGGGTCTGAGCCTGTGGAGTGTGCAGGAGTCCTGGCCTTGGAGTCCCGAAGTCCCAGGGCTGGAAGGGGCACAGGCGGGAGCCGATCTGCTCCCTGGCCCCAGAACAGATGGCTGCTTGTTCTCTTCTCAGGAGGTGGCTGGGTCCTGCCCTTTGTGGAAGGGCCTGTTACTTGCCCTCTCTTGTCTGATGTTTGAATGCCACTTGGTTGGCTGTTATTGCTTTAAAGAACAAACATCTCCCTTTACCAGCTTCACATTTTAAGACTCACTGAGTGTGTGAGAAGTTAGACTCGTAGAGTTAAGGGAGAGAATTTGAGGCAGAAATGAGGTGTTTTTTTTTTTTTTAATGTTTAATTTTGAGAGAGAGAGCAAGCACGGGAGGGGCAGAGAGAGGGAGACAGAGAATCTGAAACAGGCTGTCAGTGCAAAGCCCAACATGGGGCTCAAACTCAGGAACGGTGAGATCATGACCTGAGTCGAATTTGGATGCTCAACTGTTTGAGCCATCCAGACGTCCCAAGGTTTTTAATTCCTTTGGAGCCACTGTTTTAATCTCCCATTTGGTGTCCCTGCTTCTTGTCCTCCTTATCCATTCTTATGGTGGCCAGAGTGGAGTTTTAAAACTTCAAGTAAAATCAAGTCTCTCCAAGGTAGAAATCTCTCCATAGGCTTCTCATTGTAATTTAAATGAAGTCCAAACTTTGAAGCTGGGCCTGCATCCCCTGCCTGGTTCTCTGATCTCACTACCAGTTTCCCTCTCACTCACGGCGGTCACTGTATTTCTGCTGCAAAGGCCTTTCTGTTTCTGGAACATGCCATGCTTGTTCCTACCCCAGGCCCTTTACACATGCTGTTTATGGTGACTTAATTGAGTGGTGCTTCCTCATTGTTGGGTGTCAGCTCAAATGTCCTCTCTCTTTTTTTATATTTATTTTTGGGAGAGTACAAGTGGGGGAGGGGCAGAAAGAGGGGGACAGAGGATCCAAAGTGGGCTCTGTGCTGTCAGCAGCGAGCCCAATGTGGGGCTTGAACTCATGAACCGTGAGATCATGATCTGAGCCAAAGTTGGATGCTCAACTGACTGAGCCACCCAAGGTGCCCCAAATGTCATCTCTTCTAAAAGGACTCCCCTGACCATCTGATCTAAGCAGCTTACTCCAGCCATTATTGCTTTGCCCTGATTTATTTCCTCCATGGCACTTATCATTAACTGATATTATGTAATAAACAATTTATTGACTATTCCCACTCCTAGAATATGAGCTCTCTAACAGCAGGGACTTTGCCTTTTTCACCCCGGGGCCCCCATTGCCCCAATAGGAGGTGCTTAGTAAGTATTTGCTGAATGAATGAATGGGTGCTTACGAGATTCACTGACTCCCCAGAAGAAATATGCCCATTGCCTATTCCCCGGGGTCCTCGTAGGACTGCAGTGTGCCCTCTGACACAGATTTCAAGATGCCTTCTCTTGGCTGAGATTGGGGAATGTCCTCTTCCCTCTCCTTCATTTCCCTTGGGAAGAGCGTTTGAACATAAATGTAACAGATTATGTGCACAGGAGGAGTGTTGTTATTACTCTTCTGACTCGTTTCCTGCCCCTGCGTGGTTTGGGGACCCACAGATGCGAGGGTCCAGGCTCAGTCCTGAAGCTGGGGCCGGGCCCCGGGCCTGTCCTGACACTGAGTTCCTAGATCTCGGGTGCTGGAGCTGCTGTCTGGTAGGCAGAGGAGGGCTCCCTTCATTCATGCCAGAGAGGGGCCAGTGGGTGTCTGAATTAGTGAACACCCGCCATTAGTGAATATATATTTTTTCTAAATGCAGCTTTATCTCTTTGGAGCCCGTGTGGTACACAGATGGCTGGTTACCAGGATGTTGCCAAATACAGGGCCTGCCAAGCCCGTTTGGTTACACCAACGAAAATCACTTCTGTGCAGACGGGGGCTGCTGAAGGGCTCAGGAAATGTCTCAGTCATTTTAAGCAGATGAGGCCCTCTTGCCCTCCCTACCCCACGTCCGCCCCACAAACTGAGTTTCCTTCCCTCTTGAATCCATAAAAAGTAAATGAGGTAGGCAAGATGATCTCAGGTGGACAAATGCTTTTTATTTTAGTTGCTATTTTTAAAAAAAGTGAGTTCTGGCAAGTGATACTGGTTTTCCATGTATGATGGTTACATAACATTTTTAAAAAGTAAATTTGTTTAAGTAGAAAATTGCGATCAATTTGAAGAAAAGTGTTAAGAAAAGTAACAGTCAGGTGGTACATGGATCTGGGAGAAAATTGAGAAGATGCTGTGGAAATGCCTGCCGTTTGGGGAGCGCCGTTGGAAGGAAGCGGGCACATTTCTCAAGTGTTCAAGTGGGCCCAAAACACCAGGGTCCTGGGGTGGTTGAAGGTTGGATGGTTGTAGCGAGCCAACATCTTTTGAGGCTTGCTGTGGGCTAGGCTTACATACCTGTCTTAATTCTACGAGCTATTCTCTTTATTTTCCGGTAGAGGGACAGAGGCTCAGAGTTTGAGGAGCATGCTGGGGCCAGAATCAGAGGTGGAGGAACAGGGATTTTAACCCTGGTCTGTTGAGGTCCAGAGGCGGTGGTCTTCACTGCTGTGTTATTTGGAACCCGGGATGAGCACTACCGCAGTGCCTGGCTTCTGAGAGGTGCCTAATACGCACGGCCACGGCTGTTACTGTGAATGCATGCAAGTGTAACATACATACAGTGAGTGTACAGATCTCAGGGCACGGCTCAGTTAATTTCCACATATGTATTCACCTGTAGAGATACCACCCACGTGAAGCCGCCGAACTTTCCTGCACCCCAGCAGGCTCCTTCTCGCGTCCCGACAGTCCACTTGTAATTAATGTGGAGTCAGGTCCATTGCCTTGTATGTGGGGTACCTGGGTAGCCTGGACACCCAGAATAAAGGGAAGAGCATATGTAGGATTTCCTGAGTTGGGATTTCTAAGTGGGGCGTCCTAGTTCAGCCCCGAAGAAGAAGGTGTCAGAGAATCCACTCTGATTTCTAGGGATGAGTAAGCTTGGTTTCACCTTCTCCTCCCCTTCTAGACACACTCAGTGGGAACCTGGAGCCGATGCTGTGTTTATTCACTGCCCTTGGAGCAAGGGTGGGTTGAAAAATTGTCACTTGCTTTTAAGCTTATCAGTTATGAACACACTGTTTCATGAAGGCTGGAACTCTAGCCAAGTCCTTCCCGGAGCCCTCCGGTGGGGGGGTGGGGGCGGTGCTGACCCTGCCAGGCCTCAGGGTTAGTCCACTTCTCCAAAGGCAGAAGGGAGCCCCTCTGTTGATTAGAGCCCCCCTCCCCTGCTTTTCTCTTTCTTTACTGTGAGGATCTTGACCAGCCACACTGGATGAGTGTGGTGGAGTCGGGGGGCTGGCTGTTGTCGTAAGTGTTTACTCTCAGGGTATGAGACGACTTGAAACGGCCCCCACACAAGGTACGACTCTCACCTGGTTTACAGGACAGATCCCTCCGAGGGGTGGAGTCAGGACCTCCCCTCATTTCTCACCGTCACGTGCTCTAAAACCACACTGTCTTGTCTACAGATAGCGGGACTGCACCCGTCAGGGACTCCACCCTGACGCCTGGAAGTTTGCCAGGTGCCTGAGGTAGAGGTTGGAAATGGCCCCTGCAGATTCCTTGAATCCTCATGAAGCCTCTACTGTGTGCCAGACACTGTTCTCGATGCTGGGGATACAGCAGGGCACAGCGAAGGTGCAAAGCCTCGCCCATTCTCCAGGGGCTTTGTTAGGCCCACATGTGTTTTTCCCTTTGAAGCTGATATTTTAAAATTGGAAGGTTCCATGTTGCACGTTTTTTTTTTTTTTTTTTTTTTTTTTTCAGTCTTCTCTGGAGAAATCAGAAGCTTTGGCAACATTGGTGGGCCTGCCTTCCTGCATCACAGCTAAACTGGCAGCAGCCTGCTCAGTATAGGGCTGGTCCCTTTCTGCTCACCTTTGTACCCATCCCTGGCCACACCTGTGCTACCTCCTCCACAGCTGAGGGATTGGATGTAGAGTGGGGGAGGCAGGAGGCTCAGGGGTGGGGGGCGGCTGGGGGCCACGTCCCAGCCCTGCATGCCCTTTGGGCTTCCTTTGGTTTTGGGCAGGTCCAGTGTGATTGGAAATGAGGGTCCCTGCAGGAGATGGGCTGCAGAAAGGCCACTGTTCATTGTCTTTAGATGTTCCTCCCCACCTTTCCCTCCCTAATTACCCCCAAATAAAATGACAGCAATTATGGGAGGCTATGTATTACAGTATAAAAACTCAGGAATCCTAAGAGAAGGGACTGGACTGGGAGCTCATGTTGCTGCTACTCTGGGCATGGCACTAGGCTGGCACTGTGGGCCCACTTGTCGCATTTCATTCTCTGCAACACACTTCCTATCATCATCTCCATTTTTCATAGAGAAGAAAGCTGAGGTTCCAAAGGGGTGACATTTCCAGTGTCACTCAGCTTGTACAGCAGAGCTGGGATTCCAGTCCAGAACTGCCTGATGCCAAATTCTATGCCTCTTCTCCTGTCACCAGTTTCACGGTGACCGTGGCTGAGTTACCTGACCCCTCCGCCCTTGACTTTCGCGGTGTATGAAGTGGACGGTGATGCGCTCAGGTACACGAAATGCAATCCAGGTGTATGAAGATGCTTCAAAACATTAAGAACTGTAGCACCTTCACACATTCTCATTAGTTTTTAAGGAAGAGACTGGATTGGTCTCTTGGGCAGCTGGGCGCCTTTTGAATACTGGGCCTGAGCTGGGGCAAGGGAGGGGGCAGTGGAGCCTAGAAGGGGGGAACTGATTTACCAGCCTTCACGTAAGCTGAAAGGGCTCCTGGCTGCTGTCCTCACTAATTAGAACAGAGATTTCTGCTTCTCTATGAGAACGGGAAGGTCTGGGCTGGAGCCCGGGTTACCTGTTCCATCTGTATTTTAATAGAACATTTATTTTAATAGGATTTAATCTTGAGATGCAAAGACGGAAACAGAAACAGTGTGTAAATCAAGAGGTAACCAAAACAGGCTGTCTGAAAACTAGATCTTCAAAGGTGCCAGGAAGAGCTTTTGAGTGTGACATCAACAAAGGCCAGTTACTGATAGCTGAGAAGGTCCCTCAAGGGCATGGCCGTGGAGAGGCAGGACACAGCCCGTGGTGGAAGTGATGGGAGCAGGGACACCTGGCTTCCACATTGCAGTTCCTCTGACCTTCCTTCCCCTTTTCTGGAAAATGCCCCCACCTCCCCCACCTCTGCAGCATTCACCCTGTCTTTCTCCTCCATGAGTACACAAACACAGGCAGCAGTCCTGATTATAAATGGATTGTGTTCCAAGCATTCATTTGTGCTGTTTCAAGTCACTTCCATCAATGTTTGTGGAAGGCCAGGTGTGTGCCAGGCATGGGACAACAGGATCCTGGAGGAGAATAAGATACTGTCCTTGCCTTAAGCTGCCTGTGCTCCAAGTAGAGACCGGACATGTAATGTGAACCCCATACAGAAGATGGTGGGTGCTGGAGGAGATGGTGACCTCCATCCTGGAGGTCAAAAGAAGGAGGGACCACCCCAAGGAAGGCTTCATGGAGTTGGTGGCGTTTGAGGTGGGCCAGGGAGACTGGACAAAATTTCTGAAGGGAGAGATGGAGTAGGGAAGTACATTCTAGTTAAATGGGACAGGGTACACAAAGGAATGGAGGTAAGGAGAGCGGCGGACACGTTCAGAACTCAGTTGGACTGTGGTGTGGATTTCACATTGGGCAGTAGTGGGAAATGAGGCTGTCAGGGTCACCTCAGGCCATTTTTGTTGGTGTTAAATGCCAAGGAGTGAAGGGCAGGTTAGGCTTCTCTGTTCCCTGCCTCCCCCAAACTCACATGGCAGTTTGGTGCCCTAGTTAGCTCAGAAACATAATTAGTATTACAGTTGAAATGGAGCTCTGTAACCTTTGTTTTATTGTAATGCTATTTATTGGGGTTTGGGGCTAGAGGGTCTTCATATTGGAGGAGTGGTAGGTGGTACCTCCCAAATGACTCTTGATTGGCAGTTTAGCTAAATGAGTCAGGAATCTTTTGGTTGCAGGTGACAGACCCCAATTCTAATGAACTTAAAGGGAAAGAGAAATGTATTGGTTTGGGTAATTGGAAGGTTCAAGGGGGACAGATTCAGGTACGGCCGGATCCAGGGCTAGAATAGTATTCTGGACACTGGTTCTCTCTCCCCATGTCTAAGCTATGCTTTCTTTTGGGTTGGCTGCATCCTCAGGTTGTCCACAAAGAAAGATGATGGCTATTCCAGGCTTAACATTCTGCCAGTGTAGCAATACCAACCAACAGGAAGAGCAAGTCTGTTTTCTGATGATTTTCGAGGGAGTCCCAGGGACCACTCATACTGGACACGGTGGGTCACGTGCCCACCTCTGAACTTTGGCCAGAGGGATGAGCTATGCTGATGGTCCAAGTCTAGGTGCCCCCCCCCCCGGTTCTAGGGGTGGAGTCACCTGGACTGAGAAAATAGGAGGGTGGGTCACCTAAGGAAATTTGGTATGTTGCTGTCAGTAGACCAGGGAATGGAAGCTGGACAGGAGAAAACAGCAGCTGTCTGCTCTCCTGGCCCCGGTGGTTTAGTTGGTGTTGGTCTCTGTTCAATCTTGTCTACTTTGCTGGTGGCTGCAGAGGCTGGTACTCTCCCAGATGCGGGGATGCCCCCTTCTGCCTCTGCTGGGTGAGGTGTTCTCTCTTCTTCCCTGATGCAGCATATTGGACCCCCCAGCCTTACTAAGCACATTCCTTGGGCACCCCCTTCCCAGAGTCTATCCCGGACATTGGGGCAGTCCAGTGCGTGACTGTGTCAGACCTTGCTTGGGGTCGGCCCTCAACTCTGGGGTTCAGTGATACTTCCCCATCCTCTTTTGCTGGTGCTCTGTGGGGCTTATTTGCCTCTCCACCCAGAAAGTCTGGATTCCTTTCATTTAGATTGCTCCTTCCTCTGACCATCTAGCCATTGATGCTCTTGGTCACAAGGTCCTGTCTGAGAGTGGGGCAGCTCTGTATGATCCATCTCCCTGCTGGAAGCTCAGGCCCGGCGGAGATCTCAGGGGTATGAGAGGTGGGGACCCCTAGACAGCAAGGAAGTAACTGCAGCAGGGCAGAGGGGCAGCCTGAAGCCCCACAGAAAAACCCAGGGAAAGTAGCACCATATGTGATCCTGAATGTACATGGTGTTCAAACAGTGGCCCTCAGTTTCCCTACCTGTGAAATGGGACTAGTTCTAATGAATGACTGATTTTCACTTGTTCTTTAACTGGAATTATTTGTGTAAGCAAAGCTCTTATTCAGCAATTCCACTTCTAGGTACATATGCCCAAAAGAACTGAACGCAGGGACTCAAACGGATATCTGCACACCCATGTTCATAGCAACATTATTCAGAACAGCCAAAAGTGGAAGCAACTCAGGTGTCCTTCAGCAGGTGACTAGATAAACAAAATGTGGTATATCCATACAAAATATTATTCAGTCACAAAATGGAATGGAATTCCGATACAACGTGGATGAACCTGAACACATTATGCTAAGTCACTAAGCCAGAAGGACAGAAATTTGCTTGATCTCACTTGTGTGAGGTACTGAGAATAGGTAAAAGCAGAGAGCCAGAAAATAGAATAGAGTTAACAGGGTTCGGGGTGGTGGTGGGGAAGAGTTATTGTTCAGTGGATCAGAATTTCTGTTTGGGATGATGGAAAAGATTCTGGAAATGGACAGCTGTGATGCTTGCATAATACTGAAAGCCTCTGGATTGCACACTTGAAAATGGCTAGAGGGGTAAGAGAACAAACATCTTATTCAGACCCTCATATGTAAAAAAAAGATAAAAGAGAGTGTTTCCCTGGTTGAAGATGGGGTAACCAGGTTGGGGGAGCTCTAGTCCTGTCTCCATGAGCACTGAAATACATTTGGGGCCAGAGTGCCTTGGGGAAGCCACAGCCCACCCTTCTCTACAGGTTCTGAAGTTGACGGTCCGCAAGACCTCTCTCTTGTCCAAGCCCATCCCCCTCCTCCAATGGTCATGTGTTGATGGGAAGGTCAGCTCAGGGAGAAGGCTCTGGAGAGACTGGGCCACCTTGTGTGAGCTCTCTTTTTATCCCAGCATTTTCCTTTCCTGTAGCTGTGGACTCCTGGACAGGCATTTGTCAGTGTCTTGTGGGGTTCTCCTTGGAGGCCAAGGGGACTGGTGGGTGGGTGGGGACTTCTGGGGGCTCAGCATGGATTCCAGTAGGAGTGTGGAGAGAAGAGTCTTGACTCTGAGCTTACCTTTGGGCACAGATCAGAGCCTGTGGCCACACGACAGAAGGCTTGGGTTTGGTGCCCACAACATGGATGCCTTCGGTGACTGCCAGCCAGACGCGAGCTGGGCAGCAGCCATTCCAGGGGGTGCTGTCCATGGAGAGCAGGCTTCAGGGTGGACATCTCTGCTGTTCCTGACCATCACACAGGCTTAGAACCTTCTTCTGAGCGTTTTCTGGGCTGCTTCTTGCCAATCTGATTTTTTTTAAAAGAAATGTTTATTATATTTTTAAAATCCATGTTCCTTGCAGAAAATTTGGAAAACACAGAAAAGTACAAAGACTAAAATAAAAATCATCTGCAATCCCAGATGGGGGATTGCAGAGATAACCACTATTAACATTTAATATATTTTTTTCTGGTCTTTTTTCCCTCTAAACACATACCCTCCCACACAGTGTATTTACATCTGCATCTACATCTGTTTCTATATATTCTAACAAACTAGGGATTATACTTTAGATATAATGTATTAGGACTCTTGGGGGCAAATGTCAGAAGCCCAGGTTGAATTAAACAAACAAAATAGGGGGATGTATTGGCTGTCATAACCCATTTGTAGAAAGGGCTGGGCCTCAGGGACAGCTGGATCCAGGACCTTGAGCAATCTCTGTTCCTCTCTGTCTCTTGTGTCTGTGTCTCTTTTTGTGTTGGCTTCATTCTCTTGGGCCATCTCTACCTCTGATGTTGAAACCATGGTTACAGACCACTGTGGGTTTAACATTTTAACGCTTTTTCCTCCAGAGAGGGGAAAAAAAATCTCCTTTCCACCAGCTCCATTTAGACAAACCCCAAGGAGTTCCAATTGGTTTGGATCACATGCCCATCTGTGCATTAATCTCTACATGGGGGTTGGGTGGGGATTTATGCTTGGCCCAGCCTGAGTCAGGGCTCATCCCTGTGGCTGGTGTGGTATTGTGAGCATAAGAGTCCTTTCCATTGGGAGAGGAGCAGATCCCTAAAGTAAAGGTGGGGAGTTTCATTATCAGATGAAGGGGTAAAAGTGACTTGGGCCAGGCAGAAACCATAGACAAAAGTTGCTTTGGCATTGGTTCCAGCCCTGGTGGGGGGGGTAGCACAGTGTTTTGAGTGGGCACGTGGGCCCTCATTCACATACCCATTTAACGAAAGATCAATTGATAGCATCCCATGAGCAGTACAGTTTGGCCACACCCATCACCATTACGCATATGTATAGTCCCTTCGACCCAGGGAACCCCCTTAGAGAATTTATCCCGCATCTATATTTGCACATGCGTGGAACGATATAGTACAAGGTCATTCACTGCAATATTGTTTGAAACAGCAAAATGCTGGAAACAAGCAAATGCCTATCAGTAGAGAACTGGGCACCTGGATTCATGCCCTGGAATGCCATGTGACTTAAAAAGGAATAGGGAAGCTTTCTAGGGTCCAATGTAAAGTTCTCCCAAGATATTCTGAGTAAAGAAAAGCAAGGTGCAGGATGGAGTGTACAATATATGCTGTTTTTTTTTTTTTTTGTATAAAAAAGGGTGAAAATAGGACTCCATCTTTGTGTTGGCTTATGTTTGCATAAAGAAACTGCAGAAGGATGTGTAGAAACCATTCCATGAGGTGGCTGGGGAGCTGCATGGGGACAAGGATAAGACAATGCCTTTCACCATATATATACATATATGTGTGTGTATATATATATATATATATATATATATATATATATACATATATGTATATATAAACATTTTAACTGTTTGTTTATTTATTTTGAGAGAGAGAGATAGTGAGCAGGGGAGGGGCAGACACACACACACACACACACACACACACACACACACACAGAATCCCAAACAGGCTCCACACTATCAGTGCGGAGCCTGACGGTGGGGCTTGAACTCACAAACTGTGAGATCATGGCCTGAGCTGACATCAAGAATCTGATGCTTAACCAACCAAGCCACCCAGGCGCCCCTCACCGTATACCTTCTAATACATTTGGCTTTTGAACTACATTAATGTATTATTAAAAATCAACAGATCATTTCCTTTTGGAGTGATCAACAAGTTTGGGAGTCAGAAATCCTGTGTCAGTGTCTGTTGCACACAGTGCAAATGTACCTAAAGCTGCTGAATTGTAGTGTTTAAAAAAAAATTTTTTTTAGTGTTTATTTATTTATTTTTTTTTGAGAGAGAGAGACAGAGAGAGAGAGTGTGCAAGTGGGGGAGGGGAAGAGAGAGAGGGAGACACAGAATCCAAAACAGGCTCCAGGCTCTGAGCTATCAGCACAGAACCTGATGTGGGGCTTGAACCTATGAACTGTGAGATCATGATCTGAGCCTAAGTCGGATGCTTAACTGACTGAGCTGCCCAGACGCCCCTGAACTGTATTCTTTAAAATGGTCAAAATAGTAAATTTTGTGTATGTTTTACCACCATTTTAGGAGTGAAAAAAAGTCAGCAGACCGAAAAAAAAGTGGAAAAGCCAGAAAAATAACCAACCAGAAAAACTCCATGGAATGTGAGCTCTGAAGTCAAGTGGCCTGGGTTCAAATCCTGCCTTTGCGATTTTGTAGCCCTGGGACTGTGCATAAATTGTTTAATTTCTCAGAGATTCAGGATAGTCATTTGTGAAGTGTGGATAATAAAAGAATCTGTATTCTGAGGGTGAATGAGAGGTTGGGATGAAGTGTGGTGCCCAGAAAACATGGGCCTCCCTGTGAGTTTAGCTCTGCAGGAAAGGAGGATGGCCACAGGAGGCTTACCACCTCCCCTCTCACTAGGTGGGACCTTTGCATTTTAGTGAAGACTCTTGAAGACTGAAAACATCCTAGACTCAAAGGGAGGAATGGTCGGAATTTCAGAAAAATTTATAGCTCCTTTCTGGGGACAATGAGTTCTTATCATTTTCCAGGGAGAGTTTAACTTTCACCTTGGCCTCCCCCTTTGGCCCCCAGGTGGTTGAGCTGGAAGCTGGAGAACAAATGACCTGCCCGTGGAAAGGGGGTGAGCCAGGAGAAGGGAGAAAGGACAGCCAAGGTTCAGACCGGAGATGGACGGAGCCTGAGCTAGCTGAAAGGTCCAAGCGGGAAGGTTTGAAGCTGGAGAAAATGAGGCAGTCATTGCAGACAAATGAGCCCCGACCTCCCTCAGCCCCTTATCTGCCTCTAGCTATTGCTCTCCGCTCTCCTTTACAGCAGAACTTCCAGAAGACCACCTCTGGCTTTGCTCCCCACGACGCCACACGGCTGCCTTTCTGCCCTCAGCTCAGAGTCATTTGACACAGCTCAGTGGTCCCTCCTTCTTAGAATGCTTTCTCCGTTTTGCTGGTGAAAGCTCCCGCTCCCGCTTCCCCTCTGTCTCCCGGCAAGTTCACCGCCTCCTCCTTCCCTGACTTCCAATGCATTGTGGAATTCTCTGTCTCCCTCCTGGTGTTCACCTGGGTGTCTGAAAGTCATTCCAGATGTAGCAGGTCTACAGTGAAATTCCTGTGCTCTCTCTAGCCCCCTACTCATCCCTTAGGTAGCTTTCACCATCTCACTTGCTTAGCCCAAATTCTCGGACTCACCCTTGACTTCTCTGTATTCTTCTTGCCCACATTCAATCTCGCCCTGGGTTATTGAGGTGACTTTGTATTTTTTGATTTGTATTTATTTATTTTTAAAGTTTATTTACTTATTTTGAGAGAGGGAGAGAGAGAGAGAGAGAGAGAGAGAGAGAGAGAGAGAGAGAGAATGCAAGCAGGGGAGGGGGCAGAGAGAGAGAGAGAATCCCAGGCAGACTCCATGCTGCCAGCACAGAGCCCGATGTGGGGCCCAAACTCACGAACCGTGAGATCATGACCTGAGCCGAAATCAAGAGTCAGATGCTTAACTGACTGAGCCACCCAGATGCCTCAAGGTGACTTTTTCACTGGCCTCCCTGCTCCCTGCCACTCTGCCCCCTTACGGTTCTTCAACACTGCAGTCTGAATGATCCTTTGAATCTGTCAGTCAGATCACATCTCTGTTCTGCTTACAACTCTGCCTTCTATGGCTTCCTGTTTCCTCATAGTAGAAGCCAAAGTTCTTACCATGGCCATGGGCCCTACATGATCTGTTCCCTGTGATTTCTTTCTTCCTTCCTTACCTTCCTTCCTTCCTTCCTTCCTTCCTTCCTTCCTTCCTTTCTTCTTTCTTTCTTTCTTTCTTTCTTTCTTTCTTTCTTTCTTTCTTTCTTTTCTTTCCCCCATGATTTCTCTGCCCTCAGCCCCTGTTCTTTATTCTGGGCTCTGTCTGCACTGGCCACACTGGCCTGTTTGCGACTTCTTGACTAATTAAGGTATGCTTCTACTTAAGGACCATAGCCCTTGCTGTTCTGTCTACATGGAATGCTTTTCCCCAGACACCCTCACCACTTGCTTCCTCACTCCCTTCAGGTCTTCTCTCAGATGTCATCTTCTCATCGAGGTCTTCTCTGATGACCCTGTTTAAATTTGCAAACTGTTCTCTGCTTTATTTTTCTTCGTGGCATTTGCCAGCACTTGATATACCTCATATTTAAACTTTTTATGTTATTAGGTGTTGATTATCTCTTTCCTCCACTAGAATATGAGCTCCAAGAGGGCAGAGGTTTTTGTCTGTTTTGTTCACTGTTCTCTCTCTGTGGCCTGGAACGGTGCCTGGCACATAGAAGATGCTCAACAGGAATGAACGAATCACATTTGGTTTTCATAGGGAGGGTAATAGGATGACATTTCAAGGCCTTATGTGGCTCATATGATCAGATTTACATTTTGAAGGGTCACTGGAGCTCCTGGGGAGAAATTATTGGAGTGGGACAAGAGTGGGATTGTGGATATTGGTTAGGAAGATGTCAGTGGCTTCGGGATGCTGGTGGAGGGGGATGGAAGGACATCGACGGACCCGGGAAAAATGTAGCAGGTAGAATGAAGGGATCATTGATTGTTGGAGCTGCGCTTCTCAAACTTTACTGTCTGTGCACGTCACCTGGGCATCTTGTCAAATTGCAGATTCCCACTGGCAGGTCTGGGGTAGGCCTGAGAAACTGCATTTAGACCAGCTTCCAGGGGACGTCCTGCTGCTGGTCCACGACACAGCTTGAGTAGTAGGGGTTGGATGTCAGGCATAAGGCAGGAGGAAGAGTCAGGGTGCTCAGTGCCTTTATTTGGGAGACAGAACTTGGGAGGAGGAACAGGTTGGGGGAAATGGGGTCACTTCTGGGCATGTTGATTTTGAGGTGCTGTGAGATCCCAAGTGTAGATGTTCAGTTGGCAGTGGGGTCTGTAGCTGACAGGAGAGGCCCGAGCAGGAGACAGACAATTGGGGGTCCTCATAGGGACAGCAAACGCAGCCCCAGTGTGGGTGAGACTGAGTAGGGAGAGGGTGCATTGAAGGTGGTCAGGGCTGTGGGGACCCCTACTCTCTGGAAGTTGTATTATTGCCATGAAAGATGGATTGCCAAGGCAAGGGCATTGGGTTAAGATACCTGATTGGATGTGGGGCAGATGTTTTTCTTCACTAGGCTCATTCAATACTGTCCTGACCTTGGGGGTTTAATAGCCTCACAAAGAAAATGTGCAGGAGCCTTTTCCCTGAAGGCAGTGGCCAGTCCAGGGCACATGGAGGAAGCCAGACAGTTCTGGTTCTCAAGAAGGCAGGACATCCTCCAGTTTTGGTGCAGCTGTCCTGATGGGCCTGTCCTGGAACATTTGGGGGTTCTGCTGCCTTGGACCCCCAGCGTGGACTTGGGCGAACCTAGTCTCAGATCCCACTTAGCCAGGCAAACTGGAGCAAGGCACCGCACCTCTCTGGACCTGCATGATGGGGTAATAATAGCCGTGGTTGTGAGGGTCAGTGAGATGTTGTGTATAACATGCCGAACCCAGAGGCTATAGAGTTGTAATAGTTCTCTCCAGAGGGTGTGCACAGTCAGGATGGGCACTGGACTTGCCCACTCCCTCCCTCCCCGCTCCCCTGCACGCGCCTGGCTTGGCCCCACTTCCAAACACTTCTCACGTTCATGGTCCTGCCTCCTCCTCCAGCCCTCTCCTTGGCTTGAGCCCTCTCCTGCCATTTAGATCAGTCCCCATGATCTCTCTTGCTCTGAATCACACCCCCACTGGTGCCCATACGTTCAAGCCGGTCTCTCATCCATTCACTTTTCCATTCTGAGCCTGGCTGTAAACCCCCTGGGGGTGTTGTCCATCTGTTCATCCATGTCCCCCGTTGCTCTTTGGTCCTTGAGGCTGGGTAGGTGCTGAGGACCCAGTGGGGATGAGGCAGGCCTGATCCCTCCCCTTACGGAGCGCTCAGTCGGGTGGGGAAGACAGGGATCCAGCGGGTGGTTGCGGTGGAGGGGCTGGGTGCTGTGACACGGGAGGCTGTGCTGTGGCAGCAGACAGCACAGGGGGCCTGACCCAGGGTGGGCATGCCATCTCCAGGAAGGGACATTCTGGCAAGTCTGGAGAGGGGGTGTGGGCAAGGAGAAAGTGGACGGAGGGCTGTGGTGGGAGTGACAGGTGGCTCAGTAGAGGAACGGACAGGTTTTGTGGGCTGGGGGGCAGGTGAGGAGGGGACGTGAGAGGGATGAGATGAGGTTGGGTGGGTCCAAGACAAGGGGCTCTTGAGGGCATGTTAAAGAGTTGGGTTTGGTCCTAATGGTGGAGGGGAGCCATTGAAAGGAGGGTGCTGCCATTTACTTTGCACTAATTTTCCACTTTCATTTCTGTTCATTGTGGTGGATACACATAGAACTTACATTGTAGCCATTTTGATGTGTACAGTTCGGTGGCATTATTTTTGATCACCAAACAGAAAGCCTGTCCCCGGTAGCAGTCTCTCCCTTTCCCCTCTACACCCCTAACCACCCACCAATCTGCCCTCTGTCTCCAGATTTGCTTATTCTGGACATTTCACTTAGATGGAATCCTATAATATGTGGTCTTCTGTGATGGGCTTCTCTCACCTGGCATCGTGTTTTCTCTGTCTTTTAGCCTATGTTAGTACATCGTTCCTTTAAAAACATTTTTTTTTTTAAGTTTATTCATTTTGAGAGAGAGAGAGAGTGTGCATGTGAGCGGGGGAGAGGCAGAGAGAGAGGGAGAGAAAGAATCCCAAGCAGGCCATGCACTGTCAGTGCAGACCCCAAAGTGGGGCTCGATCTCACGACCACGAGATCACGACCTGAGCTGACATCAAGAATTGGACGCTTAACCAACTGAGGCACCCAGGCGCCCCAGGACATCATTCCTTTTAAAGGCTTATTATACTAATGTCCTTTTAAAGGACATAGCGTATTTTATTTATCCATTCATCTGTGGTTGGTCGTTTGGGTCATCTGCACATTTTGGCTATTGTGAGTCGTGTTACTGGGAGCATTTGTGCACAAGTTTTTGTTTGAACCCGTGTTTTCACTTCTTTGGGGTATGTTCCTAGGAGTGGAATTGCTGGCTCGTGTGCTGACTCCGTGTTTAACTCTCGGAGGATACGCTGCCCGTTGTTTCCCAAAGAGGCTGCGCGGTTACACATTCCCACTGGCATGGTACAGGGTTCCAGTTTTTTCACGTCCTTGCCAACACTTGTTATTTACTATTATTTTTTAAAATTATGGTTATCCTGGTGGGTGTGATCAGCTTTTCACTTTAGAAAGATCCTTGTGTCTGGAGCATAGATTGAGGGGTGCGGTGGACGGAGATGGGTTAGGATGGGGTGGCCGTTGTCCAGGTGAGAGATTGATAGGTGACCAGGTGACAGTGGGGTGGAGAGAAGAGACCAGTTTGGGAGGTGGTGAGGACTTAGTGAGATGCACTGAGGCCTTGGGTGGGGAAGAGGGGGTCAGGCGTGACTTACATGATATCCCTGCAGGCTAGCTCTGCGCCAGCACATGATGGGTGCTTTATAAATACTCACCCGAACACTAGATTCCCGAGGAGGAGAAATGGGCCTTTGGAGCTCTTTGTGCTCTTACGGATGGCCCTTCCCATGGCTGTGCCTGATATAATCCTCGGGCTTGGAGGGGAGGGTGAAGAGAGGTCTCAGGTAGCCCCTCTTCTGAGGGAGGCGCAGGGTTACGGAGCCCCCTGATCTGGATCACCTCCATCCTTCTTCATTTCCAGGTCTCCAGGAGACCACATGGTGGGGCTGGGGAGCTGGAGAGAGTGGCTTTTTGGGGGAGGGTGTGAACCTGTGGGGACCAGTCCAGGACCGGACTGGCAGCTCTGAGGACGTGGAGCCTTTTCTGGGGTCCCCAGCCTCAGGGTAAAAGCACTTCCTGTGTATAGGTCACGCCACGTGAAATTCCCTGCTGCTCCTCCAGGGACACCCAGGGAGAGCTCACAGGTTTCCTCCATTCTTGACGCTTCTGTCAGGGTTCCTGAGGACCCAGAAAGACCTGGCCCAGCCCTTTGTGTGGTTCTCGTTGACGTTCTTGCCATAGGCCCCGCCTCTGGGTGTACCTGACCTACTGGGGTTTCTCCAGCTCTGCAGCCTTTTAATGATGGATTTTGGCCTAGATAAGGAGGGAAGTGTCTTTCGATCTAAAAGCTTGCAGCAGCTTCCCTTTTCTTTCTCCTCTCTCCTCCCTTTTCTCTCTTTTCTCTCTCCCTTTTCATCCTCTGCCCCTCTGCCGGGTTCCCCTGCCCCCAACCCGCTTCTGTAAATCTGTAAAACAAACACCTTAAAAAAAATCCCATTCATCTGTTCCGTGTGCAGCTCCAAGCAGGATAAAGCCTCTGCCTCCCTTGGGAGCTGGCTTTTGAGCTTTGGGCATTAGCTCTGTTTATGTGGCTTGGGACAACTGGAGGAGAATCCCAGGGCACTGCCGTGTGGCCCGGGGCCTTGTCAGGCCTCAGAGGCTCTGACCCAGATACGTGGGTGGGTGGCCCTCTGCTCACCTTCCGGTCCAGAGAGGGACCAAGAAAGGACAGGCAGGGGGCCAGAGATCACTAACCTTTGAGCGGTGGCAAAGCCAGACGGTCTGCTGCAGTCACCCCTGGCCTGTGGGCTTCTTGGCCGACTGGACCTCTGCCTGTTCTCCTCTCTCCAGGGAGAGCGTGGGGACTGGAGGTCAGATTTGCTGGGGGGGGGGGGGGGGGCACCTCCGCCCAATGATGGCTCATTGTGTTCCCAGCTACCCAGGTGAACCTTGCAGCAGCAGCAGGTGCTACCCTGACAAGCACACGGCCATGTCCTTGGCCATGTCCTTTGCTCTGCCGAGGGAATTTATTGTTCAGCACCGTGGGAGGTGTGGGGGGTTGCAAGGAGCACACTAGGTGTCCTCCTCAGGAGCTTGGAGTTTGCACTGCAAGTGAGAACCCTGCTCACAGGGCTGGACCCTGACGGAACAGGGAAGGTGAAGTTCAGCCAGTCCATGTTTTGCTGCCCAAAGGCGGAGGGGGCAGGGGGTGGTGGTGGTGCAGAGGGGCTGCAGCTGTTTTCGCTTTTATTCTTTGCTTCGGTGGCCTGTTCATTCACTCGGTGCATGAACGGGATAGCTCGGACCGCAGATTGTGGAGTCAGACTTCTTGAGTTTAGAGTTCTGGGTTCCCTCCAAGAACTGGCTGTGTTTCCCAAGCCTCAGCTGACTCATTTATGTAGATGAAAACATCTCCTTGTCCTGATCATCCTCACAGAATTGTGCTTGGCAGAGAAGGTGATAAGAAACCTCATCAGTGTAATTATTATGCAAATGTAAGGTCTTAGTTTTTGAGGGCCTGCAGTGAAGGAATGTGGCCCTGGGCCCCGTGGGCGTGGGTGGGCTGATGACGTGGCCCCTGCCTTCAGAGCGTATATAGCTACCATGCCGGCCTGCAACTAGACACATTTCATGGAGGATCTGGCTGGAAGGTTCTCATCATGTTTTCTCATGGGGCACTGGCCCAGCATGGCCCTCAAGCTCTTCAATTCATTCAACAAATAGTGACTGAGTGGCCACGGGAGCCAGGCAATGTTTAGGCGCACGCTGGAGGCCAGCAAAGGGCCCGGGTGCCCCCCAAGTCTTGAAGCTGTGCCCGCCTCCTCTAGCAGAAGGAGGCTCTGTGTCCTCTACATCCTGCCACACGCTCTCAGGTTCTGAGTCCACGGGCTTCAGCGGCGCTCATTGGCTGGATGATTTTTGTGGCTGGCCTAGATGTGGCCTCTTCCTGTCACTCTTTGGTCTGGCCAGCTGGGGCAGAGAGTAGATCTGGGAGGGGGTGACAGAGTCCCTGGGCAGGGGCCTTTAATTCTCAGTGGCCCCAGCTGCCTGTGGAGGCCGACCTCGTGCCTCCTGGGGAGAATAATGCCATTTCCGTGGACAGACCCTTCCAGTGTTACTGACGTTGATGCATCAGCTTGTCACTTAAGTGACCAGGGCAGCTGGAAATGATGCAGCAGGGGGGCCAAAGCAGCAGCCTCTCCTCAGCCCCGATTCCCTGTGGCAGGTGCTGGGCCTGCTCCCTGAGGCCTCGTGTGCTCTGACTTGATGGGTTGCAGGAAGTAGATGTGGCAAGGCCCTTCCCCACACCCAGACTCCTTCATTAGATGCCTCTGGATTCTTTGAATTTTTTTCCCCCAATGAGTATGTAATGATATTTATAATAAAAATGTACAATTCAGAAATAGAGTGATGGCCTCTCACTCAGTGATGTCCTTTTTAAAAAAAATATTTATTTTTGAGAGAGCACAAGTGGGGAAGGGGCAGAGAGAGGGGGACAGAGGATCTGAAGCCGGCTCCATGCTGACAGCAGTGAGCCTGATGCAGGGCTCGAACCCACGAACTGCAGGATCTTAACCCGAGCTGAAGTTAGATGCTCAACCGACTGAGCCGCCCAGGTGCCCCTCAGTAATGTCCTTTGAAATAATCCAGGATAGGTTATTTGTATTTAAAAGATATTTCTGTAGGGAGTTAGCAAATGAAAAGCAGCTTTCTCTTGAAAAAAACCCAAGAACCAAAATAACTCATGTCAGGCTCTCTTCCCAAGCAGCATATCTTTTGGGCATCACGTTGGTCTAGGAGGAAACCCTCAAGGCTCTTGAACTACTCTTTTCCCAACAGAATTTAGCCAATGATTCCAGTGTCTGAGCCGCCAGCTCTCAGAGACCAGGGCTACTGCGGTGGGGAGCCATTTAGAACTTGCCACCCAGGGTCCCTTAGAATCCTAGCTTTGCCACTTACTTGCTGTAGGACCTTCCACTTAACCTCTCTAAGCCTCAGTTTTTTTATGTGTAAAATGGGAGCATGGTTCTGTACCTCCTTCATAGGGTTGTAGAAAAGATTAAATGAAATAATGCTTGTCAAGAGCTTTACATTGTACTACATGAATATTAGCTAGGATTATGATGAGGATGAGGAAGTACGGATATTTTTATTATCTTTACCATCCATGTCCAGAGGAGTAATCCAAGATCAAGGGAGTGACATGAGCTTAGACCAAACTAGCGGGGAATGGGTTTACTCTGCCTCTGCCTCTTGAGCAGGAAGTTGAGGTCAAAGTAACAATCTGGTCTACTCAGCCAAATTGCAGTGGAGGTAACACTGGCCTGTCCCATGCTGCTCTTTTAGCCCTCCAGCTCTCAGGGTCTGTGAGCTCCTCATTTTGTTTATCCACTGTTTAGTTCATTCAGTACCGGTCACTATGCTGGGGGCTGGCCTGGCAGGCAGGGTTCATGTCAGAGACCAGGGAAGCGGCCTGGACAGGGGCAGCCCATCAAGGCCCTCTGTTCTCACTGAGTCAGGAGGTGAGCCTGGCCAGGGGAGTGAGTTTCTGTTCATTACTTGGAGATCTTGGTTATCCAGTGTGCTCTGGGTTGCCAAGTTCTTTTTCTGAACCTTCCAGTCATACCACACTGCAAGGGTCATGCCTGTTTTCCAGTGTGTTCCTGGAGGCATGCACAGTTATCTTGTCCTTCCTTTCCTAATTTCCCGGGGAAAGAAGCTAATGCTAGGAGGAGGCAAGAGGGCTGATATCACAGGTTTGGTTCATCGGCATTAGATTCTGGAGGTTGGATTGGAGCATGTTGGTAAGGTGAGATCGCAGCCCTGACCCCCTGGGCTGAGTCAGCTATGCTTGGTTGCTTGGCTGCAGGTGGACCCCTTGCCCTGGCCATTCATCTCCCAGTGATGTACCATGGTCACACACAGGAAAGGGCGAGAATGAAAAGGGGCCACGTGCTCTGTCTCAGTGTTGGAAAACAGCTCCAAGCATTTGTCTTTCTAATGAACGAAGCTTTCAGAGATTGGGAATAGCATTATTCATTGAAAAGACTACATATTTACCCTGAAATTCTATGGTCTGTCTCCACCGAGACTCAGTTGTTTGAGCCAGTGATGAAACTCTATAACTGGCGTGTTCCTGAGTAATAACATATTCAGAAGAGTTAAGAGTTAAGAGGCAGAGTCTGGGAGTGTGGTGGAGTGATAGCTTAGCGAGGTGAGCCCAAGTCCGGCAGATAGTTGGGTGGTTCCTTAACATGGATGGTTTAACACACACCTATGCTGGGCATGAGGATGTGGGGCTTTTTCGCTCCTGGGGTCTACTAGGAATTCTGCCAAGACTTGGGACCACGTAGTAAGCAGTGTATCCTTATGTTAGCCTCATTTTTTGGTTCAATAGTCGAGCTTTACTTACTATGATTGTGTAAGAATCGCTTATTGTTGAGCCAAGGAGGGCACTATAATTATGTTTCCTTTCTTGTAGAAGTTTTTATTTTTCCCGGAGTTAGTGATTAATGCGTTTCTTCCATTAGCATAGTTTTCTGTGTACTTATTTTTGTTTTTCTGTTTTACTATTTTTATTTATTGTCATAATTCCTTGAGTAGTCTTTTTTTTTTTTTCTACCAAGAGTTTGCACCTATTAGATATCCTGTTAGTTCTGTTCTTTTCATCAGGAGGCTTCACTTCCAGAGCCCTCTATCCCCTACTGCACCTGTTATGGTAAAAGGATAGCCATTTTATTAGGCACAAAATCTGTAGGTTAGAATTTCAGGTAGGGCACATCAAAGGTGGATGGCTCATCTCTGCTTCACAATGCCTGAGACCTCATCCTGGATGGCTCAGATGGCTGGAGATGGCTGGGATGCTCAGCTGGGGCCATACGTCTGGGGCCTCAGTTCTGGCTTGGTTCCTAGGTTTCTCTTGTCGCATCTGCTGCGGCTGAAATGTCCAAAATGGTTTCTTCACGTGTGTGGTGTGGACTGGATGTCTGGAACATCTGGAATTTGGCTGGTATCTGTATCTCCATGTGACTGGCCATAGGACGGTAGTCTCAGGATAGTTGGACTTCTTACATGCTGGCTGTTTTCCCTAGAGTAAATGTTCCTAGAGATCGAGGTGGAAGCTTCAAGGGTTCCTGTGACTCAGCCTTGGAAGAAGTTAAGTAATGTTATTTCTGTCCCATTCTGTTGTTCCAAACTGAGTTACAGGGCCAGCACAGGTTCAAGGCAAGGGGAGGTACACGGGCATCCGCATCAAGAGATATGCTCATCAGGAAGCCAACTTTGGAGACTAGCTACCACAACTCTCTTTCTTATCCGTTACTTCTTCCTGGAACCATTTTTGGTCAGGTATTGGATCCTCTCATGTTTTTATCTTTATCTTTTCTTTTTCATTTTCCACATCTTTGTCTTCTTGTTCTTTTTTGGGAACTCTGACTTAGTCTTCACATCATGTTTTTATTTTCTAAGATCTCTTTCTCTCCTGATCATTCCATTTTTTTATAGCATTCTCTCCTTGTGTCATGGATACAAAATCTTGTCTTATCTCTCTGGGGATATTACTTTATAGTAGTGTTTTGGGGTCCCCATTGGTTCCTTGCATTGTCTGTTACCTTCGGGTTCCTCTTGATTATTTTGACATCTCTCCCTGATGCTGGAGTCTTTCCTCAAATGTCTGGCCATCCTTGGCTGTCTCTCTGTACCCAAGAGTGAGGCACTAGGAAGTGGATTGGGAACTGTGTGCTTGGGCTGGCCTGCCACCTGGGAGCTTCCATGCAGGGTGATGATTAGGTAGCAAACTGCCCTTTCCATTGGAGTCCAGATGTCTTTTCTCAGGGATTGTTGCTCAGTTTCTTATGGTGGTGAGGGTTGGCAAGGTCATCTGGCAGCTGAGGAAGTGACAGGTTGGGAGGCTGTCCAAAGGCTCTGTGTCTTAAGTATCAAACACTCCGCTGGGGTCATTCCAGCCCATCTTCCAGGCACAAGCCATCTTTTATAGGCTGGATTTTCCTCTTCTGTTACATTTGCTCTTGTCATTTCACACTTAAAAAAAAAACTGTTATTTTAAGGGGCTTTAGAAGAAGCAAAATAAATGCAGGTAATCAGTCTGATATGTTCATCATGGAAGTTTCAACAGAGACAGATATAGTCTGTCTCTACTTCTATGTTCGTATCCATATCCATATTTATATCTATCTCTCCTAAAAGAAGTGAGAGAGAACTACTTAAAAATTATTTTTTGTTAGGGTGCCTGGGTGGCTCAGTCAGTTAAGCATCCATCTTTGGCTCAGGTCATGATCTCATGATTCGTGGGTTCGAGCCCTGTGTCAGGCTCTGTGCTGACAGCTCAGAGCCTGGAGCCTGCTTCGGATTATGTATCTCCCTCTGTCTCTCTGCGCCTCCCCTGCTCACGCTCTGTCTCTCTGTGTCTTTCAAGAATAAACATTAAAAAAAATATTTTTTGTTGTGATGCATGCCATACATCTAAACTGAATTATGCAGTAAGCCCCCACGTACTTGGCATCCAGGTCATGAAATACTAACAGGCTGGGAAAATGCTGATATTCTGTGCTTTTGTGGCTCCATGGTTTGTGATATTGGTTCTGAAGCTATCTGAGGCCGTGACCCTGTGAGCTGGCCATCTTTGCCCTGACCATGATGTGGCTCCTTCAGCTGAGGCCAGACGGTGCCAAGCAGAGTGGCTGAGCGCTGAGGCTGAGCACGTGAGGGAAGCTGTTTCCAGGTGATACAGTGCGTTTAGTCTGGATGACACACGTACCCGCACCTCTCTTCTCCTCACTCCTGACTCTCTGCTAAGGCTTCTGTACTTTCCTGATCCCTCCTGGGTTTCCCAGGACCCCCTGACTTGCGGTGTGTCCAGAATGAACGCTTTATCATCTGCCTTTCACAAACCTAGTTCTTCTCCTCAGATGTGTCATGTTCGAAGCACCCATCACTTGGTTTTCTGACACCCAGCCTTTTAGCTTCTCTTCTTCCTACTGTATCACTAAATGACCTTTTTTTAAAAAAGTTTATTTATTTTTGAGAGAGAGAGAGCGAGCGAGCATGGGGGAAGGGGCAAAAAGAGAGGGGGGCTGAGGATCTGTGCTGACATCAGACAGCCCAGTGTGGGGCTCGAATTCACAAACTGTGAAATCATGACCTAAGCCAAAGTCAGAAGCTTAACTGAGCCACCCAGGTGTCCCCCAACACCCAAATTTCTGACTCCGTGACTCTTGGGCCCACACCACACCCCTCAGAGTCTGCGCTTACTCATGTGTGAGCCGTATGGCGTCAGTCAGTCCTAAAAGTTGTCTGTTGGGTAAGGCTTTTCCCAGGAGTGTGGAGATGTGCCTGTGTGTGTAGGCTGGTCCATCAGCTCTGAGATGTAATACAGGAGGCTCACTTGTCCCTAACCAGGGGCCATAGCCGGGTCTCCAGGGCGGGGTCACCCTCCTGTCCTGTTCCTCCTGGTGCCTGTCCTTTTTCTTACCTCTGGCCCAGTCGAGGGATTCGGGGCCCTCCTTGCCATCCTCACTCAACACATCTGGAGAGAAGCCAGCGTGTTCTTTGAAGCTACAGGCACGAAGTATCACCCAGAACTCCCCTTGGTCCCATGTGTAGCCCCCTTTCATTGCCCAGGGTGTGGCTTATTCACCTCCTGTGCTGCCCTGGGTTCTGCTGTCAGTGCATTCCTTATGGGGGACCCACAGACCCCGTGGATGGACCCCTGATGCTCATGCCTTTTTTTTTTTTTTTTTTTTTAATAAGCGCTATGCCCAACATGGGGTTTGAACTCATGACTCCGAGATCAAGAGTCGCATGCTCTGGGACACCTGGCTGGCCCAGTTGGTAGACCGTGCAACTCTTGGTCTTGGGGTCTTGGGGTCATGAGTTCAAGCCCCACGTTGGCTGTGGAGATTTGTTTTAAATATCTTAAAAAAATAAAAAGAGTTGCATGCTCTACCAACTGAGCCAGCCAGGCACCCCGACATTCATGCTTTATAAATATGTGTCTCTAAACCAGCTGTGCCTCCTGATAGGTTCTTCCTGAGATGTGACCTGCTCACTTTTTGCACACTCGTGCTGAGGTGATTTGGGAACTGCGCTCTCTGGAGAACAGGAGAGAGGCTGCCTGTGGGATTTGGGCACCTCCCCTTGCCTCTCCAGGCCTCGATGTCCTTGTCAGTGTGATTAGGCTGTTGAATGGTTTCTAATGGTTTCTCCCAGGGCTGCTGGTCTGTGTCCATGAACCCCAGGATTGGGTGTGCATGGTGGGGGTGGGGGTTTGCCATTTTGCATCCTTGGGGAATTTTGAGTCATCAAAGGTCCAGAGTTGGGGTCCGAATCTCCAGGAACCAATTAGAGTGTGCACGGGGATGGGACATGACACCAGAGTCAACCATGCCAGATGCTTCCAGGTGAGCAGTGCCTGCTCTTCTCAAGGGGAACCGGTGGGGCACTGGTACTCACTCCCTTCGCCTGCTGGCACCTCTCACTCCCGAATCCTGTGCCCCCTTGTGTCCCCTCGCCTCCCCGCCAGCCCCGTGGGGCTCTGTTCTTCTCCGCTTCCACATCGGCCCCAGCACAGGACAGACGTTAACTCCCTCACCTCTCCGTCTGTCCCTTTGGGGCTTGGAATCAAGCCATGCGCATGTGCCAAGAGCCTGGTGGCCCCCACACAGTGGCTGGGCTCTCCTGTCCCTGCCTCCCAAGCTTAGGGTCCAAAGTACGTGGGCATCCGAGTTCCCCCAGGTTTGAAGCTGTCCCTGCCTCCTCTCTGTGCTCAGATTCACTTTCTGCCTTGACCCCCCTCCCCTGCGCCCACTCCCTCCCCCCTCATTTGATGGCTGCCTTGGCAACAACGACAGTGGCCAGGTATCATGTTTTTGCTGTGTGCCAGGCACTGTGCTAAGTGCTTTATAGGCTTATTCAGGCCACTGGTGAGGTGGGTATAGTTACACCATTTTACAGATGTGGAAACTGAGGGGCATGGAGATGAAGTGACCTGACCAGGGTCACATAGCTAATCGGTAAGGCTGGAATTCAAATCCAGGCTTGTTGGGCCATAAAGCCGGTGCTTTTGATCTTACTGTACACACTGCCCACCTGCCTTGCTTGAGGCCAGAGCCTGGTTCTCTCTACTCCATCCAGCCTGCTGCCCGGGTGACTGGCCATGCCTGCACGGAGCCTCTCAAGGTGCTTCCAACCATGGGGATGCCCCAGCACTGCTTGCTGCCAGAATGAGGGTTATGTGATTGTGTGCTGGGTCTGGGGTCTCTGTAGCCGGCAAGGCAGACTCCTCTGGGTATGGACCTCAGCCTGCACCCGGCCTGGTGTCCCCTGCTCATCCGTCCCCCTGGCCCGCCTTACCCAGGGACCACATAAGTATCTGCCACCATAAAAACTGTCAAGACACTAGCCCTCGAGGAGTTGAACACGATTTTCTGAGTCCTGTTCAGGGAACGGGCGTTGGGAGTTAGCCCGCCCATTCTGCAGATGAGAAAGCGGAGAGACTGAGACTTTGAGGTTCAGCTCGTCAGGCTTCTAATTCTTCTTTCCTCTTATTGTGTCTGATTCTTACGATGATTTCTCATGAATCTTTTATATTATGTTATTTCCTATTGTTTATGGTTTAGTTGGTTGTATAGGATGGG
This sequence comes from Panthera leo, assembly GCF_018350215.1. NCBI lineage: Eukaryota > Metazoa > Chordata > Mammalia > Carnivora > Felidae > Panthera > Panthera leo. Next base: position 13,943,723 of record NC_056692.1, on the reverse strand, counting down.
GAAATGTGATCAGCTAGAACTCAGAAGATCTCTCCAAATCAGTGACAGTGCAGGTACTCCTGAGGGCTGGGAGTGGGGACGAAGGGCGTGGCTGGGATCCCAGTCAGTGTCTGAAGCATTGCCGCACAGGCAGAGCTTGCACAGCCCGGGGCCCTGCGGGCACCAAAGGGCAGCCGGAGAGGACAGTAAGCAGAAGTGACAGAACTAGAGTCCAGTTAGCCCCTTCTCTCTTGTTCGTTTTTAAAAATTCAGTTTTAATCTACATGCCATAACATTCACCCTTTTATACCCAATGCTTTTTAGTGTATTGACAAAGTTGTACAACTGTCACCAGCATGTAGTTCCAGAACATTTTTATCACTTTGGAAAGAAACTCCCCGTTCCTCTCCATTCTCTGTCTGCCCCTGGTGACTGCTAGTCTACTTTCTGTCTCTGGATGTGCCTGTTTTGGACATTTCACGTAAATGGAATCATAATAACATGTGGCCTCTTGTGTCTGGCGTCTTTTCACGTAGCGTAATGTTTCCGAAGCTCATCCACGCTGTGGCATAGGTCAGTACTTTGTTCCTTTTTATGGCTGAATAATACTCCATCCACAGACCACATTTTGTTTATTCATTCATTGCGTGCGGACACGGGGTTCTTTTCACCTTTTGGCTGTTGTGAATGGTATGCCTCATTCCTTTTTGGTTGCGTTTTCCCGGGAAGCTTCTTATAGTGGCCAACTGTCTGCATTCCTTTAGCTTGGCTATTTGGAAAACGGGAGAAAACCCAGCCAAGCATGGCTGGGTGGCTGGGGACCTGGTGGGGTGAGAGATGCAGAGGGGGTTTGTGGGTTTGGGAGAACTCTCTTCCGGAGGAAGGCTTAAACCTGGCCCCAGAGCCATCTGCTGATAGGTGAAAGGTTTTCCTGTTGATTATTAACCAGTGGTTATGCTCCTGAGAGTAGTTCCCTGGGGCTAGCATGGGTGCTTATTTGAGATGCCAGAAATGTTTTCAGAGACATTAAACAGTCCTGGACCCTCACTTCTCTCTCTCTACTCGGAGACCAGATCACCATTTTCTGGGTTATAGTAACAATAAATATGATGAAAATAACAATAGTCTACGTTTGTATAGGATTTTATGTTTTATTTCACGGCCATTACATTTAATTCCTCAGAACATCATCACCCCCATCTTTGCAGATGTGGAGAAGTGAGGTAACCTACCCAAGGTCATGCAGTGGGGTGGTGGGTGGAGCCAGACTGGAACCTGGGAGTCCCTTGATCCCTAGTGGAGGGCACTTTCATAGAAGTGTGGGGGACATGGCGGCTGCGGTGGCCTCAAATGGTCTAGGGTAGAGAAATCGAAGCTGGATAGGGAGGAGCTGGAGGCCAGGGTACTGTAAGTAGGGCCCCCACCTGGGGTGTGTCCAGTGCCCTGTGAACAGTCCCATCTGGTGACCCATCTCCTGGCTTTCTCAGCTTCTCCCAAAGGCTCTCTGATCACTTCCTCCAGAGGTTTGCATTTGGCTAAAGCCAGCCAGGCCCTCTCCCAGCTGCCCCAGGATCGCCCATGCTTCTGGGGAAGGAATCCCAGAGCAGAGACCCTCAGTGGCAGATGGTTTTGGGGCAGAGGGATGCTGCGTGGGTAGCACCTCCAGGACCCCCGGAGGCTGGAGGAGGCCCCTGACCCTCCCATTCCTGCCTGTTTTACCACCTTTCTCTTTTAGCTGTCTGTATGATCTTCTTCCTCCCTTGTCTGCCGCCTCTCTGTTCTCCCTGGCGCCCCCCCCCCCCGCCCCATGGGTCCCATGTCATCAGAGCTGTGTATGAGCATTCAGCTGGCTTGGCCAGTGAGGCAGTTTCAGACTCAGTGCCGTGATAATGTCAGGATCACCGTGGGTCTCAAGAAAGTTGTTATAAGTAATAGTAAGGACACCACCTCTGCTAATAATTTGCCTTATGCTTCTAATAAATGAGAGCAGACTGAAGGTTATCTCTTGGTGTAATCGTGTCACTTTCACCGACTTATGTATGATTTGTTTGCCAGTTCTCTCGGCTGGAATGGCGCTGAGCACCGAAGTTCTTACTCGTCTTATCACAGTACCAGCTGGTGACTGGGCTGGGCCTGGCTGTCCCTGGGAGGGTGGCTCCCAAACGAATGTCCTTGGTTGTGAGGGCGGGGGCAGGACGAGGTTGAGCCCAGCTGACCATGGCTGGGGTGATGACGCTGAAGCAGGGATTTCATCGTCTTTGTTTTTGGTCCTCCAATTACAAGGCCGAGGCTAGCACCTGGGACTTGGGTAGCACATTTGTCTCCCGGGGCTGCTGTAACCAAGTGCCACGGACCTGCACCTTAAGACAACAAACCTTTGTTGTCTCTATTCTGGAGGCTAGAAGTCCAAAATCAAGGTGTCAGAGGGGCCTGCTCCTTCTGCAGCCTCTGGGGTAGACTCCTTCCTTGCCTCCTACAGCTTCTGGCGGTGGCTGGCAACCCTCGGTGTTCCCGCCGCCTCTTTCCAGTCTCTGCCACTATTGTCATGTGGCGTTCTCCCTGTGTCTGTGTCTTCACATGGCTACCTTCTCCTCTCGTAAGGACACCAGCCAGATTGAATTAAGGGACGGCCCTGATGATCTCTTGATTACATCTCCAAATAAGGACACATTCATGGGGCCTGGAGGTTAGGACTTCAGCATATTGTTTGGGGGGGACGTGATTCAACCCATAAGAGGCGGTTGGCTCTTGATTAAGTACCTTTGGCTCCTCGGAGTTGAGCGTGGGGAAGGGGACACACGTCCCCTCCCCTCCCATAGGCCACTTGAGCCGTCTATATATACCGATCAGTGAAGGGTCGATTTGCAGCCAAGGTCCTGGGTGTACTCTGAGTTCGGATCTTTCTGAGAGCAGCAGTCTTGCCTTCTACCTACCCAGGCATCACATCTGGTATCTCGGAAGAGCCCAGAACTGGTGCAAAGCTGCTAGCCCCTGGTGCCCATTCCTGCTCCAGCACTTTCCAGGCTCCAGACATCATTCAGGAAATCCTTCTGGCTGGAAGACACCCTGTGTTCCCCACAAATTGTCCTCACCACTCCCTGGAGACTGGTCCCAGGGGCTTATTCCAGCATCCAGGGAAAACGGGCTGGTGCAGGGAAGGCGGGCTCAGCCCAGGGAGCGTTGGGGGCAGTGGTCCTTTGCCTGAGACTCAGGGACCTTGAGTAATAATCACATCTGCTCTGGTCCCATGGGAGGGGACGTTGAGTACCTTAGGGAGAGAAGTGGACAGTGTGACTGTGTATCTGAGCGTCCTTTGACCAGCTGACCTGCCAGTGTTGCCCTCCTCTGGGATTAGTGTGTCTGGAGAGCCAGGACTGCTGTCAGGCAAGTTTGCCACAGCTCCCTCCAGCGGACTAGTCCAGAGGTCCTCAGCTAACCCCCTGCACAGCCCTGTAGACTTTGGGTAGGGGGCTTGCCTCCTCTGCCTTCCTTGCATGCTTCTTCCTCCTTGGCTGCCAGGCCCCAAGGGGAGCAGCCCTTGTCCATTCTCACCTGAGGGGACCCGAGGGTGGTGCCCCCATCCTTGATCATCTCCCTCCCGCCACTCCCTTTCCCCCACCATGGCTCTCAGAGGCTGGGCCCATTGAGGACGGAGCAGAGGCTGCAGGGGAAAAGGCAGAGTGACCGGAGGGGGTGAGTCTGTGCTGGGACGCAGCTCTGTGGGGTCCACAGGCAGGTGAGGGCCAGAGCAGCTGGGCTGGACCCCACGCCGGTTCCAGGCCATAACGGGGAGGCGGTGGCTCTGAGAGGTGGAAGGAGCCTCATGCATTCCTCACGTGTGTGTGTGTGCGTGTGTGCATGCACACACGTACATGTGCTGAGTCATGGCCCTGCTGGTTCTTGGGCCGGTTATAGTCTGGACTCGGAGGGAGGGGGTCCCCCACCTTTCCTGCCCTCAGAGAGAGACTGGGTTCAGGAAGACAGGAGGGGCAAGGCAGACGGAGGATCAGAAAGGGGGATTGACAGGCTGAGGTCAATGGGGTCATATGGATCCTCTGCCAAGACGTTCACGCGGTCTCCTTCCCTGGTTGCCTAGATGAGGATGAGGCATGGCCAGCTGCGGGGGCAGGCAGGGGTCGTGCCGGGGAGACAGGGCCCCGTGGCACCTGGCCTGTCTTCTTTTAGGTTGGGCCTGCCCTGTGGGCTGAGGGGAGCCAGGCTGGGGTGGTGTGTGGGTCTCAGGGCAAGGGCTGCCTCTGGAAAGGCAGGTAGGCCAGGCTCTGTGGGGAGGCCGGGCCTCTCTCATGAAGGAGGCTTGGGGTTGGGGCTGTGATCCCCGTTGGCAAGATGTGGGCTGCAAAGTACAAGAAGCATTCTGTCAAGGTGGCAGTGGGGGTCCTTTGGTCATTTAAGTGTGACCCAGGTGTCAGGCTGACTCTCTTGGCTGCTTCAGGGTGGAGCTCTAGAGAAGGAGACGGCAGCAGAGTTGGGAGCTTTGATGGCTCAGCCTGGTCTTCTTGGGCTTGTCATATCCGCACCTCTCGCTGCTGTCCCGGGAGATAGCCAGGGCACGTCCAGGACACCATAGTCCCTCGTCTGGGGCTCCCCCAGGTTCTGCCCAGCTGGCCCTGTTGCATAATCAATCGTTGCTCCGGAGACTTATCTCACTGCAAACATCGTGCCTGGTGATGAGACTGCGAACTAGCACTCCCTGGTCACCGGCAAGGGCCAGATGGCAAGTGGGGAGTGTGTGAGAGCAGTGAACTTGTCACAGTCATGTTGTCATGGTGACATAACTCTGTTTAGCTGCTTCTCCATGGTCCTAGCCCACGTGAACTAAAATAAGTTCTACCTGCAGCTTACACAGCAGGCAGCCCCATCCTCCGGAGGTCAGCTCTCTGGCCCTGGTGTGTGTGTGGGGTGGGGGAGGGGGCGGGGGGAAGGGGCAAAGGGTACCCAGGAAGGATGAATCACAAATGTTTATGCTCCTCTTCTGTCTCTGTCTTTTTGCTGGTCCTTAATTAAAATGTATTTTGAAATACATCTACTAAACGTATACATGTAGAGTATTTTGCTAACCCCTATAATTTTGACAAATGAAAAAACTTGAAGATAAACGGTAATTGCTACAGTTTTAGGGCCTAGTTATTTTCCACTGTGTCAAACTTTGCTGTTGTGGTAAAACAGTTAGTTTATTTTGATGCCTTGAAGCATTTGTTGGTGCCTTGGAGGCCCTTAGGTGTTGTGGGTCCCGTATGTCTTAAGAGTGGTGGCCCCGGTACATCAGTGGACATCATAGTCGCCTGGAGGGATCGTAAGACCCAGCTTCCTAGCCCCGTTGCTGGAGACTCTGGCATGCACCTGGGCATTTACATTTCTAACAAGTTCCCAGGTGATGCCCATGTGGCTGGTGCAGGAACCACATGTGGAATAGCCCCACTGGAGGGTTTAGGACATTCCAGCAGAGGATGCATTCCACTCTGGTTTCACGCAGTGTGTGTTAGACCGGGTCCTCATGCCCAGCTGCTCTTGGCAGAGAGGGAATGGCTCAGGCCCTGACTCATGTCTTCTGTGTTCTGTGGCCTCTTCACAGGAAGCAGGAGCTGGCCAACAGCTCGGATGTGACCTTCCCAGACCGGCCGCTGTCCCCTCCTCTTACTGCGCCTCCCACCATGAAGGTAAGAGGCTTAGAGTTGGTGAGTGGGAAGGGGAGGTGGCTGTCCCTTCAGTCCCAGGCCCGGCTACTTCCATCCAGTGGGAACCAGAGAGTGCCCTGACACTTCAGGAGGCAGTGTCCACTTGAGCTCACCAGTGTGGGAGGAAAGTGTGACTGAGGCTTGGGGGTGTCAGGGGCAGTGAGGAAATAGACTGGGGCTGAATGGGGTTGCAAGAGGCCTTGGGGAGCTGTGGGGTCCAGCACAAGGGACTCAGGCAGGAGTAAGTGAGGAGACTTGGAATGCAGCCTGGTGCCTTAAGGGACCACTGCCCAGGAGGGCTGCCTTGCTCTGGGGCTGGGGGAGGCGGGGGTCCTGTGGTGTGGGACCCTCCTGGGACTTGAATGGCACTTGCATGCTGGTCTTCCTGCCTCTGACTGGCCCTCCTGGGCTGGCCCTGTCATCCCCATGTGGGAGAGTTGCCCTGGAGCTTCTTGGGGTCAGTAATTCTTTTCCTATTCGCACTTCATTCACAAGTCTCTTTCCTGGGAGACTGTCTCCCAGAACCCCAGGCTATGACTACTCATTCCTGGAGAGGGCCTGAGGCAACCGTACCCTTCCCCCACCATGCCCTTCCCCCTTCATCTTTCAGCACCCCCCTCCCGCCCCCCCAGAATGGTTACAGGGCTGAGCTGGCTCTCAGGGAGGACTTAGGCTCAGCCAGTATTCCTGCCTAGGCAGCAATGCATCCCCTTTCTTCCCTCCCTCCCTCCCTCCCACAGTTTGCCAGGTGAGGACTAGCTCTAAAGAGGTCACCTGCTTCCTGAGTCATCTGAAGGGACATCTATGCCAGCCTCTATCTCTGTCCAGGGGGCTCTGCTGTGAAATGACTCACAAGGAAATGATTAAGCATCTCTCCCCTGTTGCTTTCTGCTGTCCCCCCTCTCCCCTGACCGATCTGCTGCACAGTGATTACCCACCCCCCCCCACCCCACCAAGAAGTGGATGAGAGCCACCGCTCCATTATCATCCCATACAGAATGCCCACCGCTTGGAGAGCTGTAGGGTGTGCAACAAGGGGGAATATCCTGGAATGACAGCCAGAGCCTGCCCTGGTTGGAATAGGTGGGGCGCAGGGCTGAGTGAGGACACCCCTGCTTTCCACCTGGAGGAGTACCCAGGGGCATTGACAGCCAGACAGCCTCTGTCAGCCAGTTTGCACGGAGTAATGCCAAGAAGCGTTCTGAGTGTCAGCCCCTTGGTCTGCAAGTTTGGATGTGGGATGCTTGTCACTGTGCTCATGGGTGGTAGGAGTTTGTGGGGAGAACCCTGAAAGTCTCCGAGGAGGAATCCCTGAGTTCTCTTGGCAGGCTTTACTTACTCACATGCTTATTTAATTCATTCAGCACCCAGTATTTGCTCAAATGTTGTATTAGTCAGGACTCTTGGGTACCAGTGACAGAAACATAAACTCACTTTGGCTTAAGCATGAAAGGGAATTTCTTGCTTTCTAATGGCAACTGTAGACTCCAGGCATGGCTGCATCTGAGATCTGTCTCTTTCCATCTCTCTTCTCTGTTGGTTTCATTCTTTGTCAAGCTCTGTCTCTGTGGTGGCAGGATGGTGACAGTAGCTCCTACCTGCTAAGTAACTTCAGTAGAAAGAAGAGTATCTTTCCCCCAGCAGTTCCAGCGGAAGTCTCAGGGAGGAAGCTTGAGGGCCTGGCTTAGGTCACCTGTCTGTCTCTGAACCAATCATTGCGGCCAGAATGATGGAGGCTCTGATTGGCCAGACCCAGGTCGCAGGCCCACTCTCTAAGCCCAAAGAACTGAGAGTGGGGGGAAGGGTGGTTCCTCAAAGAAAAATTAGGGTGTCATGAGGAGAAGATGGGGAGGTGGATGCAGGGAAGGCAAGACCAAACAGCTTTCTACCGCAAGTGCTGACCATGTGCCAGCAAAGCCCGTTGCTGAGTGCTGGGGACCTGGTGGCGAACAAGGCATCGAAGTGCCCGCCCTCCTGGAGCTTGTAGTCTAGCTAGGGAGATGAAAGTTGAAAAACTAACTTTAAGATGCAGGATGGACTGTTAGGTGTGATCAGTGTTCCAAAGGAGAAGCCCAGCATAGCTTGGGGACAATACAAGGGACGTGTGTGAGGGAATCCAACCTAACCTTGGAGAGGGTCAGGGAGGACTTCTTAGGAAAGGATGTTGAAGTTGAGCCCTGGGAATTGAGTAGGACTTCGTCGGGCAAAGATGCAGTCAGAGTGGAGGAGAGTGTTCCAGATGCTTGCTACTCAAAGTGAGGCCAAGGGACCGGCAAGGCCCGCATCATTTGGGAGCTCCTTAGGAGTGCAGACTCTCAGAATCAGCATTCCAGACTGCTATGCACAAGCACTGCTGCCGGGTCTGTAGGCCCTGGGACAGGAGGGACGGGGGCCTGAGGCGGGAGGGGCGGGGCCTGAGGCGGGAGGGAGGGCAGAATGGTCAGAGCATTCAGTTAGGGATGGAGAGGCAGACCCTTGCAAGTTTTGTTTATTTTATTATTATTTTTTTAATTTGGTCTGAGAACATTTTTGTATGTTGAAGTATAGTCGACACACAATGTTACACGAGTTTCAGGTGTACAGCATAGCAATCTGACAAGTCTCCGTGTCACGCGGTGCCCCCCACGAGTGTAGCTGCCGCCTGTCACCACACGCTGTTACAGCACCATTGACTATCTTCCCTATACTGTGCCTTTCTTTTTTTTGATGTTTATTTTTGAGAGAAAGAGAGAGTGTGGGAGGGGTAGAGAAAGAGAGAAAGAGAGAGAGAGACAGAGAGAGAGAGACAGAGAGACAGAGGATCTGAAGCAGGCTTCAGGCTGAGAGCACAGAGCCTGCTGTGGGGCTTGAACTCATGAACCTCAAGGTCACAACCTGAGCCAAAGTCAGATGCTTAACTGACTGAGCCACTGAGGCGCTCCTATGCTGTGCCTTTTATCCCCGTATTTATTTATTCTATAACTGGGAGCTTGTATCTTCTATCCCCTTCACTCAGTCTGCCCATCCTGCCCACCTCAACCCTTAGAAGTTTCGTTAAAGATTTTGCGCTTTATCCTAACTAAGGGCACTGATGTCATTGAAGATTTTAGCTAGAGCACTACCTAGATGATGCAACTTTTGGAAAATCACCCTGGCTCTTGGGCGGAGAATTTGTAGGAGGAGCAGAGTGGAAAGTGGGGTAGGGTTGGGAGGCCACCAAAGGAGTCCAGGGCAGAGGGGGTTAGGGAATGACGGTGGCCTGTCTCTGAGGGGTCTGTGGAGTTATTTGGAAGTGATCAGATCTTCGATTTCCTAGGAGGTAAATTGATGAGACAGGAGGATCTGCGGACAGGTAGGAGGCAAGGGCGGCTCCAGGTTGGGAACAACTGATGCATGGTACAGCCATTCTCTGAGATGGTGGACTCAAGAGGGAGGGTGAGGGCTCAAGTTCTAAGTGCTGTGTCGCACATGCTTGAGACACAAATGGGGGTGTCAGTGAGCCGCTGAGTATTTGGAGGCCAGACTCAGAAGAAGGGTCTGGATTGGAGGCAGGAATCTAGACCCATTCTTCTAGAGGTGGGAGTTAAAAGTTGGGGTGGAAGGTCAGGCAAGGGGCAGTGGGCGCTCCAGGGAGAGGGTGCGGTGAGAAGAGGAGAGATTCCTGGGGCGGCCCCTTGAGGGGCTCCCCCAGGCAAAGGCTGTGGTGGAGGAGGCTGGAGACCGGGTGGGAGGAGTATTTAACAAAGGAGGAATGGGCAGCTGTGTGAGCTGCTGCAGAGGCCAGGCGTGATGTGGAGCGTGCAGTGGCCTGGTGGCCTTGCTGCCGTAACTCAGAACAGTTCCGGGGAGGGAGGACTGGACAGCAGGCAGGGGTGTGTCGAGGAGTGAGTGGAAATGTTGAAAGAGAGGAACCAGGAGGACGCGTGGATATAGGAGGGAAGGGGCTGATCACGAATCTGGAGCACAAGGAAGAGTTTATTAGTGGACGTAGTGATTCATTCAAAAAATTACTTATGACTGTACTCTGGGTACCTGACCCTGCTCTGTTCTGGGCAGCACAGGGCCCAGCAGGCTGGCAGGGGTAAAGGAGGGCTGGCCTGATCGGGACCTCGGACAGCCTCAGAGCAGAGCAGCAACCTATGGGGCGAATGTACTGTCCAAAGCCCCAAGGCCAAGGTTAGAGCTGAGGACTCAGAGGAAGATGTCGGGGGTCACCCCGAGGACTCACAGTGGTGTCAAGGCCCTTCTGTGGTTGGTGTCTGTGTGTGTGTGTGTGTGTGTGTGTGTGTGTGTGCGTGTGGTGTACCTGGACTTAAAAGTCTCTTTATGACTGTTACTTGGATTTATTCTGTGGCAAGGACTTAGCCTGTGGCCGCGGGTAGGAGGCTGGCTGTGGCAAGGATATTTTTTGTCCTTTGGCAAAGCAGACTGACTCATGTGGTCACAACCACAAGCCTCACGCCAGCCTGCTCATCGCGAAGGGAGCGTCCCTTTTGTGACTGCACTTACCGAGTCATGTTGCTGGTCATCCTGACACCTCCCTGCATGGAACTCCTTGAGGGCTGCGACCGCCCTGTTCTCTGAGTCCCCTGGCTGGGGTGGTGCCTGGTGGATGTTTATGCCTTGTGGGCTGTACGGGACATCCAGGTCGGAAGAGCCTGTGTTTCATCTGCTGCTTCTCTGGTTTCGCTTGAATGTTACATCCCAGCAGACTCTTTGTCTCTAGGTAATGCTTTTCTAAATTAAGCCCTTGCACATGTGTTCTTAAAGATGCGGCCTGAGGCTCCCTCCTTCCTCGTCAGTCTTAGGTGGGGTCTCACCTGCACGGATTGGGTTGGTGCTTGTGATGTCCATGTCCAGGGCGGGATCGGGCCTCCGCTTTGCTGATACCTTCCGACATCCCTAGGTTATTATTGCACACTGAGGTCTGAGACATTCAGGGTGGGGCCGGATTCTCTCCAGGGTCTCCGGCCCTGGGGGCTCTGTGGCACTGCCCCTGCCCCACTCCCGGCATCTGGGCAGCAGGGGCGGGTCTCCCCTGGTTCCCTTGGCCCCACAGGCCTGGGGCAGGGGTGGCAGGCACACCCTTTTGGTGGATTAGCTTGGGAGTCACAGAATGTCAGGGATGGATGATGATTCATTTCTTTTGTAGGTAAATTGGGTGGGAAATTAGACTCCCCCTGAAGATAGTTGTGTTTCTCCTGTGGTCCAAATTCCAGGACCCAAACCAGTTTTGGGAAAGTGCTCCCCGCATCCGGCTCCTCACAGCCAGGACAGCCGCTGGTCTGGTCTGTCCTCCCACCAGGAGGGGACTTCCGGGACAGAGGAAGCCTCCAGCCTCCCCAGGCCAGGCCTCTGCCCCCGCTGGGTGCCTGATGCAACTGGTCTTCACTCCCCCTCCCCCGCCCCTTTGCTGTTTGTGTTTTTCAGGGTTTTTTTTTCTTTTTCTTTTTTTTCTAATATGAAACTGAGAAAAAGCAACCAAAGAGATGCTAAGCAGATGGGCTGAACGAGAGCCCAGTTCCAGCCCGAACTCACACTGTGGATGGTGCAGGGTGGGCTGGGAGAGGGGTTTGGGGCTGTCTCCCTGGGAATGCTGTGGATTGCTTCCAGGTCCACAGTTTTTATGATCTGATTTCCGTGCCCAATGGATCAATAGGCATTTGGAGACGGCTCACTGTGTGTGCCCAGCGCTATGCTGGGCTCTGTGGGGTCAAACCGAGGCCACAGTCCTCATCCCTCAAAGAACCTGCTGTCTACAGGGGGCCTTAACTGAGCAGAAGAAACCATATGGCTCAGCATGTGACAAGCTCAAATGTGTCATGTGGCTCCTCAGTGGGGTGGAGAGGAGTGAGGGTGGCTTCTTGGGGAGGCGGGGTGGGGGAGGCGGAAGGACCCTGATGGCAAGTGTGGGGTTGGGCTAACCCCCTGGGACTGACCGGAGACGACAACCTTTCTGGGCTTCGTGAAGTGAAGGGTTGGGGTGGACCCTCCCGATTCTCTCCCAGCTCCCAGTAAATGTGCTGGGCGTTTCGTTGAAGGTGACATTGCTGGGACTTCTTCTGACCTTGATCTGAACTGTTGTACTTGTCTCTGGGTCTCCACTAGGCCTGGAGTGGCCTGGGATGCTGGGAGGTGACCTTTTCTCAGTCTCCTCCATCCTCCCTTGAGTGAGTCTGAGGGCAGCCCCTTCCCCACCTTCTCGAGCCCCCTTTGTGCGAACATCAGGGCAGCCCCCCACCTCCCTCACACCTTCTCCAGTCCCGTTTGTCTGAGTCTGAGGGCAACCCCCTCTCACACTTTCTCCAGCCCCCTTTGTGCCAGTCTGAGGGCAGTCCCTCTCAGACCTTCTCTCTTCTAGAAGATGACAATGGGGGCCTGGGGTTCCTCCTGTGGAGATGAACAGGAAGTCTCGTTCCTACATTGCTCCTGTGGTACTCTGCTCTCTATGACTCATTAATGCTCTCAAAACCCTCAAGGGTAGGTCAGGAGGGTATTAGTTTCCAGATGCCAGGGAAGAAAACGGAGTCCTAGGAGCCTTCTTCTCTGCACCCTCTTCATTCCCTTTGGGCAGAGTTGTGCAGGTTCCTTCTCACACCCTCCCAGGCTCATGCTTTAAGGTGTGAGAGGGACTGCCCTCAGACTGGCACAAAGGGGGTTGGAGAAGGTGTGAGAGGGACTGACCTCAGACTGGCACAAAGGGGGTTGGAGAAGGTGTGAGAGGGACTGCCCTCAGACTGGCACAAAGGGGGCTGGAGAAGGTGTGAGAGGGACTGCCCTCAGACTCGCACAAAGGGGGCTGGATAAGGTGTGAGAGGGACTGCCCTCAGACTCGCACAAAGGGGGCTGGAGAAGGTGTGAGAGGAACTGCCCTCAGACTGGCACAAAGGCTCCCATCAGCCATTCACTCCCCACGGGGGCAGGGCTGAGCTTTGCTCTTGGACTTGTAGCTGGCTCGTAGCTGGTCCCAGGCCCCAGGCCCAACGCCAGCCCTTTAGTTTGTTCCTGGTTCCTGCCTCCTCTCTTCTGTCCATGCTTGGAAGGGAGACTGCTCCCCTGCTCCATTAGGGTTGGGTGAGGGGGTGTCAGCCCCCCGCTGAGATCTACCAATTTTGTATGGATGAGGTACAGAAGCATTTGTGGGAAGGATATTGGGGACCTTCTTGGGGCACAAGGGCTCAAGGACATAGCAGGAAGGTTTGGTTTCTCCCTTTCAAGCCCTGGAGGGGCATGTGAGAATTAGGAGACATATTTGTTCCCTCATTACTACTGCGGCAGAGGTTCTCGGTGATGCTCTGGGCCCTGGGAGGACTGTCTCTGGTCCCCACACAGACCCCATTTATGTCACCTGTGCAGATATCATCCCCTTGGGAGCTACTTCCCAGGAGCCCAAGGACAGTGTGGCCATGAGAAAGGACTTGCCTGCATCTGTGTCTGCGGGGATGCACCTCGGAGGCTTTAAGAACGTGGAGGTGTTTCTGTGTGCACCACCTGCAGAAGCCATGCCTCATGCGTGCATATGTGCACACACGTATGTTGTCCTGATTTTGTTCATGCTTTAAGGCCAACTAGCTTACACTTCTTGCACATCACTTTAGGTGTAACTGCTTTTTAAAAAATGTACTTACGTTGAAATGCGTAAATCTTAACTTTACACTTTTACTAATATGTTCATGTGACCTATACCAGATTCAGAGATAGGAAATTTCTGTGTCCCCAGAATGTTCTACTGTGTCCCTTTCTAGTTATCCTCCTCCACACCCCACGACTTGCCCCTGCCGCAGAAGCAACCAGGGCTCTGATTTTTTCCACTATGAGTTTATTTTGCCTATTCTAGAGCTCATTTGAAAGGAATCCTATATTATGTATTCCTTTGTGTCCAGCTCCGCCTAAGATCTATGAGGTCTGCTCGAGCTGCCAGTGTGTTGGTAGTTTGTTCCTTTTTATTGCCATTGTATGAATGTGCCACAATTTGTTCATTCTCCTGTTGAGGGACATTTGGGTTATTTCTAAGTTTTGGCTGTAATGAATAGCCAAATGCTATGCACATTCTGATTTGCTTTGTTTTGTTTTGTTGTTTTTGTTTTTCGGAGATGTGTTTTCATTTCTCTCAGGTAAATATCTAGAGTGAAATTGCTGGGTCAACAGGTAGGTGAATGGTTAACCTTATACGTACCTGCCAATTGCCAAATGGTTGTACCGTTTTACATTCCCACTGGCGATGTTATGAGAATTTCGATTGCTCCACATCCTCGTCAACATTTGCCATTGTCAGTCTATTTAATTTTAGCCACTTGAGTGGGCATGTAGGGGCATCTCATTGTGGTTTTAGTTTGCGTTTTCCTGGTGACTAATGATGCTGAGCATTTTTTCACATGGTTGTGGACTGTCTCATAGTTCCTTTTGCCCTGTGTTCCCCCTTAAAGTCGGGTTGTCTTCTTGTAGCCATTCTTTACTTAGTAGGGATACAAGTTCATTACTTTTTTTTTTTTTAAGATTTTGTTTTTAAGTAATCTCTACACCCAGTATGGGTCTCAAACTCACAATGCTGAGATCAGGAGTCACACACTCTGCTTACTGAGCCAGGCACGCACCCTAGTTCATACCTTTTCTTAACAGTGCCTTTGATGAGCAGAAGTTTTAATTTTGGTGATGTCTGATTTTTCATTTTATATCTGTTGCTTTCAGTGTCCTAAGAAGTGCATGCTCAGTTCATATCACAAAGATTCCTTCTAGAAGCTTTATGGTTTTAGCTGTAGGTCTCAGACCCATCGGAATTTAATTGTGTATGGCATGATATGGAATCTAGGTCCATGTATTCCCATATATATATGGAAAGACTTTTCAGTTGCTCTGGTGCTTTAGTCAAAGGTCCGCTGGTCATATAAGTGTATTTGTATGGTTGTTTTTCCAAGCCGTGGTGCTTCTCTAGATGTGGAATGGCAAATCCCTGACACTGGTGCTGTCACTCCACCCTCCTGGCCCATGGTGGATGTTAGTAATTGATCACAGTACTCTTTCCCATGAGTTTGGATGCCGTCTCAGAATCCTCTCCATCAAAGCACTGCAGGCAGCTGCCGCCAGTCATTGGAGTTGACATTTGAGATGAATTACTTCTGGCATCTCTGATTGAAATTGTCAGAGGAGGTTAAGTTATTTGCTCAAGGTCCCATAGCTGGTGAGTGCAGAGCCAGGATATGGACTCAGGTCTGTCTGTGTGACTCTGGAGCCGGTGCTGTCTTAAACGCTATTCCAGACTCCTTTGTGTGAATCATTTGAGTGTGTTACTTAATCTCCCTAACCTGTAATTTCTTCTCCTGTAGTGGAGGGACAATGGCCATCTGACCTGGAGGAGGGGGTGTGAGAAGTAATGAGGTAATCCATGAGGTAGCTAGTAGAGTGCCTAACACATAGTAGATGGTCAATAATTGGTTGTGATGATAATAATGGTAATTTTAAAAAAGATTTTCAGTAATTTCTGTACTCACCATGGGGCTTGAACCCACAACCCTGAGATGAAGAGTCGTATGCTCCATGAACTGAGCCAGTCAGGCACTGATGATGGTGATGGTGATGGTGATGATGTGGTTCTTGCCCTTGAGAAACATATAGTCAGGGCTTCTCTCTAGGGAACTGGGAGCCATCAGCACATGAGAGTCCGTGGCCTGTTCCCCTGTAGCCTTGGGATACTGGCCTTTGAACTGGAGGCATCAGAGAGGAACCCTGGTTCCTAGACATTGCTAATTGGAGTCTAGATCACAGGACTTGGACTAGCCATGTGGGCCACTTGGGCCTTGTTCCTTCTCTCCCTTATGTGGGGGGAATGGCTAGTCTTCCAGAATCCTTTCTCTGGGAACCCTCTTCCCCTGTCCTTTGAGTCCCTAGCCCCTTTCCTTCTGACAGGCCGCATGGTCTACCCCACTGTGAAGGCTAATTTCATTCCTTTGACCTGGACTTGGGCCCCTTTGAGGTTCTTTCTCAAAGATGTGAAGCAATATTGAGTAGTAGTTAAGAACACAGTTTCTGGAGCCAGTCTGCCTGGGCTTAGGGTTTTACCACTTCCTAGCTGTGTAACTTCTCTGTGCCTCAGTTTCCTCATTGGTAGAACAGAGACATAAGAGAACCTGCTTCGTGTGGTTGTGGTGGAGATGAATTGACATGATGTATGCTTATCACTTAGAACAGAGGCACTTAGCATGTTCTCCAGAAATGTTAGTCATTATGATTCCTCCAGAGAACAGCAATGGTTAGAGGGAAAGTCTAGAAGGAAGTATACTGATTTTTCTGTTAATATAGTTTCTTCTCAGTTTCTCCTGATTTCTTGCTCTACCTGGCGAGCATGGTTGAGGTGCCTCTCCCTATCCAATGAACAAAACTGAAATTGCATTTTGTGTGATTGGCCCCACCTGAGCCCTGTGTATTAGATCCCAAACCCTTCCTGATAAATGTGGGTGACAGTGAGGGTCTTGGAAAAAGACCCAAACAAAGGGTCCTGCCCAGCAAATTCAGACTTAGGGAAGGGGTTTTCAGGGAGGGATTATTCTCTGGATCATGTTTCCATCCCTTGTGGTTGGGCTGCCCAGAGCCAGTCAGGGGTTACAGGCGAGGCTGATCCCCATGGTGACAGAAAGGACCTGCAAGGCCAGCATCTGCATAAAGGATTTTGGGATTGGACTGAGTGTAGACCCTGGCAGTTCAGGGCCTTGGAGAGTCCATGGTTGGCCTTGGAATGCATTTCACGATCTGTTTATCCCTGTTAGGAGTGTCCTTCCTAATTCCTATTGCCTGCGGCTAATACTAAAATGAGTCTATGCTTCTAGACAGGTCTTGTGCCCTAATAGAGTAGTTGGCATTTTGGGAGTCTCCCAAGGGATGCTTCCTTCACTGCTCCAGCCCTAGTCATGCCACCTGCCTTTGAAGGCTTGACCAGCTGTCCTAACCCCAACTCTGACATCCCTGCTTATTTTGGGTCCTGCCTCCTGTGATGAATGTGTGGGACAGAGCCTTGGGCCTGGAATTTAGTAAGTATGTGACATTGTGCAGTTCAGTGATCCGTGAATCTCAGTCCCTTCATCTGTAGACTGAGCTCACCCCACAGGGTTGCTGCGAGGATTACAGAAGGCAGTGGGCGAATGAGGGCTTCGCAAAGCACATGCTCGTGTTACGTGTTGGTATGTAATGGATGCCAGTGGTTATTATTGTGGGCAGTGAGCTGAGTGCTTGTGGGGTGGTTTCATTGATGATCCCACTCTTCTTCTCTTCCAGCTGCCATAGACACTTCCTCGAAGAGAGTGGCTTGGGAGGGGGCCCTCCCAGATTCCATGCCTTGCCTTTCTCCCCCACTCCCATGCATGTGTGTCATTTACCTGACACTTGCCTAGTGTGTCTGGTACTTTGGGAGTCAGTGGATGGTGGGTTCTTTTTTTGTTCCTGAAGAGATAGCACCTCCACAGTTATGAGCCCAAGTAAGTACCTCCTGTGTGTGTCTCTCCCATTGGCTCCCCCACCCCGGCCCCTGGCAGATTCTCTGCTCCTAGATGAGTGTGGAAATGGAGTTTCAGGTCTTGGAGTATATATTCCTTACCTGGGGCTGCTGTAACAAAAAGCCACAAACTTGGTGGCTTAAAATGACAGAAATTTATTCTTTCGCAGTTCTGGAGGCCAGGAGTCTGAAACCAAGGCGTCGGTAGGATTGTGCTCCCTCCAGAGGCACTAGGGGAGGAGAATCCTTGCTTGCTTTTTCCAGTTTCTGGTAGTTCCACACATTCCTTCGGCCTGGGGCTACATGACAGGCAAGAGCATCTGACTCTGGCCCAGGTCATGATCTTGCGGTTGGTGGGTTTGAGCCCCGTGTTGGGCTCTGTGCTGATAGCCCGGAGCCTGGAACGTGCTTCGGATTCTGTGTCTCCCTCTCTCTGCCCCACCCTGGCTCATGCTCTGTCTCTCTGTCTCTCTCTCAAGAATAAATAAACGTTAAAAAAAATTAAAAAAATATTCATAACAGATAGTTATGAGTCTTCATTGACTGATCCAGCCTTAAGAATGTGGCATTGAACAAAAACTTAGTATTTTCTTGGAGGAGAATTTTCATAAGACTTTTTTGCAAGTGAAAAACCCAACAAAAACCAAACTATTTTTTTTTTATTTTTTTTTATTTTTTATTTTTTAATATATGAAATTTACTGTCAAATTGGTTTCCATACAAAAACCAAACTATTTTTAATAAAATGATACATGTCTCTTATTTAAAAAATTGAGCAATTGTAAAGTGCAAAGAAAGTAGGAAAAAAGTCCTAATAATAATCCTACCATCCAGACATGTTCCTTCCTACCATTTGCTAAGGGTACAGACATCTCGGCATTGTACACCCAGACAGAGGCATAAATAAATGGGATCTCACCGTTTGTGCTCCTTTGTAATAAAAAGAGTTAAATTTGATTTTATTTGCATTTAACCAGTGAGGAAAAAAACAGAAGCAGCTCAGAAGGATTTGCTGAAGTTTAGGTAAATGTTTCCTCTCTGTAGGAGATACTAATTTCTGGAAGAGTCCTCTAAAGATGAAATAAAAGATTAAAACAAACAAGCAAACAAACAGTGACAAATCTTTGTGGGTAGAGACATTATTATTATTTTGCTAAATTATTTCAACTTTATAACATAGAGGTTGGCTCTTTGGAGAGGAGGAGGCGACTCAAGTCTGTGACCTTGGCCCCTCAGCGGGCATGACACACTCTTTTGGATGGGAGCAGCCCTGCCCTTAGCAGGAGGCTGGCCTGGCAGGGTGTCTGTGGAGGGAGCCCTTGGAGCCCCCCTGGCTTAGTTACACGCGGAAATGGAGCCCGTTTTGGGAGTCAATTGGGTTTGTTAGCAAATGATGTGGGCTGAGCTGATTTGATTTTTTTTTTTTTCAAAATTTTTTTTAACATTTATTCATTATTGAGAGACAGAGAGAGACAGAGCACGGGCATGGGAGGGGCAGAGAAGAGGGGGAGACACAGAATCTGAAGCGGGCTCCAGGCTCGGAGCTGTCAGCACAGAGCCCGACGCGGGCTCAAACCCACGAGCAGTGAGATCATGACCTGAGCCGAAGTCAGACGCCCAACCTACTGAGCTATCCAGGTGCCCCTGAGCTGATTTGATTTGGCAGCAGGATAGAGAAGTTTCTGAAATGTCAGATGTTAATATGATGGCTGGTTAGCTCTAAATGGAAAGCCAGGAGTGAGGGGTGGATGACCGGGTGGTGTCATGTGCAGCAGAAGAGGAAAGGGAGACTGGCGAGAAGGGAAAGGGGGTGGGGAGAGGAGAAGAGGCAAGGAGAGGGTGGAGGGTGAGCAGGTGGGAGAAAGGGTGGAAGGGGATGGGAGAGGTGAGGTGGAGGGCTGGTGGGCTTGGCCCCACCCAGTTAGTCCTCACATAGGCTTCCTTTGACCAACATGATGTTGAAAGATTCCTTTCAGTATTATTGGGAGGGACATGCTCTTCATATCCTCCCCAGCTCCTGAAAGTGGCTGGGTTTAAGACCTCTGCCAGATGTTCACCTGTTTTTTCTAGGGTTCTCCCTCTCAGAGGCTAGTCCTGGTAGGTGGCCTGGGCTCAGGAGACCCGAATTGCATCTCACCCCAGAGATGTATTGGAGATCAGGATGATTCTGAGAATCCAGTTGGATCCCCGCCACTCCCTGCCCCCCTCCTAACCTCCCCTTGGATGTCCAGATAGAGTTTGGGACAGCATCTGAGTGTCCTTTTGGGGTGGTCATTCGGTGGTCAGGAGAGTTAGGCCATGTGAAGCAGGAGGCAGGAGCTGTGACTTATTTTTCTCTGTCTCCTCATACTTGGTGACCTTTTGTTGAACTAGGAAGACACGATCTCTAGTCTTTGAGGGTGTGATGGCTGCAAGGAGGCAAAAGCCGCAGAAACTACCCCTGAGAGTGACCCAAGATGAGACATGACCTCCACTAAGGGGTCCAGTGGTCCCTGCTTGAGTGTGAAGACAAGGGCAGCCTGGGTAAACTCACAAAGGCAGGAAATCCTTGCATGATGCTCTCTCTGTAACTACCCCATGAGGGGATGGATCCTGGGGGTCTGGGAGCCTCAGAGCAAATCCTTCAAACACCAGAATAGTAAAGCAGAAGGTAGCTTAGGAACCACGGTCAGATCTGGGGAGCAGGAAGGTGGATCTTCCAGCGCTGGAAGGGTCTAGTAAGTGTCAGGGTTGGGCCTGGTCGCCTAGAGAGCAGGGCTGATGCCAGGACCCAGAGCCCAAGGCCCCTGAGGTTAGTGCTGGCAGCATAGGTGGGAGCCAGGAGGCCCAGGCATCCCAGCTCATCAGACCAGCCTGAGTTGCCTTGGACAGGCAGGGCCCCAAGTCTTCTTTGCATGTCTGGGTTCTCTGCCACCTGCTTGGGCAGCCTTTCTTCTTGCTGCATGAGTCCCAGGCCCAGTGGCGGTCAGGGGTCCACACCTGGTTTCTTGAAGGTCAGCAAAGGGCTTCAAGGCAGGTATCAAAATACCAAAGTAAAAGTTCACCCCAGGCCGCAGAGCATTTCAGTTTTGAGGAGCGAGGAAAGGTTACCCAGTGAGAGGCATGGTGCTCCTCCCTTCCATAAAATCTTCTTGGATGGTTCCTGTCAAGAGGTCAGTACTGGCTTCTTGTGGCTGCTGAAACTAACGACCACAAACCTAGCGGCTTAAGATAACACAGGTTTTTCATCATGTTTGGAGGTGAGAAGTCTGAGGTGGGTCTCACTGAGCTAAACAAGGTGTTGACGGGGCTCCTCCCTTCCATTCGGAGCAGTGACGTTGGGCTAAGTCCTCCCATTTTGCTGTCTCCCTGCTTCTCTCCGTCTGGCCTCCTGATTATCAGGACTCTTGATTGCATCGGGCACACCTGTATGGTCTAGGACCTCTAAACATCTTAGGGTCAGCCGATTTAGCGGCCTTAATTCCATCCACAACCCAATTCCCCTTATATTCGCCTCATATATTCACAGGTTCTGAGGGTCAGGACAAGAGCATCTTTTGGAGGGGGTTATTATTCAGCTATGGCAAGGTCAGGCCACCTCCACGGTTCAGTGGGAAACACTGGGCTTTGTTAGACTTGAGCTTCTCATCTGTAAGATGGAGGACTTTTCCCTACTTTCTAAGGAAATCTGAGAAGCCAACACACAGTAGGTCTTCCTCTTTTGGGGTTCCATGCTCGGTGGCTGATTGTCTGTCTGCCTGACTTCATTGCTTTGGGAGCCCATGACCAAAGTATATGAGTTCAAATGTCCTTCCCCGCTCTTGGGTTTTGAGGGTAGGCACGTCATTTGTCCCTAAGCTTTTCCACAGAGCAAAGGCCACACAGCACTCATACTGTTGAGAGCTGAGATGTGACCTCAATTCTGTTACCTCAGGTCAGCAATTTGCTGATTCCCCCATCCAGGTGGAAATATATTACCCTGCCTTGAGGGCAGAAAAGTGACTTATGTGAGCTTCACTCAGCCCTGATTTGGAGCTGTCCAATCTTTTCTTGAAAGGAGGTGTGCCGTTGCCTGGCCTCTTACCACACACTGTCCTCTTCCTCCCATTTACTTTACTTCATCTCATCAGAGTGGTCTGCTGTGGACCTGTGGGCCTGTGGCCCGGGATCGTCTGAGGGTGAGGAAGGCAAGGTGTGGGAGAGGAGACAGGAGCTTCATTATGCTGAGACTGGCTGCACTTAGATAACCCTCCCCAGGTGACCTGCCTGGCGCAGAAAGTCCCCCTCACGGTCCCCCAGGTCAGATAGTGTTGCCTGGCTACGGGGCGGACAGCAAAGCCCTGGCAGGGAGAGTAAACAGACACACATGTTTAAAACGCAATATCACAGGGCGTGCAAACACCCCGGCAGGGACTTCCAGCTCACTGATAATCTCTAAATCTCCTTGATGCACGAGCGTGGGGGGTGCTGTGCACCAAGACCCAGATGGTCTCTTCTGGGAATTGGCTATCAGCTGTCGTCAGGGACACGGAGGGGGCGGGGGACTTACGGCCTCAGCCCCAGGAGGACGATCACCCGGTCACCTGGGCAAGACTCTTGAGAGACCCTGGAGCTAGCCTGGACTCCTCAGCTGGGTGGGGCTTCGAGGGCAGGAGCTGGTGGCCCGGCCTGGTTCAGGGCTCTGGGGCTGTGCGTCCAGATTGTGCCTTCGACTTCACAGAGAGCTCTGTGGTGGGCATGGGCCCCATGGACTGTAGATCAGCAAAAGTGGAAGGAGGGAGATCAGATTGGGGTCTGCTGCTTTAGTCTGGGCAAAAAGTTGGAGGGGGCTTGAGACTGGGGGTGGTTCGTGGTGCAGATGAGGAGAAATGGATGGATTTGACTTATATTGAAGAGGTTGAGCAAACAGGGGTGCTGTTGGGCTGGACGGGGGCGGGAGCTAGATGTCTAGTTGTCCTAGATGGGACTTGAGCGACGGGTATTTTGGACCCATTTTTTTTGAGATGGAAAGGCTTGGAAAGGTTCTGGGGGGAATATCAGGGGCCCAATTCTGGAGGTTCTGTGTTTGGATATTCATGAGGCAACGAAGTGGGAAAACAAATATGTATTTGGAAATGCTAATTTGGAAGCGAGAGTGGTGCTGAGAGATGATGACAAGGGCAAAAGTTCTTGGATTTGGCAACATGGGGGTCATTGGTGACCTTGAAAAGAGCAGTTTCAGGGGAGCTATGGGGCCAGATTGATTAGTCATGGAGACAGGAAGATTGTGTCACCTAAGGTGTACAGAATTCCCCAGAACGGACCAGAGTGGCCAAGCATAGCTGGAGCTGGAGGTGGGGTCTCTTATGCATGGCCAGACTATCCTAGTAGCTAAGACCCCATGACTGCCCTGCCCTGAGAAGGCAGTGGGCTCCTTTTGCATTCAGGGTACACTGTTTCCCAGGGCGGGACAAATCCAGGCCGCCTGGTGGTGCTAGGAGAGGTCATATGGGTGAGTGCAAGCCTTCCAGCCCAAGCCTCGTGGCCAAAAGGAACTCCCAATTTAGTGAAAGTGGGGCTGTGCCTTGGGGCTAGGGCACATCACCTGCCCGTGGGGACCTGAAGAGGTCCTGGAAGTGTGTCCGAGTCTGTAAAAGGTCAGCCCTCTCTTTAGATAGACCTCTGGCATCACCTGTCTCCGCTTCATCCCCTTCATCACAGGGAGTGACTTGGAGCCCAGCTGTGGGTCTGGACTCCCCATATGGCTCACCAGGCCCCCTTGTGGCCAGTACCATTAACACTAGCGAGTGGCCTGGGGCTGGGGCTACTGGGGGCTGGGGAGCAGTGACAAGCCACCGGCTGCAAAATCAGCTGGGCAGACCCAGGAGGTCAGGCTGCCAGGCGCTAGGGCCCCACCACCCTGTCCGCTGCCTACCTCCCCAACTCAGGTGCTCCTGGAGACATCCTTAGGGAGACCGTGCCCAAGTGGGGACGGCGGCGGCCTCCTCAGTCAGAATGGGTGCATCTGCTACCGCGTCCCACGTTCCCTGCGTGGCCCGCTCATCTGCTGTGTCAGTCCTGCCCTGCGTGCGGCCTCAGTGTGAGGTCTGGAAGGTGGCACTAGCCCTCTGAGCCAGGCGCCCACACTGCTTCCAGCGTATCCACTGGATACACAGATCTTTTGGTAGGAAAGGAATTGGATTGTGAGAAGAAGGCTGAGGTCTTCGACTTGGTCCTCCTTCACTCTGCGTGCCTCCTTTGTTGTCTGCTTTTGAGGAGGGGACCACTGGGCAGGCAAATTAGAAACAGCAACAGATACAACTGTTTATTGCAGGAGGGCGTGTGCAGCTGGCTAATGGTCCTCACCTTGGGGGCCCACAAACCCCAGAGGACCAAGCCTGTGTGTGTTTGCATGAGTGAGTGTGTACCGTGTGTGTGTGTGTGTGTGTGTGTGTGTGTGTGTGTTGGGGGGTGGGTGTATGGCGGATGTGAACATTTGGGTTGTTCTTTGTTGTAGTTCCTTTGTTTGGGGCGTCTGTGTGGGAGGTGGATGCTGCAGGACCCCATGTGGGTGTGGTGTCTTTGTAGCCCGCTGCTGCCCCCCAGCCCGGACAGCTGGGCCTGAGGTGGGCAGCCCAACGGCCCCGCCCCGATCTTACAAGGGCCTGCATTTGCCCCAGTACCCGTTCATCAGCCTCAGCTGGCAAAAGCAGGCGGGACAATCGTGTAACTTGACATATGGTTTATGGGAAAGAGCTGTTCAGTGTCAACGTCCCCACGTGGCTGTGTGTGTATAATTAGGCTGTTGGAGCTCTGGGGCTGTTCGAGTCGCTCGGGACCGAAGCATTTATTTAGGTAATCATTAATTGGAAGATGGGGAAGGGAAAGAACATGCAATTTGCAGATGTCCCCTTCCTGCAGGTTAGCCTGAAACGAAACCCTCAGCAAGGAGGGGGGTGGAGCCCCCCAGACTTCCTTCTGCCTTCTCCCTCCAGGGAGGAGACAGTTGGGCCTTTTAGGGGCCACCAGGGCTGAGGTGGGATGACTCAGATGGCATCTCTCAGGCATACTGGGAGCACGAGCCCCCAAAGTTACCCATCTCCTATGACTTCTTTTCTGATACTGCCCTTCGCTTAGCCAAACCCAGCGGCACAAACACATGTATTGATTTATTCCGTTTTCAGTCCAGTGCATCTGATGAGAACCTGCTCTGTGTTAGGCAAGGGACTGGCTTCAGCCAAATCCCAGGGATCTGTTGCCCTGGATGGAGGGCAGTGTTAACAGGAAGAGCCTGGATAATTGCAATTCTGACTTAGATAATCTCTAAACCTCGCTCTTGCCACTTAGTAACAGGGCTGGTTTGGGCTTGGGGGGTGGAGAGCTTCTTTTTTCTTCTTGGTCTCAGAGCAGCGGTTGTACAGCTGGAAGCACCTCCCAGGGAGGAGGGCTCTGGGAGCAGCCAGGTGCCTCTGGGGTGACCGCTTGGCCCCAGTGGCGGGGAGGGCGGCTCCTGTATACTCTGAGTGAGAGTGGAAACTGAGGCACAGAGCTAGGAGAGGCCTGTTGAGAAGGCTGGTTGGTGTGTGGTATATGTCGTGGTGGACGGTGCCTCCTACTTTAGAAATGGTGTGAAGTTGGTGTCCCTCAACTCGGTCTTGCCTCAAGCTTCAGAGTGAGTTAGGGAGTGAGACCAGGAGGAGTCTTTATTTTGGAGATAAGTGAGCTGAGCTCTGGTCACAGCCAAGAGACCGGCAGGATGAGGACACTCTCCCTGGTGGTAGCTGGGTGTGTTCATGGTTCCCTGAGGTAGTGCTAGCCTGCCAGGAGGGCAGAGACACTCCCACGGGAGGGCAGGGGACAGCTCCTGAGATAAGCGAAGGGGAGCAGGGTCTGCTGGGGAGGGTGCAGGTCCCGTGTCGGGGCTGGGGTGGCTTCTCTCTGAATGGGTGAGCCCAGTGGCAGCCTCTGCAGCCTCTCCTTTCTCGCAGGTACAGGTCAAGGCCAGGACCGGGGGAGGCTGCCCGTTGGCACCAGGTCAGGAGTGCCTGGTTCTTAAAACTTACTCAGTGGAGGGCGAGGGGGAGAGGCAGGGTACAGAAGGCTTCCGCCGTCCTCTCTACAAACCCAGAGTCCAGGTGTGCTGGACAGCACGGCTGCAGTTTCTGCTCTCAGAGAGCCAGCAGGAAAGTGGGCAGGAGGGAGAGCAGAGAGAGGGAGAGGGGAAGGAAGCGTACGGGGAGAGGGTGAGCTGGAAGGTGCCCTGGTTTGTGCAGGTACCTTGCCTGGGGAACAAAGACCACCAAAGAGTGATGGAGGGGGGGAGCCACGTCTCTGACACCCAGCCAGACACCCACCCACCAGTGGCAATTAGGAGAGAGAAATGCCACGGAGCTCAGGACACTTTGCATTTCAGGGACAAGAAGACTTGGGGGGAAGCAGAGGTTTTCCTGGAGGCCAACGCTGCCCTTTGCTCCCACCCTCTCAGCCTCAGGGCTGGTATATTTCCTATTCCTCAGGATAGACAGAAACAGAGGGCCACAGTGTGGCCACCGATGAGACCACAGCCAGGCTGACTCCTCACTTTCCTGCGTGTAGGCTGCTGCCTGACAGCCCGGCTCACCCTTTGCAGGCCTATAACTTGATAACCCCATGAGATTTACACAGCTGTTTGTCCAGTCCCCCACTGGGAGCCTTGGACCTGAACCTGAGCCCACCTTTGTTCAGAAGCCTCGGAGTTTCAGGCCGCAGACTAGACCAGGTCCAGAAGCACTACAGCCCGGCACCCCAAAGGCTGGCTTGGAGAGCCTCTACTGTGTAGACTTCACAATTCCTTAACCAGTGCAGGCCTGGGAACAAGTGCCATGCCCTTGTTCCAAGGTAGGGACATCTTGGAAGCAGGAGCCTCAGGTGTTTCCTGGAAAATGGGCCTGGATTGCCCCAAGGCAGTGCCCCTTGCAAACACCCACAGGGCCTCCCCGCCTTGGTTGTAACCACTGATGGTGTTCATCATCCACTGTACATCCTGCTTATACTTTAGCTGGGACAGTGCTTTACAGTTTATGAAGCATTTTCTTGAACGCTTCTGGTTCTCACAACTACCTCGGAAGGGAAGAATTCTTTCCCCGACTTCATAGATGAGAAAATTGAATTTTAGAGAGGTACATGTAGCGCTCCCCTTAGCCAGCTGGTAAGACACTAACTTGAGGCTTGTGATTTCAAGTTTAGTATTCTTTCTGCTGCCCCAAGAAATAATTACTGAGTACAAATAATTACTGTGCAGCTACTACTGTATTTCATCGCTTCTAAGATACACTCCCCCACAAACCCCCATTTCACGTCTGTGAAACCAGGCTGCATCTCACTGCCAATGCATGCCAGAGTTTGTGGCCGGTGGTATTTTTGCTTTGTTAGTGATACATAAAATAATGTGTATCTTACAATGGAGGTCATTTTTGGGTTTGATGAAATCTGGTGTATATAGACATAGCTTCTACCTGCCAGGAGTTTTTAATTGAGAGGAAAGATCAGCCAGTCACCTAGCCATTAGGAGGAAACAGGATATGATATGTACCCAAATCAAATCAAGTGCTATGGGAATTCTGGCCGAGGGCTTTCAGAAAGATTTTAGGGAAGGACAGGTGGGATTTGGACCCCGAGCCTTCTGCTGCGTGTATACCCACCAGCTGATCCCAACAATGCCCCCGGGCCCTGTTAGAGTGCTGGTTCAGAACTTGGACTCTGGAGGCTGACTGTATTTGTCTCGCCGATGCTGGCTGTTGACCTAGTTATTTCTTCTCTCAGCCTCAGTTTCCACACATGTAGAGTGGGGATAATAATAGTGACGGCCTCCGAGGTGGTCATGAGGATTGGAGTCCAGGACCTGGCACATAAGACAAGAGCCCCGTAAATGTCACCTGCTCCCATCATGAAGGTAGTCTATAAACTCGACAGATTCAGAGTTGGCAGATGTTGTTGATCAGTTGCTGTCCTTGTGTTAGGCGCATGTACGTTTGTCATCTCATTTCATCAGAAGCACCCGGGAAGGTGGGGATCATCATTCCAGTTTTACAAATGAAGAAAATGGGGCTCAAGGTCACATAGCTGGCCAGTGGCTATGCTAGGATTTGGATGCTGGTCTGTCTGACTCCCACTCTGGTGCTCTTTCTCTGGGACCACAGCTGCTATTGAAAAATGCCAGGTAGGGAAGGAAACTGTGCTGGTCCAGGTGAACTTGCTATAGGCAGGATATTTTGTAATCAAATTATTACCATTGGACATCCTTTAAAAAATTTTTTTAAATGTTTATTTATTTTGAGAGAGAGAGAGAGAGAGAGAGACAGAGAGAGAGAATGAGTGGGGGAGTTGCAGAGAGAGAGGGGGAGACAAAGAATCTGAAGCAGGCTCCAGGCTCTGAGCTTTCAGCACAGAGCCTGATGTGGGCTTGAACCCACAAACCATGAGATTATGACCTGAACTGAAGTTGGAAGCTTAACTGACTGAGCCACCTAGGTGCCCCCGTTGGGCATCCTTAATAGTGGATTTTCTGGTGTAGAAGGAAGAGAGGTCCCATTTCAAAGATATGGAGGCTAATATGACAGGGGAGTTTTGCTCAGACCTTAATCTCCACCCCCCCCCACCCCCCCACCGACCTCCCCGTGGTCAGTGGGTAGTTTTGTTCCACCAGCATGGCTGTTTGTCTCCCTGGCCCTCGTTCCTTCTTCTGTGCTTTGCTGTCCTCAGGACTCATTGTCTCGGCCCTGCCTGTCCCTCTGGAGAGGCCACCAGGGTGTGGTCCTGTTGCCACCGCTGCTCATGATCCTGCCAGGCACTGTGGGCCTCCTTGCCCACAGCCTCTTTCCTGCCCTCTCGAGTTTAGCAAAGGCAGACACCTTTCCCCCCACCCTTTCCCCTTCTTCCTCTCCATTCTCTCCCACCTTATCCCCTCTTTCACCTGATACACTTGGCTCTGCTCCTCACAGGCTGTGTGACCCTAAGCAGGTCAGTTAACCTCTCTGAGCTTCATTTTCCACCTCCTCCCCAACTAGATTATCCTAAGACTCAAATGGGAGGTAGTGGGAACGAATCCTAGGCCTGGATCTTGACTCCTGCTCTACCACTGTGCATCCTTAGGTTCAGGACTTGATTTTCTTGTATCGCTGTGGTCTTACTGCGAAATGGGGAGAGTAACTCCTTTCTGGAAAGTCCTTCCTTTGTAGCATAGCTGTTGCCCACTCCTCTGTGCATCCATGCAGGCATTGGCTTATCCCCATTACTCCCCCTCTTTTATTGGGTTGTGATTATTTACTTAGGTGATTCTCTTAGTCACTAGATGGAACTCAGTTCTTTTATTTGATTATTCATTCAGCAAGTATTTGTTGAGCACCTGTGTGCCAGGTGCTGAGATTACAGATGAATTCGGTGGGTGGGGGGTGATGGCGACAAACAAATTAAAATACAGAGCAAGAAGTGATTCCATAGGGCATATGCAGGATGCTGTGGGTGTACCATCTGGGGGAGAGGTAGAAGCCAGGAAGGCTTCCTAGAAGAGGTGATTTGCAAGCTAAGGCTTCAAGGGCAAGTAGGAGTCAACCAAATAGAGGGGAGCAGGTAAGAGAAGGGACTGAGGCTGATCTTCACTGGGTGCCCTGCCTGAAGCCAGTGCTTGGCTCAGAGGGAATCAGTTAGTTCCCTGTCTCCTTCCTCACTGCTGCCGCCTCTGAATGCATTCCTGTGCAGAGGCAGGGGATTGGACCACGAGGCTCCCTGGGCGCTGGGGTGCTGTGGCAGGGGGGTTGCAGAAGTATTCTGGGGAGGGTATCCTGGGGAGCTGGCCTGCAGGAGTGGGTGTGGCAGGGCGGGGTGAGGGCTCAGCTAAATGACTCATTGGCTCCGAGCAGGAATGCAGATGAGCCGGAAGCAGGTGCAGGAGGGAGCAGGGAGGATGTTGAAGAGGCAGGAGCCTTACTCTGGGTACCTTTCCCCAGGGGCAGGGAGACTGGTTATCTATCAAAGTCTTAAGAGTTGGAAGGGACATTGGCAGCCTTCTCTGCAGCCAGGGCTCTCCCTAGCTCATGCCTCCTACAACTGTGTGCACATCCTAGAACTCTGCCCTTCTCCCCCCACCCCTTATGACTTCCAGTGTCACTTGAAGCCCCCAGGGATGGACCCATGCCAAGGCCTTCTCTGACCTCAGTTGAGCTGTGCCCTCCTCCAGCCCCTGGGGACATTTCCTGAAGCTCAAGCAGGAGCATGGTGGGGCTGGGCTGGGGAAAGGAGATGAGTCTTGTGCCTGGTGGTGGGCTGGGTCAGGGGAGGGAAGGCGGGGACCAGATCAGCTTCTTGGGTGGGGCTGAGCGGGTGCTGGGGTACTTTTCATGCTATCAACTAAAAGGCTGAAGGTCTTTGTGTTTCGTCCTCCATGGGACACAGTATATACACCCCAATCCTGTTCTAAAACACCTTGCCAAGTGGGTCAGATCTGTCCATTTTACAGATATGGACACTAAGGCTCAGAAGGTGAGTGACAGCTTATAGCAGCAGAGCCACGAGTTAGAACCTTGTCTGCCACAGCAAGTCCAGAGCTACCCCACGCCACACCGCCTTTTTTGGAGGAATTAAAAAAATTCATTCTTCTCCTTCTGAGCCAGGGACATTGCTTTCTGCCCAAAGCTGGAATGGGACCGGGGGTTGTGGGTGGATATTAAATGTAATATGTTTATTAGTATTAGAAAGAGACTCTGAGACCCAGGTGAGCCCTGGGCTGAGCTCTGGGGCCTGGCTCCTCGCTCCCCACACTTACGTTCTTATTAATGGCACAGCACTCTGGCGCCTCTGGGCCCTGAGCTGTGGAGGCCAAGTGTATCTGTCCAAGCCATTTGCTTTATTTGTTTTTAATTTTTCTTATGGGATAAACGTAGGTCATGAGGACTGCTCTCTTTTTGAAAGCACATTGAAATTTTTGTTTTTTAACCGAAGAAATGCATGTAATGATTCTAAAAAAAAAAAACCAAAAAACCAACCCCTCAGGCTCTTTGTGAAAGAAAGCAGTTTGCTGTGCCGCTGCCCTCCTCGTACAAGCCCCATCTGGAAAGGAGCCACTTACTTTTTCAGGTGTGGCTTCAAACCTTTGAATAGGGCGACGTTTCAGGGTCTGTGGGGTTCACGAGAATGCCTTTAAAGTCGCAGACACCTGCTGTCTTTCTTTTACTTTGTTCTTACTCTCCTTATATATAGGGCTTCCCAGTTCACAGATGAGAACATTGAGGCCCCGTGCATGGGGGGGTCCTGCCTTCCATCCCCCAGGCCCCCAAGTGGGCCTCCTCTTACAACCTGCTGGCAGGATGCATCCCTTGGGAGGCACCCCTTGCTCTTATGACACATGACCGCCAGCCCTGGGTTCCCAGGAAAATGGCACTGGCAGAGGAGGGGTCAAAGGTCAGGGCTAGTCAATGTGGAATAACAGCTCCGGGCGGACACCCAAATCCTGCAGTTCCTTGTTTGATCTTAAGGAAGTTGTCCAACGTCAGCAGCCCAGCTGCTGGGGTTGTGGCAGCAACAGCTACAGTGGTGCTCAGGCAGACAGACAGGCCCCTCCAACTTGCAGGGGAAGGCACGGGTAGAAGATGATGGATTTCTTGAAGAATCTTTTGGTGAGTGTCCCAGGCTGTGGAGGAGTGCCTGGCCAGGCCCTGCTGCCCGAGCAGCCAGACCCCCTTCTCCTTTTGCCTGGCAGGGAGCCCCTGGTGGCTCTTGACCTGCCATGGGGCATGGAAGCCACCTGTCACTCAGGGGAAGGAGGGACAAAGATCAGGGACAGTGGGGACTATGTGTGTGGAGGGGGTTGTGGGAGGCCGCGGGACAGAGTTGGGGACAAGAGCCTTTCCTCCCTGGCCTGGAGATCTGAGATGGGGTCCCGGCAGGGGACCGGGCGGGGCTCATCTCTGTGCGAGTCTGACAAGGCTTGTAGGCGCTGTGCTGGAGCCTGAGGGGCCCCACGGCCGGCTGCAGGTGGGGTGCCCAGGTGAGAGAGTGAGGAGGGACTCTCTTGCTGGGCTTCTGCCTGGCTGTGCACACTCGGAGCTGGCCAGGCCTGCCCTGTAGGTCCAGCCCCCTCTCCCCTTTGTGCTGTGGCGCCCCGGATGGCCCTGGCAGGGGCTCTGCGTCCTGTCACAGAGCCCCTGAGCCGTGCAGTCAGTGTGCACCAGGTAGTGGTGTGTGTGCAATGTTCCTGGCTGGCGTGAGGAGTCAAGGTCCTCTCCTGCCAAAGCCAGATTGTCCTTGAAGGCTCCGTGGATCTCTTGTTTCTTCTGTGCCAGGACCTTTGTACCGTCCTAGGGAACATGGGGGTCCTGGATTGACTGGGTGAGAGTGGGACTGCTGGGCTCTTCCTCACTCACAGATCTGTGTGCTGTGGGCTGGAGTGGGCCGTGTTACCCTCCTTTCTCTAGGAGAGCTGAGGGTGACAGTTTAGGGATGAGTGTGGGCAGTGACAGGACGCTTGTTTGGGGGTAGGGCTAAGGCGTCCTCCAAGTCTGAGGCCGTGCCACTGCTAGCTCCAGGACAGGGGGTGAGCCTGGTGACCCTGTGACTAAACAGAAATGGCCTGAACCCCCTGCACCTTGGCAGGGCCGTGGAGTGGCATGTTGGAGTTTTTAAGTTTATTTATTTATTTATTTAGAGAGGGAGAGAGAGAGAGAGAGAGAGAGAGAGAGAGAATGAGAATCCCAAGCAGGCTTCACTCTGTCAGCACAGAGCGGAACGTGGGGCTTGGTCTCATGAACCGTGAGATCATGACCTGAGCCCAAACCAAGAGTTGACAATTGACTGAGCCACCCAGGCACCCCTGTTGGAGGGTTTTAAGCTGGAGACCAGTGTCGTCTGCTTTATCTTTCAGAAAGACCGTGTGGCTATCACATGGGGAGCTGATTAGGGAGGCTCTGGTGTGGAGGCCGCTGCATGGTCCTGCTGAGGGACAGTGAGACCTGGTGGAGGCAGGGTGGATGCGGAGAAGTGCTCAGACTTGGGATGTATTTTGACAGTGGACTTGCAGTCAGATTGGGGGTGAGGGAGGAGGGATAAAGAATCCAGTGATGACCCTGGAGATTTGTCCTGAGCTTCAGGATGGGTGGAGGAAGGCTTTCGAGGAAGAACATTAACAGGAGTTCCGTTGGGGCTTGTGAAGTCTGAGATGCCCATCAGACATGTGCGTGAGATGTGGAGTTGGCAAACCCAGATAGACCTGGACTTGAATCTGGGTTCTGCCTTTACTGGGTGTTTACTCTGGGCAGGTCGCTTAACCGCTCTGACCCTCCCACCCTCTCACCCACTCCCTGGGCACTTGTGAGGCTTCTGTCGTGGCATTTGTGAAGTGCTTGGTTCAGTGCCTGATGCATCATGGGTGCCCAACAGAGGACACCTTGGGGCTTGCTAAAATTTTGCCTACATCATCCCATTTTCCAGCTCAGGGACATTCCTATTGGCTTCCTATTGTACAGGGCAGAGCTTGGAACTTGTCTTGTGGGCTGATTTGGCCAAATCAGAGTTAATACCTGTATTCCTCAAACTATTCCAAAAAGTAGAAGAGGAAGGAAAGCTTCCAAATACATTGTACAAGGCCAGCATTATCCTGATGCCAAAACCAGCCAGAGACACCACAAGAAATCCATAGGCCAGTACCCCCGGTAAACATAGATTCAAAAATCCTCAGCAAAATATTAGCAAACTGCATACAGCAATACATTAAAAAGATCATTCGCCGCAATCAAGTGGGATTTATTCTGGAGATGCAAGGATAGTTCAATAATCGCAAATCAGTCAGTGTGATAAACCACATCAACAAAAAGAAGGATAAGAATCCCTCAATATAATAGAGAAATATGAAAACCCACAGCTGACATCATGCTCAGTAGTGGAAAACTGAGAGGTTTTCCTTTACAACCAGGAATAAGACAAGGATGTCCTATCTTGACACTTTTATTTGACATAGTACTGGAAGTTCTAGCCATAGCAATCAGACAAAAAAAAAAAAAAGTATACAAAGTGGTAAAGAAGTTAAATTGTCACTATTTGCAGATGACATTATTATACCAAGAAAATTCTAAAGACTCCACCAAAAAACTACTAGAAGTAATAAATGAATTCAGTAAAGTCACAGGATACAAAATTAATACCCAGAAATTGATAGTGTTTCTATACTCTAATAACAAAGTAGCAGAGAATTTAAGTAAACAATCCCATTTACAATTGAACCAAAAGAATGAAATACCTAGGAATAAACTTAACCAAGGAGGTGAAAGTCCTCCAAAAACTATAAAACATTGATGAAAGAAATTAAAGATGACACAAACAAATGGAAAGATATTCCATGCTTATGGATTGGAAGAATTAATATTGTTAAGATGTCCTTATTACCCAAAGGAATCTGCAGATTAAATTCAATCCCTACCAAAATACCAACGACATTCTTCACAAAGCTAGAACAAATAATTCTAAAATTTGTATGCAACCACAAAAGACTCCAAATAGCCAAAGCAATCTTGAAAAAGAAGAACATAACTAGAGGTATCACAATTCCAGATTTCAAGATATACTACAGAGCTGTAGTAATCAAAACAGTATGGTACTGGCACAAAAATAGACACATAGATCAATGGAACAGAATAGAGAGTCCAGAAATAAACCCACACTTACATGGTCAATTAATCTATGATAAAGGAGGCAAGAATACACAATGGAGAAAAGACCGTCTCTTTAATAGTGTTGGGAAAATTGGACAGCTATATGTAAAAGAATGAAACTGGACCACTTTCTTACAGAATACACAAAAATAAACTCAAAATGGATTAAAGACCTACTGTGAGACCTGCAACCATAAAAAGCCTAGAAGACTACACGGGTAGTAATTTCTCTGACATTGACCATAGCAACATTTTTCTAGACATGTCTCCTATGGCAAGG
The DNA here is from genome assembly GCF_018350215.1 of Panthera leo. Taxonomy (NCBI): domain Eukaryota; kingdom Metazoa; phylum Chordata; class Mammalia; order Carnivora; family Felidae; genus Panthera; species Panthera leo. Next base: position 13,909,673 of record NC_056692.1, on the reverse strand, counting down.
GAAACAAAAACAAAAATAAACTATTGGGATGACATAAAAATAAAAAATCTTTTGCACAGCAAAGGAAACCATCAACAAAACAGAAAGACAGTTTAGTGAATGAGAGAAGATATTTTCAAATGATATATCTGATAAGGGGTTAATATCCAAAAGAACTTACACAACTCAACACCAAAAATTTAAAAAACCCACCCAGTGGTTCAGTCAGTTGAGTGTCTGGCTCTTGGTTTCAGTTCAGGTCATGATCCCAGGGTTGTGGGATCGAACCCCATGTCTGGCCTGTGCTGAGCGTGGAGCTTGCTCGGGATTCTCTCTCCCTATCCCTCTCCCCTAGTCATGCTTCCCCTACCCCAGCCTCTCAAATAAAAAAACAAACAGACAAACAAACCACTCATATCCAACAGTCTGGTTAAAAAACAGGCAGAGAACCTGAACAGATATTTCTCCAAAGAACATATACAGATGGTCAGCAGACACATGAGAAGATGCTCAACTTCACTCATCATTAGGAAGATGCAAATTAAAACCACAATGAGATGTCACTTTACACATGCCAGAATGGCTAGAAATAATAAGTGTTGGCAAGGATGTGGGGAAAGATGAATCCTCATATACTGGTAGTGTGAATGTAAATTGGTGCGGCCACTGTGGAAAACAGTGGAAGTTCCTCAAAAAATTAAAAATAGAATTACCATATGATCCAGTAAATCCACTATGAAGAAGAATACGAAAACACTAATTTGAAAAGATACATGCACCCCTGTGTTTATTGCCACATTAGTTACAATATAGCCAAGATGTGAAAACGGCATGTCTGTTAACCAATGGATAAGGAAGATGTGGTATATATGTATTCAGTGGAATATCACATAGCCATAAGGATGAGATTGTGCCATTTGAGACAACATGGATGGACCTAGAGGGTATTGTGCTAAGTGAAATGTCAGACTGAGAAAGACAAATGCAGATGATTTTATTCATAAGCGGAATCTGAAAAATCCCAAATGAGTAAACAAAGGGCAGAATCGGACTAATGAATACATAGAGCAGACTAACGGTTGCCATCAGTTTTGGGAGGGGTTTGGAGGATTGGGCAAAATGGGTGAAGGGGAGTGGGAGATACAGGCTTCTAGTTATGGAATGAGTAACTCATGGGGATAAAGGACAGCAGCATAAAGAATACAGTCAGTGACATTGTAGTAATAGTGAGGTATCAGGACAGGTGGTAGCTACTCTTGTTGGTGAACATAGCAAAATGTGTAAACTAGTCAAATGTACGCCTGAAACTAATGTAACTCAATTGTACTACAAAAAAAATGTTTTGGCAGAATGTTTTCCCTTGAGTTTCCAGATCAGCTGTAGGATCAGCTTTTCAATTTCTACAAAGAATCCAAGTGGGATTCTAATAGAGGTTGCATTCTAGATTGTTTTGGGTAGTATTGCTATTTTAAGAATATTGTCTTCCAACCCATGAGCAAGGGATGTCGTATCATTTATTTATGTCTTTTTAAATTTCTTTCATCACTGTTTTGTAGTTTTCAGGGTACAAATATTTCACCCCCTTGGTAAAATTATAGTAGATTTTTAAAAATGCTATTGTAAATGGAATGGTTTTCTTAATTTTCTTCTCAGATTTCTCATTGCTCATATATAAAAACAACTGAATTTTGTTTGTTGAGCTTGTGACAAACGGTTTTAAATGTCCTTTATTAGCTTTAGTAACGTGTGCGTGCGTGCGTGCGTGTGTGTGTGTGTGTGTGTGTGTGTGTGTGTGTATTCTTTGGATTTTTCCATATTGGTTCATGTCATCTATAAATTGAGATTGTTTTATTTCTTCCTTTCCAATTTGGATGCCTTTTATTTCTTTCTCTTACCTAATTGCTTTGGCTAGAATTTTTAGTACACTGAATAGTAGTGGTGAGAGTGGGTATCCTTATTTGGTTCCTGGTCTTATGGATAAGTTTTCAGTATGCTTTCAGTGTCATTGAGCATGACTTGGGTTTATAAAAAAAAAAAAAAAAAGTCCTTTATCATATTGAGGAAGTTTCTTTCTATTTTTAGTTTTCTGAGTATTTTTATTATTGGATTTTGTCAAGTGCTCTTTCTGTATTAGTTGAGATGATCATGTGTCCCTCCCCCCTCCCCCCATTCTATTAATATGATGTATTACCTTGATTTTCCTATGTTGGACCAACCTTGCATTCCTGGGATAAATCCCATGTGGTCATGGCATATGGCACGCTGTTCAATTTGGTTTGCTACTGTTTTGTTGAGGATTTTTGCGTCTGTATCCAGCAGGGATACTGGTCTGTAGTTTCCTACCCTTGTAGTTTCTTTGTATGGTTTTGATAATGAGTTAGGAAGTGTTCCCTCCTCTTATATATTCTGGAAGAGTTTATGAAGGATTGGTGGTAATTCTTCTACTTCCTCCTCCTCCCCTTCCTCCCCATTTCTTTTCCCCATCCTCCCCCTCCCCCTCCTTTTTTTTTTTTTTTTTTTTCTCTAAGTAGGCTCTAAGCCCAGCATGGTGCCCAGGTGGTAATTCTTCTTGAAATGTTTGTTAGAATTTACCATGTTGCCATCTGATCCTGGACTTTTCTTTTTGGGAAGTTTTTTGATTATTGAATCAATCTTTTCACTTAGCCCTTCACTCTTATGCTACTTGCTTGGTACCTGTAGTCATTTGCATTTTCGAATCCTTGGAGATTTAAATAGAATTCTGCCTAATTTTTAAGATGTTCCATAAGAACCCAGCCATCTTCCCATTCTTCCTGATGCTGTTCCACCTCTGCTCTGGCCAGGTTGGTCCCTGTCACACATCACCTTCATTAAGTACAATGAATTCCACAAGTTAGTGGTTCTCAGTGTGGTCTCTAGACCAGGAGTATCAGTATCATCTGGCAACTTGTTATAAATGGAGCTTCTCTGGCCAGGAATTAGAAGCTTGGGGTGGGAGATGGCTCGAAACCTGTTTTTCAACGAGCGCTTCAGGCAATTCTGTTGTATCACGGTTGTCATAGAAAATAAAGACCCCTGGAGGCTCCTGGCCCAAGTTGACACCGCTGAAGTAGTGTCTCCAGGCGCCAGCAGCTGAGGAGCTGTGCTCAATATGAATTGGTGGGATTGGAGCCCAAAGAAGGGAAAGAGGAGCAAAAAGGTAGGATAAGAGAGAAGGGGAGGGAGGCTTGCATGGAGCACTCCCTGTGCCTGGATGCAACTTACTGGAGGTGCCAGTTGGGGGTAGGGTTGGCTGTCCAGGATGAGGGATACAGTCTGTGGCCAAAGAGCAGACAGTACTTACTGGCATCAGCACTGGCCTCTTTAGCCCAGACTCCTAAGCCGAAGACTCAGCCTCCACCGCCTGCTTCGTTCTTGGCTTGCTTGGCAGAGTAATCAGTCTCTCATTCAGCACGTGTTCCTGGAGCATCTCCTATGTGCCAGGCAATTCTAGGCCCAAGGACATAGCAGTGAACGAAATCAAGGGCCTGCCTATGAGGATCTCCTATTCTAGTGAACCTACCCTTTGTCTTCTTGTGGGGAACATCCCCAGCGTTTTCCGCAGGCTTTGGCAGCTAGGCTGGTGGCCAGCTGGCCCCCTCCCCCTGCCCGCGCTGTGGAGGGGGACCTCTAGACCAGCAGCAGAGTTAGAGCAGTGAGACTTGCGCTCTGGCTAGGCAGCCATGGGACATATCCTGTCTGGCTCCCTGTGGGGGGTGTACTCTGTGTTCCTTAGCTCTCCCAACCTTCCAAAAATCTCTTTACAAAATTCTCCAGAAATCCTTTTCTTTTGCAGTGTCTTCCTTGCCTATGGGGACAGGAAGCTTGCTCTGTTTCCCTCTTCCCCCAGCACCACCCAGCCCATGTCTCCATCCCATTTTCCTGGGAGCACCTTCTCCTCCATCCTTGTCTTGTTTCCATGTCTCTTGTTGCCGTCGACACACCTTTGCCTCTTTGGTGTGTCCTAGATTCAGATAGGCAGGGACAAGGAGACAGTTGCTACCGTGCACGAGCGTGTTGTGTTGGGTGCTCTGCCAGGCTCTGCGGACTGGCTCACGTTACCCCACCGCAGCCCACTCCCAGGCGCAGGTGCTCAGACGACACCATCCTGTGCTGTGAGCAGCGGGCGTGTGGTACGTCCTGGGCAGGGGTTGTAGAAAGGCCGTTCACGTGTAAACACATCCTGTCTCCAGGAGGGGAAGAAAGGAGCTCAGAGCTAGGGCAGGTTGCCTAGCAGGGACCCTATGGGCAGCAGGTGGCTGGCAGTGAGTGTCCCTTCTCCAAGTAGGGTCGGGGGAGGATGAGGGAGAGAGAGGGGGCAGTGCTGGTGGAGATCTCCCCAGCTGAGATATAGCAAGAAGGAAAGAACAGGTGGCTGCTTGTCTGCAGGGAAAGGCCGCATCCAGATGTAGGGCTGCTGTGGACCAGATGGAGGTAGGGCGCAGGGCAGCGAGATGGAGGTCTGTGGCCTCCTACACTGTGCTCCTTCATGGCTGCTTCTCCGTTGCCTGGGCAGGGGCTGACACCCAAGTGAACAAGGAGGGGCGTCTGGAGGATTTCTTGAGGCTGACCTTGCAGGTGCTGTTCTCTTCTGCTCCTGCTGCCGTAGACCTCCTCCTGTGTTCACCCCCAAGGACTCGCTTTGCCCTTCTAGAGGAAGGCCTGATGTTTTCTATATTGGGAGGTGGAGAGGACAGGGTGGAATCCAAACAAAAGCCTGGGGCCCAATCTGTGACTTCCTTGGTTGAGCGCTGGCTCTCTGTGATTATCTCATGGCTTACTTGACTGGCTGTTAAAGGGGAGCCCAAGGGGACACGCTGGCTGTGGCTGGGATTTGGGTGGCAACCGTTGTTGCTAATAATAAATGGGACAGCTGAGCGGATGCTATTGATGAGGAGACTGAATTACATTTCTCTGTGACAATCCAATGCTGGCTTCCTGATGGAGGGGGAATTCCCTTCCTGAGGATGCCTCGGGCGGGACTTCATTCTGTCTTGAAGGGCCTACGGGACAGTGCTAGTGAGTCAGTAAGCATTTATTGAGTGCGTTCTGTGTGCTCTTGGCTGTGTGATGCAATCTCGGGGGTGTGGACGGCGGTAGGTGTGAGTGGCCGCAGCTGCTGTTCCCGGCTGGCCTGAGTCACCCTGCTTCTGGGTGGAAAAAGAGACTTGCTCTTTGCCATGGCTGGACTGTCCCATAGGAAAGTTCAGTGAGTCACCGAGAAGTGGGGCCGGCACAGCTGAGGCCAAGTTGCCACTGTTCTCTGCTCTTGGGCTCTGTCCACGCAGGAGTCGCTGCCCAGTGCATTCCTCAGGCCCGAGGCCGGATCTCAGCCCTCAGCCTCCCATCTGTGCCAGCCCCAGCATCCTCACTTGGGAAACGCAAACCCATTTTTAACAGTAATCTAAACACACTGCCTCTGGGAAGACTGATAAAGCTGTGTTCTAAATCCGGAACTGTCCTAAAGCTTCCAGACCATCTCTCAAAAGGACACAGCTCACTTCCAGAGCAAGCTTTCTTTTTAGTTTTTTTTTTCTATGTTTGTTTATTTTTGAGAGACACAGAGAGACTGTGAGCGGGGGAGGGTAGAGAGAGAGAGGGAGACACAGAATCCGAAGCAGGCTCCAGGCTCTGAGGTGTCAGCACAGAGCCCGATGTGGGGCTTGAACCTACAAACCGTGAGATCATGACATGGGCCAAAGTTGGATGCTTAAACAAGGCTTAACCGACTGAGCTACCAGGCGCCCCCCAGAGCAAGCTTTCTAAGTGGTAAATAGCAACTACCAGCAGGAACTGCGTGCTCGCCTTGGACCAGGCCCCGTCTGGTACTTCCTGTCCACGTTCTCACTTCGCCCTCACGTGAGCCTTGAAAGGCCTGTCTGCCTTGTTGATCCACTCACTGTTCATTGAGCACACATCATGCTTCTTCATCTATCCACCTCTGTCCACACAGTAACCACTGCCTGTAATGGCCTCTTCCCCCTCCCTAGCAAAGTGATTTCAAAGTGATTTCTGTTTATCTTTTAAGGTCTAGTGGGATCCCGCTTCTCGCCAGAAGCCTTCCTTGATGGGGTGGTGTTAAAATGTGTCCACACATTTTTTGATACTTCCCTCCTCAAGAGGTGGAAGCTAATTCCACCCCCCCCCCCCCCCTTGAGTGTGAGCTGGTTGTGTGGTTGTGGGCACTCGCATCCAATGAATAGGACAAGGGGGAAGGGATGGTGTGCAGTTTCACAGACGAGGTCGTAAGAGGTGCTGTAGCTTTGCCTCTCAGATCACTCACTCCGGGGGGAGTCAGCTGCAGTATTTTGAGGACATTCAAGCAGCCTCTGGAGAGGTGTGTGTGATGGAGGATGGGGCCTCCTGGCAGCAGCTTTGTGAGCAGATCCCTCAGCCCCAACCAGGTCTTCAGGTGATGCAGCCCCCGTTCATGTCCTGACTGTAGCCACCTGAGGAACTCCGAGCTGGAACCGTACAATGAAACCACTTCTGCATTCCTGAGCCAAAGAAATTTAGAGTCACTAAGTTTTGGAGTCATTTGTCACACAGGAGTAGAGAACTCATACACTTGACCTTCCAGCCAGAAGTGCTTCATGCCTCCTCTGAACCACTGTGACACTGGTCATCTGTAACAATGCTGAGCAGCTTTGTCTAATAATTGAGATGAAATACCCTGGAGTCCTCGCCTGGCACTTGCAGTATCTAGTCCGTGCCTTGCAGGTGCTTAATGATTTGGGGTTAACAGATCAGACAATACAAGGGCATTGTCTAAGAACACACAAATACGTATTTTGTTCCCCACAAAAGATCTTTTGATTGCCGCTTTTCATGGATAACAGAGAGTAAACTGGATAGGAGGGTCATTTGGGAGAGCCTCAGTCTGTAATCCACAGAGCCACGGTCAGAGCCGGGAATGAATTGGCCCGAATCCAGGGGCTTTCTGTGGACACCAAAGGCAGTGTACTTGTGTCCCTGGATACCCGGTAACGAAGACGAGAGAAGGGCCTGGGGCAGGGGCTGAGGGAAGCAAAGAAAGGAATGCCAGAGCTTTTGCTGTGTGTCGAAGCCTTAAAAACTATTGCTGGGTAACAAGTTACTCCAAAAATAATTTATAGTTGTTGCAGATAATTTAAAAAATACTGAAAAGAAAAAAGGAAAAAAAATATCCTTAACCCATAACTTATTTTGACATTTATCCTTCAAGTTAGTATTTTTTGTCTGGATGAGTGATGTGTGTATGCACATCAGACCTATCTATCTGTATCGATACCTACATACCTATGCATATCTATGTATTTTATACCTGTATATTGATATCTTTATGTGTATATCATATAGGGGATACACACACACAAATAGGTTTTTTATATCTAATTGAAAAAAAATGGGATCACCTAAATTCCATTTGTCTCACTTAGCAGTGCATCTCGAATCTTTTATTAAAAATTTTTTTTTTATTTTGGAGACTGCGAGTGGGGGAGAGGGGCAGATATATGATTTGCAAATATTTCTCCTATTTTGTGAGGTTGTCTTTTCACTTGAGAGTGTCTGTTGAAGTACAAAAGTTTTTAATTTTGGTGAAATTAAATCTAAATTATTGTTTTTTGTTTTTGCTGCTTATGCTTTGGGTGTCATATCTAAGAATCCATTCCATATGCAGTGTCACAAAGACTTACTCCTATGTTTTCTTCTTCTAAGAGTTTTATTTATTTTATTTAAACATTTTTTTAAATGTTTACTTTTGAGACAGAGAGAGACAGAGAGCATGAGTGGGGGAGGGGCAGAGAGAGAGAGAGGGAGACACAGAATCTGAAGCAGGCTCCAGGCTCTGAGCTGTTAGCACAGAGCCAGACGCGGGGCTTGAACTCATGCACCGTGAGATCATGACATGAGCCAAAGTTAGACACTCAACTGACTGAGCCAACCCATATGTTCCTTCTTCTAAGAGTTTTATAATTTTAGCTCTTATATCTAGGTTGTTGATTCATTTTCAGTTCATTTCAGTAGATGGTGTGATCTAAGGGTCCAACCTCATTCTTTTGCACATGGCTATCTAGTTTTCCCAACATGATTTGTTGAAAAGACCCCGTTGAATAGTCTTGGCACCCTTGTTGAAGACCGATTGCCATAGATCTATGGATGTGTTTCTGAACTGTCACTTTCATTCCATGGACCTACAGGCGTATCCTGTGTCAGTACCACACTGTCTTGATTGTTTTGCTTTGCAGTAAGTTTGAAATTGGGAAGTATGAGTCCTCCAACTTTGTTCTTTTGGCTGTTCTGGGCCCCTTGAATGTCAGTGTCAATTTTAGGATTACTTTTTAATTTCTACAAAGGATTCAGCTAGGATTTTGATAGAGATTGCGTTGAATCTGCAGATCAGTTTGGAGGGTGTAGATCTCCTAATCATACCAACCCTTCTAGTTGTGATCATGGGATTTATCTCCATTTGTTTTTAACTTCTTTAATTTCTGTCATCAATGTCTTGTGCTTTTCAGAGTATATGTTTTTCATTTATTTTGTTAAATCTACATGTAAGTATTTTATTCTCTTTGATGCTATTAAAATGGAATTCTTAATTTTATTTTCATTGTCCATCGATAGTATATAGCAAAACAATTTTTTTTTTGGTAGGTTGATCTTGTGTCTTGTGTCCTGAACTCATTTATTGTATTATTTTTAGTAAGTTTTGCTTAGTGAATTCCTTATTTCTCTATATAAGATTATGTGAATAGAGAGTTTCAGTTCTTCCTTTCCAGTTCGGATGCCTTTTATATAGTTTTTTTGTGTTTTTTTTTTTTTTTTTTTCTTTTGCTCAACTGTTCGGGCTAGAACATCTAACACAATGATAAACAGAAATGATGACAGTGGATATTCTGGTCTTATACCTTCTTTTATGGACAAAGTATCTAGTTTCCCATTATTAAGAATATTATTACTTGTGATTTTTTTTTTTTTTTTTTTTTTTTTTTTTTTTTTTTTTGGTAAACGCCCTTTATCATGTTGAGGAATTTCCCTTCTATCTAGTTTGGTGTGTGTGTGTGTGTGTGTGTGTGTGTGTGTATGTATGTGTGTTTAATTTTACTCAAGAAAGGGTTTTGAATTTTGTCAAATGCTTTCTTTAGTCTTTGAGTTGATAATACAGTTTTTGCTTTTATTCCTCTGGTTTTTATATTCATTGATTTTTGGATGTTAAACCAACTTTGCATGACTGTAATAAGTCCCACCCAGTCATGATGTATAATTCTTTTTAGAAGGTGCCGGATTCAGTTTGCTAGTATTTTTGAGAATTTTTGTGTCTATATCCATGAACTATATTGGTCTGTAGTTTTCTTGTGATGACTTTGGTTTTGGTGTTGGGGTAATACTAGTCTTCTAGAATAAGTTGGGAAGTGTTCCCTCTCCTATTTTAAGAGTTTCTGAGGAATTAGTATTACTTCTTCTCTAATGGCAGGATTTACAGCTGAAGCCATCTGGACCTGGGCTTTCTTTGTGTAGCTTTTTGATTACTAATTCAATTTCTTTTTTTATGAAATATATATATATATATATATATATATATATATATATATTTAGATTTGCCGTTTCTTTGAGTCAGTTTCAGTAGTTTGTGTATTGCTTGGAATTGTCCATTTCATCCAAGTTATTTAACATATTGACACCTATTTGTGGTATTTGAACGTAGCTCATCGTAACCCAAACAGTGGTGCGGTGAACATTCATCCTCGTGTTCCCATGGAAGTGTGTTCATAGCCCAGATTCTTAGAAGAGGAATTGCTGGGTCAGAAGTCTGTGCGTGCAAATGTTGATGGTTTCTGCCCTTTCGTCCTCTTCCTACTCATCTTTCTCCCCTTATTGATTTGTATAAATTCTTTCTGTCCAGGAATCTTGGTCTCCTGGAGGTTGGAGCTAAGAAGGATGCACAGAATCAGTGGGGAGGATAGGTTTGGGAGATGTGTGTTTGACAGCTCCTTCTGGTCAGGGGTGCTGATGTGGTGAAACTTGTCATCCACTCTGTATATTCACAGGTGGGGTTTCCAGACCCTTAAGCCCAAACTGCTGGTGGGTCAGAGACTCTTGCCTCTGATAGGCCAGCTTTGATCTGGGACAGGTCATTTGAAGCCAGGTGACTCCTCAAGCGTTCTTCCCGCGGTGGTTCTCTCTGGGAATTCTGAGGGCCGGGGGGCTCCTGGTGATTCTGGCCCATTGGTGCCTGTGGAGGAAGGGAGGGATGCCCTACCTCTGCGTAAAGGAGTGACAAGATATCCTCGTTTTTCATTATCACTGCTTTTGTTTTCTTTTGTTTTCTTTTGTTTTCTTTTGTTTTGTTTTGTTTTGTTTTGTTTTCTTTTCTTTTCTTTTCTTTTCTTTTCTTGCCCGTTCATCTGAGGACTATGTTCTGGGTGCTCGTTAACTCACGGCTTGCCAGTGCCCCGATGTGGGCAGTGATGTTGTGACCAGACAGTGTAGCTGTTTCTATGGAGGGGAAGCTGCTGAGAGCTCTCTGTGTGCATTTTGTTAGGGCAGAGCTTTTAGCCACTCCCCCCCCCCCCGCCCCCCTTTTCCACTTCTTGTTTCTCCTTTTTGCCTTTACCTGGAATTTACAAAGGCTGGCACCAAAGTGGGTTAAAGATTTGGATTTACATAGTTCGAGATTTAAAAAAAAATCTCTCCAGGTTCCTGGAGGCTGCAGTTGGGTCGTTTTCAGGCTTTGCTCACAAGCTCCAGGGTCCCAAAGAGGTGCTCTGGAGGCAGGGGACAGGGGCAGGCACATTTGGAACTCAAGCCCCCATGGCTGCCCTGGCCAGGGTCCCTGGAGGGCTGTGTTGCTACTAAAGTTGGAAAGCTACTTATGTTGGACTCCTTGGCCTCACTGTTGGGTTGAAAATATTCCAAACATGACTCCTTCTGGAGGCTTCATCCTGGGGCTGACAGGTGCTTTAGGGAACTTGGCTTTTCCCAGGGGCCCTATAGACTCCTCTCTCTTGACAGAGACTGAGCGGCTGCTCTCCCCAGGGCCATTCGCCAGCCTGTGCATGTTTCGTTTTTTCTTTTGTTGTATGGGGCATTCTGGCCCTCCAGCCCTGCAAAGGCAAAATCAAATTACCTTCTCTCTTGATCCAAATGACTCTCATCCCCCGGGAAGCCCTGGGCTAAGTTTGCAGACAGTTGGTAAGGAGGCTTTCTCAGCAGACCTCCTGACTGATGTATCTTCTTTGTGTCTTTCAGTCTGCGGAGTTCTTTGAGATGCTGGAGAAAATGCAGGTGAGCCTCGCCAAAGTGGGGTAGCTGAGCCATGGGTGGCGGGTGTGCTGTAGTGACCTTGGGGGATACGACACCAGGCAGAACCTGGGAGCCTTGGAGGGAAGGGAAGAGAAGAGAGAACTCATAGCCTGAACTACCTAGGGCCATTTTCATGCTGAGCAGGAGGAGGATTCTGGGAAGCTCCTGCCTGAAGGAAAAAACCAGAAAATCTCCTCCGGTAGAACAGATGCAATACGCAACCTCACAGATGTGGAGAGGGCTTGAAAGGGTCCGTTGTTCCTGGGATGGGTTGGGAAGAAAGTCGGAAAAAGAAAGCCCTTTCCTAGGGGCGCATCTTGAGTCTGGGAGGTAGAGCTTCGGGTGAGAGACCCGCCCGAGGTTGAACCCTGCACCTAACACTTGCTAGCACAAGTTCCTTCCTTTTTCTGAGCCTTCTGGCTCCTGTTTTCTATCTGTTCACAGCACTGTTTTCACCTCCCTCTGACACCAAATGTGTGGTTGTTTTCCCCCCACCGAACAATTCTGTGACACCAGCTTGGTGTCCTGCAGTTCAGCTCCATTCTGACACTGTCTACCAGAGAGAGCGTCAGATCCCACAGGGTATGGGCTCTGCCCCGCAAGCCTGCCCCCTGCCCGCTTCAGATGCCGGCCACGAGTCTGTGGTCACCTGTGCTTCTGACCAACAGGCTATGAATTTGAGGGTCCCATGATTCCCTGCTCGGGTTCTATTCATTTGCTAGAGTGGCTCAGAGAACTCAGAACAGTTTACTTACTAGATTATCAATTGATTATAAAGGGATATAACTCAGGAACAGCCCGATGGAAGAGTTGTGGAGGGCAGGGTATGCGGGAAGGCCGGGAAGAGCTTCTGTGTCCTCTGGATATATCTCTCTCCCAGCGCGGCCATGTACTCACCAACCCGGAAGCTCCCTGAACCCATCATTTGGGTTTTTTATAGAGACTTTATTACTTAGGCATGATCGATTAAACCATTGGCCACTGGAGATTGATTCAGCCTCCAGCCCCTCTCCCCTCCCACGAGGTTGGGGAGGTGGGACTGAAGGTTTGGAGCCTCTAATGGTGGTTGGTTCCCCTGGCAACCAGCTCCATCCTTAGGGGTGTCCCAAAAGTCACCTCATTAACAAACTTATAAATAACCTTCTTGCTTTCACCTTTATGGCTCTGGAGCTGTTTCAGGAACCAAGGACAAAAGACCAAATATTGTAACAAAAGATGCTTCTGAATGCTCCCATTGCTCTCGTCACTTACGAGATTCAACAGGCTGTAGGAGTTCTGTGCCAGGAATGGGTGAAGACCAAAGTATTTGTTGTTATAAATCATGCCACAGCCCTTATAAATAATAACAGAAATACCCACTCACACGATTGTTGGGATGAAATGAAATAATGTATGTAAATACTTGATAAGCATTGCATAAAAATCAGTGTTCAAAATGGATTTGGGGGGCACTTTATAATTACTCCTCACCAAGGGGCCAGGGCTCACAGGTAAGAACTGGTGCCCTGGGAAATTTGGGGGATGTCCAGAAGGCTTAACTGATATGGGTGGGAAGAAGACGCTGATTTAAAAATTAAAAAAAAATTTTTTTTTAATGTTTTTTTTTGAGAGACAGAGAGAGCATGAACAGAGCATGAACAGGGAAGGGGCAGAGAGAGAGGGAGACACAGAATCAGAAACAGGATCCAGGCTCTGAGCTGTCAGCACAGAGCCCGATGTGGGGCTCGAACCCACGAACCACAAGATCATGACCTGAGCCTAAGTCGGTCGCTTAACCGACTGAGTCACTCCGGGGCCCCTAAAATTAAAAAAAGTTTATTTTTGAGAGCCAGCACTAGTGGGGGAGGGGCAGGGAGGGCGACAGAGAATCCAAAGAGGGCTCTGTGCTGACAGCAAAGTGTCCGATGTGGGGCTTAGAACTCACAAACGAGCCATGAGATCATGACCTGAGCCGCAGTCAGATGCTTAACCAACTGAGCCACCCAAGCGCCCCAGTAGCACATGTGTTTTAAGCACTTTTCTCGGCTCAGACAGTAACAAGTCTTAGCTCATTTCTTCCTGAAAAGTCCACAGGAAGTAGCTGTATTATTATCATTATCCTCTTTTCACAGGTGGGAAAACTGAGGCACAGAGATCTTACTTAAAGCACTCAAGGGTTGTGGGTAGTAAGTAGCTTCAGGGTCAGAAGGCTTAGCCATTATGTTATGATGCTTTCTACCCTGAGTAGATGCTACAGGTTCAGGGAAAGAAGATTCCATGGTAATGGTGTGGAAGCTCTAGAGGAGAGGCAGTTAGGGTGCCACTGCGGTCCTGCGATGCAGGTGGAGACACTGAGGTGCTCACAGGAAAGCCAGGTCTCCCTAATGATGGGGAAGGGGAGGGACCGTTTGAGGGAGAAGTATTGTAGTGGTTGTGTCATTATCACCCAGAAGTTACTAAGATCCTCCAGCAGTGTGTGGACTGCAGACCGATTTTACATACATTTAGGGACTTACAGTCGGGTTGTGGAAACAGGGGTGGCGTGTGCCTTGGCAGCGAGGGGTGGGAGACCGTGCGCAGCTACGTGCTCTGCTGCCTGGCGTAAAGCTGGGATTTTCACCGGAGCCCATGAGATCCTGACACTCTGGGAAGCTGGCAGGGGATTTGCAGCTCCCCCTGCCTTCTCTTCGTTTGGTCCCACAATCCACCCATCCATCCCTCACCCCCAGCTGGAGACCCCTGCCTCCCCTGCAAAGGGCTCTCCCAGTACATAATTCAGTCCTACTTAACTGGCCTCCTGCTGGTCTGCCTTCTCTGTGTCCAGGCTGCTGGGCTTGACTTCTCAACTAGATTGGGACCCTCCTGAGGGCAGGGGTTTGGTTTTTATGCTCTGACGTTTGTGGCAGCAGACACCCGAGGGCTTGCCTGTTCCATCTCTGTTGAGACGGCCAGGGGCTGAAATCCAACTGCCTGGGGTTTAGGTCCCTGCCCACTGGGCCCCGGCCTCCAAGGGGCCCACACTTTCCAGCTCTTCTGTATGTACAAAACTCATATATGGGGAAATGGTGGGAGCGAAGCAGGTGGCGTGGTGTGGCCAGATCCTGTCCTTGGGCGTGGGCCACCTCTTCTCACGCTGTGGTTGTGGAGACTGACTTTCAGAGCAGTCAGTGCCCAGGGCACTCTGCGAGTCATGGAGAGCTGGAACTCAGATCTGGGACTCCTGACCTCCCCTCCACCCCCCGCCATCCCCCGACAGTGGAGGAATTGGAAGAAGGGCACAATCCCTATGAAGCAACCGAGACTGAGGTCCATTTTGTCCTGGGTTCAAGTTTTAACCCTGGCACTGTGTAGCTGAGTGTCCTTGGTCAAGTCACTCTACCTGTCTGATCTTTGATTTCTTCATGGTGAGGAAAAAGGGGGGTTAATGATAATACTGATTGCAAAGGCAGATCCATGGAAAGGAGAGGAGAGGGCCCAGAGCTGGGTGATGGCTCTGTGTCATCGGGAGGGGAGGAGTGGGGAGGAGGTTTGCTTTCCTGCCCAGGGGCTGTTCCCAGGTAGGGGTGACTAATGCAGGACAAACAAAACAAACTTCTGACATCACCCCCCTCCCCATCTGCCCAGTTTGCCTCCCTGGACAGGGTCTGCAGGGCCACCCAGGTGGTTTTCTCCCTGTGTGGGGAGAGGAGCACCTGTCCGGTGGGAGGGGTCCTCCCACACCCTCCTGAGCAATGCTGCAGGGTGACTCAGCCCAGAGAAGTCCGGAGAAGCCGAAGTCTAAATCCAGCCAGTGAGCGGGAGCCCTGGGCTCCAAGGCCTATGAGATATGATTGTGCGCTTAGACAGACAGCCTGGCTTCAAATCCAGGCCCTGCCACTCAGTAGCTGTGCAACAGCAGAAGCAGCCGCCTCCCTGTGCCTCAGTTTCCCTTTGGTATAAAGACGCTGAGGGCTTCAAAGGAGACAACCGTGGGAGGGCGCTGAGGAAGCTTAAAATCCCCATGCATTATGTTATGATTAGGATGGTCTTCTCTCCAGAGGGGACCTGTTTGTCCTAGTTATCCCACCTTCTCATTCCCTTACTCAATTTATTCAAACAGTCTAATTTAACTATGTGCTCCTGTCTTGAAAAAACCCAGTGAAGTCAGATCTTGACCATAGGACCACAGGACAAGGCACTGCTTCCCAGAAATGAATGAGCACCAGGCCCCCTGCCTGTCACCTGTGGGTCTGCCCCCCAAGGAGGGAGGGCAGCTGTGGGGGCACCAGGTCCAGAGTGCTGGCTTTGACACCATTCGGATGTGGGTTCCCATCCTTGCCCCGTACCTACTGGTTCTGAGAGCCTGGCAGAGAGATGTCAGTGCCGGCATGATATTGCTCCCTGGGAATGATGGTAATAATTATCTGTAGCCAAACCAGTCACTCTTTCAAGGGCTTAACCAACGTCATCAACGTTTAACCTTTACCACACTGGTAGCTGCTATTACCGTTTGGGGTCTACAGAAGGGAGCGCTGCGCCACAGAGGTTTTGTGACTTGCCCAAGGTCCTAAGTGGCAGTGTTGGGATTTGAACCCTGGTGATCTAGCTCGAGCCTGTGCTCTTAGTTGCCTGCCCTACTGCCTTACTTGGAGCTGCTGTGGGGACTGAGTGTGACAAGGTGTGTGATGTGTAAGGACCGGGCACAATCAGCTGTAGCTATTATTACCAACCCCATCAAGGCAGGGGCTTGCGAATCTCAAGCGAACCCTCCATTTGGCCCCTTTTATGTGACCTTTGCTTTTTCATGAGTCCTCTTTTCCGTGTTGCCATAGGGGATCAAGCTTGAAGAGCAGAAGCCGGGACCCCAGAAGAACAAGGTGGGCTGTGTGGATGAGGCGGCAGCCCTGTGGGCCCGACGAGGGGACAGCCGGCCTGCTGGGGTCTGCCGTCTTCCACCTGACTTCCACCAAGAGCTACTTAAGTGGCTGTGCCTGTGTTGACTGGGCACGGTGGATAGTAAGGGGGTCTTAGCTTGATGCCTATAGGGCAGCTTTAGGGGGTGGGGATGGAGGCCTTCAGTGAGACCTGCGGCTTGTGGCTCAGCCTTGATCTTCTGTACCTGCTCCTGCAAAAGAACCGCACACGGCATTTAGGGGTATCAGGCTCTGGGCTCCAGGCTCTGCTCCTCTGCTGCAGTTTCCTTTCCCAAGGCCCAGGGAAGCTCGTCACTTGGAAGTCAGCTCCCTTGCCCGAAGGCGGGGCTGGGTGAAATCAGGAGCCATCCTCCTGTTTTTGCCCTCATTCCTAAGGGGTGAAAGGCGTGAAGTTCAGAGCCTTTGTGCAGTGCACCTTCAGCTAGCCAGGTTTGTGTTCAGGTTCTGTCACTTTGGGGAAGCACTCAAGGGAAGCCGGATTCCCAGAGTTCCCTCTCTGCCGTTCTGCATCTGGTGTTCCCTTTGATGCTCTTAAAGCTCTCGTGTAGCCTGCCAGGCAACCCCCACCCCTGACCCGGGAGAGGGGAATGGAAACAGCCATCATGCTTCACGGGCACTGCTGGGGCTAACGGTCGCCTTGTCTGGTTTGTCTTGCAGGATGACTATATCCCGTATCCCAGCATTGATGAGGTAGGAGCCCCCTGGCCACACTGCAGCCTGCGCTGGGTCTCAGCTCTGGGATGGGACTGGTGGTGGGGCGGGGGGCGGGCTGATGGCCCCTGCTCCGTCCCACGTGGGAGAGAACCTCAGGCCTGGAACTTCACCTTTGTGACCTCCGTTTTGCCACGTTGAGACTGGGGTGCTGATCACAGCCTTGCAACTTCGGTGCTCCAGGGTCGGCGAAGCTGACAGGTTGTTGGGCTTAAATTTGGGGTTTGTGTTACTGTAAACACAGGCCTCAAATACGGGGGTCTCCGCCGTGGAACAGTTCAGAGGTGGGGGGGTGCCACCACTGGCACTCCACTCCTTCACTCCCCCTGTAGAGCCAGGGCGGGCCACAGCGCAAGACTTTCTCTCTGCTTCCAGGTTGTGGAGAAGGGAGGCCCGTACCCCCTGATTGTCCTGCCCCAGTTTGGGGGCTATTGGATCGAAGACCCGGAGAACGTGGGGACACCGACCTCCCTTGGCAGCAGCATCTGTGAGGAGGAGGAAGAGGACAGTCTCAGCCCAAGCACATTTGGCTATAAGCTCGAGTGCAAGGGCGAAGCCAGGGCCTACCGCAGGCACTTCCTAGGGAAGGTGAGGCTGAGGGCCCCTGGGTGGAAATAGCTGCTGGTGCAGGCAGGGAAATGCACCTAGACCAGCCTCGTCCAGCGCCCCTTTCTCCTGTCTCTTCTCCTTCCTGGGCCTGCCCCCTTCCTAGGGCCTGCCACTGTCCTGCTGTCCTGGCTGGGGAGGTCCGACTGGCTCTCCTCCTGGGCGAGGGTACAGGGGGTGTGCAGAAGTCAGGAAGGCTCAGTGTGATGGGTCCTTGGGGGCACCACCCCCACCAAATGTTCATGGAGGTGACTGGATGGGGAGCGTTTGGGGGTGAAGGAGAAAATATGTTCTCACACCTTGGAAGTCTTTGTTTCTGTGTACATAGTACAAATCTCTCCTGTCCTCACTCCAGCAGGTCCCCAGGGTGATGTGCTGTGAGCCTCTGATTGTTTAAAAGTGACAAAGTTACATTTCTTTAAATATATTCTGCTCTTCAGACTTGCTTGGTTCGGAAGTCCCAAGGGCAGATTCCGGAAGTTTCCAGTCTAAGGCAGTTTTGCAGAGTTTCACAGGGAGGAGGGAGCTGCATCCGAACCCCCATGCAACTTGTTCAAATGCAGATTCCAGGGCCCCACCCTGATATGGCAGATCTAGGGTGGGCTCCCCGAGCCTGAGAGAGGCCCATGTCCAGAGCAGCTCCCAGCTTCCCATGGACGGAGGAGCCAGAGTTCCTCCTAGTTTTATTCCCACAAATAGTCGGAATCAGCAAGAGCTGCCTCCTGGGATCAAGAAAGTGGATGTGGGGTCCTGTGGAGGGGAACTTGAGCTCCAGCGTTCAAGGTGGGCTTGAACACTGGATCTGTCCCTTACTAGTTGTGTGACCCTGGGCAGTTACTTAGCCTCTCTGGACACCGGTTTACATATCTATGAAATGGGCATGATGATGTCATCTTCCCATAAGGTTGTGGTCAGGATTTAAGGAGTCAGTGGGTGTTAAGTACTTAGTCTAGTGCCTGGCACATCCCGATGACTGCACAGTTGGAATCCCCTCCTGTGATCTTTCTCTTTCTCCTCCTCCTCCTCCTCCTCCCCCTCCTCCTCCTCATCAACAGCAGCCACAACATCCTTGCCTTTCTTCCTCATTGCTGTGGGCAAAAAAGGTGATTTGGGGGAGCCGTCTGGAAGGTCTCCTACTCTGTTAATACCTGATTTCTCTTTCTAGGATCACCTCAACTTTTACTGTACTGGCAGCAGCTTGGGGAACTTGCTCCTGTCCGTCAAGTATGAGGAGGCAGAGGGCATTGAGTACCTTCGGATCATTCTCAGGTGGGGCTGCTGCACCGTTGGAGGCCACGCCTCTAGTGGCAGGGACCCAGAAATACCAGTCTGACCAGTCTGGTCTGGGTGTGTGTGTGTTGGGGGGGTGGGGAACAGACTGGCTGGAATTCTGGGGCTCTGTTGAGTTGCTAAGCAAGGAGACCAGGTGTTTATGCCAGCCGGCCAACTGTGGGAGTCAGAGTGGTATCCTAGTCTCAAGGTCACCTAGACCATACCCCCGCCTGCCTTTCTGTCTGGTGGGACCGTGGCTCTGAAGAATTTTGGAAGGGAAAATAGAGATAGCTCTTTCTGCTGAGATACAGCTCCAAATCGCCCTGGGAGAGGGTTTGCCAGAGCACTGCTTGTGGCGTGCATCCAGTCAGGAAGATAGATCCCAAAGCATCTGTGTGTGTGTGCAGGGTTCCCTGAGATGGAAAGTGGTCACAGTGGGAGCACTGATTTACTGCTAAGCCATGGTACCTCTCTCCTCAGGGGCAGGATCTGGGACTGGTTTCTGTTTTGTTCAACTAACATGTTTTGTAAACCCCCCTCTGTACCGGGGAGTGTGATAGGTGCCGGGATGCAATGATGGCTGAGTTGTGGTCTGTTTTCTGAAGGCTTATGGTCTAGTAGAAAAAAGCAGAGGATTTTACTATGTGTCACAGGTATTATGCACAGGATGCTGTGGGAGCACAGAGAGTCTGTATCTTATTTATCTCTGCCCCTGGTGGGCTGGTGGAGAAGCCTGGAAGGCCAAGTGTTAGTGCTTAGCAGAGTGCTGTGAACCTGTCAAGCTCCCAGTCCATATTCGTTGAATCTAATTGGAAGTCCTTGACGGTATTTGAAAGAAGCAGTGACATTTTTTTTTCTGCCCAAATTTTGAGATAAATATGGGAGGGAGCAGGGGCACACAGTCGTGCTGTGGGAGAGGGGTGTGTGGGGGGGTGGTACAAGGGAGTTGTCAGCACCCATCCAGTCTTGGTTTTTGATTAAGGAAGGAAGCAGTTTTCTTTACGGAGGTTCACTTGGCTAGACATCATATTTGCAAGGCAGGGAGAAGTTAACTAAATTGCTAGAGCAAATTTTTTGAGGGAGTAATATGTGGATCCCCAACTCCAAATAGGATTTTGAACTAGGTGAGTCTCTATAAAGAAAATTATTTTCTTTCTTAATAAAAATCAGACCTTGGGGTGGCTGCCTGGCTCAGTTGCTTAAGTGTCCGACTTCGGCTCAGGTCGTGATCTCGTGGTTTGTGAGTTTGAGCCCTGCGTCGGGCTCTGTGCTGACAGCTTGGAGCCTGGAGCCTGGAGCCTGCTTCGGATTCTGTGTCTCCTCCTCTCTCTGCCCCCCCCCCCCCCCCCCCCCCCCCCCGCTCATGCTCTGTCTGTCAATAATAAATACATGTTAAAAAAATTAATAAAAAAAAATAGAAATCAGACCTAAACTGGGTAGGATTTCTGTGTAAGATGACAATTGAACACAAGGATCTAACACCCTTTTTCCAATACTCCAATACTGTGTCTTATTTGAAATGTTGCTTCAGAACTGAAAACATGGGAAAGATGTCAGGAACACACCACACACATTGAGTATTTTTTTTTACATTGACTATTTTTAAAATAATCTATGGGTCAGTTAGGACTATAATGTGGATGGTATTGAGAGTTGAGCCCCAGCTCACCTTCCTTACAGAGCAATGTAGCATGGGGATATATGAAATTAGGAATTCTGGGGAGTCCTGTACTCTTTAAGTGTTTACTTATTGATTTTGAGAGCAAGAGAGAGAGTATGAACAGAGGGAGGGCAGAGAGAGAGAGAGAGAGAATCCCAAGTAGGCTCTGTGCTGTCAGTGCAGGGCCTGACTCAGGGCTCAATCCCACAAACTGTGATCATGACCTGAGGTGAAATCAAGAGTCGGGCGCTTAACCACCTGAGCTACCCAGGCATCCCGAGTCCTATACTCTTTAGAAGTGAGCAGGAGCCTTGGAACAGTCAGGGGTCTTTCCACATGGAACCACTTCTGTTGTTGTAGGTCAGCAGCATTTGAAATCAATCCCCTGGGGAGCCCATGAGCAATCTCAAATGTGGCTTTCCCAAATAGAAAACCCTGGGGTGGCAGGGAGAAGCCATACACCAGCTAGGAAGTTGGACAATCATTAGTCTCACTTGGAGTGATGGCCAGGCCAAATTGAAAACCAGACATAAGAAAATTGGCCCTACAGCTTTAGAAGCTTTACCAGACACAAAGAAGAAATTATGCAGAGGTGACATTCCCCTGCTGGCAGTGACTCCTGTCCCAGCTTCTTCCTCATTCTTTGTAGGATTCTGGATTATTTAATTGATGTCTTAAAACAACTAGCTCTCCAGCCTAAAATCTGAGAAGTGTATTCTGACAGCTTCTGTATGTGCTATGAAGGTAGCCAAGAAGAATCTATCCACAATTGGAAATGAATAACAAGTCTGAGTCGATTTCTTCTTTTTTAAGTTTGGATGTAAAGAAGAAGTAGGGGAGGAAAAAAACGCCTCACAGGTTGGTGAAAGGAAAGATTCTGCATCTAAAAAGGCATACCCTAGCATTTAGAAGGTAGGGACTAACTAAATTTTAGAAACGATTATTTACTACAGAAAGCCAACCAGATGTAGATATCTATTAACTTTGTATTTTCAGCAAACTTCCAGAAAAAATAAACCATATGAAAAAAATACAAAAGATAAAGTAAGGTGACAGAATGAGATGAAAAAGTTGCTGGTAAATTAAAGAAAGAACATAAGAAAACTAAAAATGGCCAAAAATTTTTTAAATTTATTTTCTACATTTGTTTATTTTTGATAGAGAGAGATAGAGCATAAGTGGGGGAGGGGCAGAGAGAGAAGGAGACACAGAATCCAAAGCAGGCTCCAGGCTCTGAGCTGTCAGCACAGAGCCTGACGTGGGGCTTGAACTCACAAACCGTGAAATCATGACCTGAGCCGAAGTTGGACGCTTAACCGACTGAGCCACCCAGGCACCCCTGCCAAAAAGAATTTTAAATGAGGGGCACCTGGGTGGCTCAGCTGGTTGAGCGTCTGACTTCAGCTCAGGTCATGATCTCATGGTTCATAAGTTCAAGCCCCGCATTGGGCTCTGCGCTGACAGTGCAGAGCCTGCTTGGGATTCTGTCTCTCTTTCTCTCTCTCTCTCCTCCCTACCCTACTTGCTCTGTCTCTCTTTCTCTCTCTCAAAATAAATAAACTTAACAAAAATTAAAAAGAATTTTAAATGATATTAGAAGCAGTAAAGAGAAGAATCTACTTTGTGGAAAACCCAGTTACTAACAATGAGAGCAAGCTTTCACATAATTCAGAGGAAAACACAGAAACTCTAAAATGATGAGCAAATTATAATAAATGTGGGGAATAGTGAGCAGGAATTAAGTTTGTGGATAATTGATGTTCTTAAGCTAATTGAAGATTTAAATCTGCAGATTGAAATGGCTCACCCAATATCAGATGAAGTCAATGAAAGGAAACTAATAGCTGGACATATTTTGATGAATATGTAATATTCCATGGATATAAAATCACTATTAGAATGAAAACATTCCAAAATAAAGGAAGATAAAACATTAACATCTAGCAAAAGATAGAACATAAAGGAACATGAATAAATATAATAGAAGTCTGAATACATGTAATATATAATAAATATAAATGAGTTAAATTTCACTATTAAACAGCAAAGATTCTCAGTGTGAGTCATGCCTCCACTGCCCCCCACCCCCACTAATGGATCAATCTATGTATCTTTATTTTATTAAAGAAAGTAATTCAGTATATTTAAAAAGAAAAGTGTTGAGAAAAATTTATAACAAATACAAAAGGGTAGAGTTGCAATATGAAAAAGTAGAATTTGAGGCAAAAAAGCAGTCAGTATGACAAAAAGGGCTATTGCCTATTCATAAAAAATAAAGCCTTGTTTAATCAAGGCTTAATATGTGCCGGACATTCTCCAGGGGTAGGGCTAATGTAAGGAATAAGCTCATCTCTTATTACCTGGCTACAGAAAACATTCACTACATGCTAGGTATTCTTATTCTTGTTTCTATTCTCACTCATCTTCTTATGGACCTGGATTGTTTTAGATCCAAAGATAGATGGTATGGCAGAACTGAAAAAAGTTTATAAGAGCTTGAATGTGGAGTGTGTGTCTGAATGTGTATATGTGTGTGAGGGTGTGTAAGGTTGAGGGCTCATGCTAGAGAGGTAAGAAAAAGCTAAATCATGTATGGACTATGTCTAGGAACTTAGATTTTATTCTGTGAGCCAAAGGAGAGCTCCTGAAAGGAGAGTATCATGATATGATGTGCATTGTAGAGTGGTCACTGGCTAGATTAAGGGGAATGTCTTGGAGGGAAGGCAAGGCTAGAAGCAGGAAGATGAATCAAGAGGGTGCTGTGATGAGTCAGGTGATTATCATGTGACTATACAGGCCACCTGGTTGCAGAATGTGAATGCTGCCTCCAGTACTGTGCAAACCAACAACCTGATGGAGCTGAACCAGGGTGACTTGCACTGAGGATAGAGGAAAACGGGTGGAAAGTTCCAAAACACCCAGAGAAATTGACATTAAGAAAGACAGCTGAAAACATCAACAAATGAAAGCTGGATTTACTGCTGATGAAATGCAAGTAATGGTACACTTTCAAAATGACTTATATCTGAAAAAGGTAAAGAATGAATAGCATCTATAAACAGGATAATAAATTATGATATAGTCCATGAGTGGATACACATGGGTACAAAAAGAAAACAATTGGAATTATTGGGAAAAAAAATAGTTGAAATAAAAAAACTCAATACAGGAGAGCCTGGGTGGCTAAGTTGGTTAAGCATCTGACTCCTTTTTTTTTTTTTTTAATGTTTATTTCGGAGACAGAGACAGAGCATGAGTGGGGGAGGGGCAGAGAGAGAGGGGGACACAGAATCCGAAGCAGGTTCCAGGCTCTGAGCTGTCAGCACAGAGTCTGATGCGGGGCTTGAACTCACAGACCGTGAGATCATGACCTGAGCTGAAGTCGGACACTCAACCGACTGAGCCACCCAGGCGCCCCAGCACCTGATTCTTGGTTTTGGCTCAGGTCATGATCTCGCAGTTTGTGAGATTGAGCCCTGTGTCAGGTTCTGTGCTAACAGCTTGGGATTCTCTCTCTCCCTCTCTCTGCCCCTCCCCTGCTCGCTCTCATGTTCCCTCCCCCCTCCTCTCAAAATGAACCCTGAGAAGCAAACAAAAAGTAAACCCCCAAAACAAAAAACTCAACACATGGGATAAAATCTGGTCTAATATAATGTATTCAGAATCAAAGAGTGAATCCATGAATTGGAAGATAGTCTTGAAGAATTCGTCCAGAGCGCAGCACAGCTCTAGGATAGAATATATAAAAAAGAAGGAAGCTATGTGGATAATAGACTGATAGGTCCCAGCATTTGTCTTAGAGTTTCAGAGGAAGGAATAGAGAAGCCAGTGGAGAAGAGATATCCAAAGAACTAATGGCTGAGAATATTTCAGAATTGAAGAAAGCACACACTGTGGTGCTGAGTATGATTTTAAAACAAAACAGTACTACTGGACACATTGAAGTGGAACATTGGAACATCAGAGAGAAAGAGAAAAATTTTAAGCTGCCTAAGGATAAAGACACTCATCTATGAAGTAGTGACAACCAGGTTGTGAACAGACTTCCTATCAGCTATGGGACTCTAGGACAGTATCTTTAAAACGTTGGAGGAAAGAAAGAAAGGAAAGAAAGAAAGAAAGAGTCCTTTAATCTAAAGTTCTATATCGAGAAAAGCTATCTGCAAAGACAAAATAAAACTGTTTTCAGATTCCCCCGAAAGAATGACTAAAGGATGTCCTTCAGCCAGAAGAAAAGAGAAACTGAAAGAAAAGATGCAACTAAAAAGTGGCAAGAAATAGGTAAACTGTGTTGATACATTTAATTACCGATGGGGAAAAAAGAGGCTTGAACTAAATTAATAAACAAAAGTAGGAAAGACAATGGGGAGGGAAGAGTTCAATAGTTGCCGTTTCCTTTTCCCTCCTCAGGAGAGAGATAGTGAGGAAGTGCAGAGTTTGTTGGGAAAATGTATACATGTCTGTATTGGAAGTTATAGAAATACAATCTATAGCTCAAATTAGCAGAGGGATAAAAAGAGAATTAAAAATTTTTAAATTAAACTCAAGGCAGGAAAGGAGGAATTTTAAAAAGGAAAGAAAGCACAGAGTAATAGAAAACACAAAATAATAGAAATCATTCCAAGTACACTAGTGATCACAATAAATATAAATAGACTAAATTAGCATATGAATGTACTAGACTATCAGATTGGATGAAAAATACAGCTATATTTCTTTTTTTCCTCTGTGCCATCTTTTTTTAAATTCAGTTTTTTAATTTTAATTCCAATACTGTTAACGTACAGTGTTCTATTAGTTTCAGGTGTATGATGCAGTGATTCAACAATGCTATACATTACTCGGTACTCATCATGATAAATGTACTTTTAATCCCCATCACCTATTTCACTCATCCCTGTACCCACCTTCCCTCTGGTAATCATCAGTTTGTTGTCTATAGTTAAGAGTCTCTTTCTTGGTTTCTCTCTCGCGCTCTCTCTTTTCCTCTTTGCTCAATTGTTTTATTTCTTAAATTCCACATGTGAGTGAAATCCTATGGTATTTGTCTTCCTCTGACTTATTTCACTTAGCATTATACTCTCCAGCTCCATCCATGTTAACTGCAAATGGCAAGAATCCATTTTTTTTATAGTTGAATAATATTCCTCTGTGTGTGTGTGTGTGTGTGTGTGTGTGCGCGCGCGCACACCACATATTCTCTATCCATTCATCTATGGATGGACACTTGGGCTGCTTCCATAATTTGGCTGTTGTAAATAATGCTGCAGTAAAATAAGGGTGCATCCCTTTGAATTAGCGTTTTTGTATTTTTTGGGTAAATACCCAGTAATGCAATTGATTACTGGATTGTAGGGTAGTGGGTATATTTTCCTCTAAAAATATTTTATTATTATTATTTTTAGAGGGAGAGAGAGTGGGGGAGGGCAGAGGGAGGGAGAGAGAGAGAATCTTAAGCAGGCTCCGCGCCAGGGGCTCAGTCTCACGATGGTGAGATCATGACCTAAGCCAAAATCAAGAGTTGGTTGCCAACCAGCTGAGCCATCCAAGTGCACCCCCCCTTTTTTTTAAAGTTTATTTATTTATTTTTGAGGGAGAGGGAGAGAGTATGTGCAAATGGGGAAAGGGTAAAGTGAGAGGGAGAGAGAGAGAGTCTGAAGCAGGCTCTGTGCTGTCATCGCAGAGCTGGACATGGGGTCGCCCTCACAAACTGTGAGTTCATGATCTGAGCCAATACCAAGAGTTGGGCGCTTAACCAACTGAGCCACCCAGGTGCCCCAAGCTATATTTTTCTTATAAGAGACATACCTAAAGAAAAGCAATATTGAAAGATTTAAAATAAAGAAATTGAAAAAGATATGCTGGAAAAATACTAACCAAGAAAAGTGATGTAGCAACATTAAAATCAGACAAAATAGGGTTTTAGAAAAAAAGCATTGGTAGGGATAAAGAGAGTGTACTCCTTTGTAACTTGTCCTGATGTTTCCTGCTGTGTGGAGGGAACATTTCTGTGTAACGTCCCTGGCTCTCTGCCTTCTCTGATAGATGAGTTTGGGAACAAGAACTTGAAGTATGTAGCCCTGGTTTTTCCTTTTTCTCCTGCTCAGAGCTAGTTGCTCTCAGGGTGCTCCCTCTGCCCCTCTGTGCTGAAAGGCCCACCTGGGCAGGCCCCTACAGAGGAGGCTTGCCTCTTGCCCAGCACTGCCAGTGACCTGGTGGATAATCCTGGGGGTCATTTAGGAGATCATTTCATCTTTACACCAAGCCGGGTGGCCTTTATCAGTAACAAAGGAGTTATTTTGACTTCCAGCTGCCTTACCCTTAATTTTTTTGTTTCTGAATCTGTTCATTACCTGGGCAGAGAAATATGCCCTTTCCTGGACCCACGGAGGGCTCAGCTCCCATGATGATAAAGAGAACAGTCCACCCAGAAGATCTAATAGTCATGAAGTTGTACTTAGCAATATAGTCTTGAATTTAGAAAGGCAAAAACTGATGGGAATATAAAGAATCAACAAATGCTCAGCTTTAGTGGGAAATTTCAGTAACATCTTCCACACTTCCATGGACCAAGCAGACAACAATTGTAAGGATATAGAAGATTTGAACAATGCAATTAACAAATCTGATTTTGTAACATACGTTCCCTAATTCAACCACAACAGCAAAAACAACACTGTTTTTAAGCCCAACGTAGAACCTGAAAAATGTCTGTGTATGAAGTTAACGAATTTAAAATAACATACAGATTATGTCCCATGAATATAAGAAAATTAAGTTGGAAATCAACAATTAAAATACTGAAGGAAAATATCATACATTTAGAAAGTTAAAAAAAAAGAAGAAAATCCTTTAAATAACTCATGGGCTAAAGAGGAAATCACAACAGAACTGACAAAATATTTAGAACTGAATGACAATGAAAATACTACCTATCAATGTGCGGGATGCAGTTCAAGTGGTACTTAGAGAAAGATGTATAGTTTTAACTGCATTTGTGAAAACAGAAGAAAGATTAACTGTAGGCATGCAAATCAGGAAGTTAGAAAAAGAATAGTAGGAAAAAAAACCCAAGAAAATAGGAGGCAGAAAATAAAAAAGACAAGAACAAGTTCAGCGAAGTAGAAAGCAACAATAAAAAGGAATAGAGACAAAACCCAAAGTTGTCTCTTTGAAAAGATTAATAAAATCGGCATACCCCATCAAGGACTGATTAAGGGTGAAAAGATACAAACAATGTTACGGCAGTGAAGGAACGGATGCAGTTTTAAGTACAGATAAAGTTCTAAGAGAATGCCAAAACCCCCTGTATATCAATGCATTGGATGGATAATTTATTTTTTAAGTGTTTATTTTGGAGAGAGCATGGGCAAGGGGAGGGGCACAGAGAGAGAGAGAGGGAGAGCGAGGGAGAGGGGCTGAGGATCCGAAGCAGGTTCTGCACTGACAGCAGAGAGCCTGATGTGGGGCTTGAACTCACGAACCACAAGATCATGACCTGAGCTGAAGCTGGATGGTTAACCAACTGAGTCACCCAGTACCCCACATTGGATGGGTAATTATATAGAAAAACACAAATTGTCAAAATCGACTCAATCAGGAGTGGAAAACCTAAATATTCACTGTTAAATAACTGAATTGGTAACCAAAAGTATCCTCCTACCAAAACCCAGCAAGCCCAGAGATTTCACAGATGAGTTTTAGCAAAACTTTAAGGAACAGAAAATCCCTATGGTATACAAACTATTTCAAAGGATCAGAAACTCCTCAGCAATTTATGAGGCTGGGATAACCCCTTGATATCAAAACCTGAGAAGGGAAGTAAAAAAAAACAAAAAAACCAAAAACCAGTGTTGCTATTGATGTGAAACTCTCAATAAAATATTAGCAAATTAAAGTCAGCAGGATATGAAAAAAACAATGCATCATAAGCAAGTGAGTTTTACCCATGGAAGGAAAAGATGGCTCAACAGAAATATAATCTACTGGGTTAACAGATTAAAAACCATATGACTGTCTCAGCAGATGCAGAAAAGCATTCAGTAAAATTCAACACTTTCTTAATGTGCTAAATGAATCAGGGAACAGGCTAAATTTAGAGTCTTACGGTAAATCCCTTTATAAAGCAACTTTCATCCCATTTATATTTTGAGTAAATCCAGGTTTTCAAATCTTAGATTTTCTTTTCATAAGAGGCTTTATCACATGTGAGAGCACACGTGTATCCAGAAGCTGTGCCCAGTTCTTTGGGAGAACACAAGCCCCACAACAACCCCAAAAATCATGGTGAATTTGAGGGCGACTGTTTGCATTTCCCGTATCTCAGGCAGGTTCTTTAAGTGTCCTCCTCCTCCAGGATAATGATTCCATTTTCCCACCATTTGAGCGTAGCACCCAACTCGTGGGTTGGGTGAAATGCAGCAGGTCTGACTGTAGGGAGACACCGAGCAAGTGTACCTTGTGGCCTGGTGTGATCTCAGGCACCGTCTCAAGCCCCTTTCCTAATGGACTCCCTTTCTTGTGGACACATTTTTCTCACCCTCATTCACATGTGCAGGTCCAAAGTGAAGACTGTGCATGAGCGGATCCCCTTGGCTGGCCTGAGCAAGTTGCCCAGCGTCCCTCAGATTGCAAAGGTAAAAACCAACCCCTGTGAGAAGGTGGCTTCCTCTTTTAGCCCAGGGCTGGGGTGGGGGTGCAGGCTTGTCCTGAGAGGGCTCTGCCCTTAGAGAGGGGAAGGCCATTACACTCTTTGGCCCTTGACTGCATGGATGGCATGGGGAAGGCTGTTGGCAGATGCCCTCATCTTCCCTGCAACCTCCCCATCTCATCCTCACAGCTGATGCTGCTCATGGTCTCTGCCCCCAAGTTCACAGCCAGTTCAGGGGACCAGAGAAATGGGAAGACAGGACTGGCTATGGAGAGTGCTGTAGGACTTGAGAGGAGGAAGGGGTGGGGTGGCCAGGTAGCCTTCCCAGAAGAGGAGAGATGGGCTGGAGGATAGCCAGGCTATTGGTCCAGATAGAGGACCTGGTGGCGGGGCCCATGTCACTATTCTGGAATACTGGGAGCTTGAGAACTGAGTCAGCGAAGTGGAGTGAGAAGAATGGTCAGTTGGGTTGGGTTGGGTTGGACCCACCCGACGAGAGTGGGAATGCCAGGCAGAATTGTGCCGAATGCCTTCTGTGGCCTCACTTCACCGGGAAACCTCAGGAAGGCTAGTCAAGTTTCCTGGCCACACGTTAGGGAGCAGAACCAGGACTCAACTCCAGGCCTTCTGACCCTGCAGGTCCTGCCCTCTTGTGCCCTTCCTCTTGGTGGGCGGAGGAGTCCACACGTTTTCAGTGGAAGCGGCCCCTGAACTGTGTGTCTCTCTCTTCCTGCTTAGGCTTTCTGTGATGACGCAGTGGGGCTGAAATTCAACGCTGTCCTGTACCCCAAGGTGAGGATCTTCACCTCCTCCCCCTACCCAGGGCTCTAGAGCCTGGAACAGACTTTCACACTTGTGGCTCTGTGGGATGTTCTCTGCATGTTGGTGGGGTTTTGTTGGGGGTTTTCCAGTAAACCTCCATGTCTCCCTCTCTCCCTGCTCACTCCTTTGCAAACTGGTCCACTGGGAACCAGTCCTCAGGCATGCCCCGGTAAAGACCCACCTGAATTGGTCCCCATCTATTGTGGAGTGGTAGACCTCTCCACATTACTCTGGTCCTATTTCCTTGGGACCAGTACTGAGGTGGGGAGTGATTCTACCTATAGCTAGAGGGCTAGCACAGGTCTGGTCTGCCATCATGGAGGTTGAGGGTGGCAGATGGCAGAACCCCACTGAGAAATAAAAGGCCAGATCATGGCTCCCCATTGCCAGTGTTACTGCAGCTCTGAGGCCTTACAAGCCCCTGCCCGGCCCTAGTTAATAGACTGGCTGGTTCTCTGTTATCAGTTTCCTTAGGATTGGCCCGATCTTGACCCCAGTTATGATGTGGGGGTGGGAGTGGGCAGAGGAGCAATAATAACTTAACAAACCAACAAATCCACTCAAGAACAATTATGGCATGACAGGACTTAAATCACTCACGCACAGTGAATTGCTTTAAATTGGCCACAGGAAGAGAGCCAGTGTACTGAGCGCCTCCTCACGAGCCTGCAGGGCCCGGGAGTGGAAACAGAGCTGTGCAGTGAGCGCTCACACCGGGGCAGCTGAGGCTTGCTGAGGCTGGTTCAGTCCATTCCCCGAGTCCCACTTCTGATAGCTAGGGACCGTGAGGTGAGATGTTTGGCGGGGAAGAGAGGCCCTGTCCTGGCTGAGACCTCCAGAACGCCCTGGAACAAACGCCTTGAATGTTCACGGTTGGGCTTGACACCATTTATCCCTGTGCAGTGGCTGAGTTAATGACAGAGTCCTTTCCTGCCCAGAGAATGTGCCAGAGCCCTTCTCTCAGACACCTCTTGTTAGCCTGAGCATCTGCAGGCACTTACCAGTGCCCTCCACTGAACTCTGTCGCTCCGAGTGCCCTCCCTCTTGTAATTAAAGCTGAATTAGTGAGGTTTAACCACACATTAAAGCCCCATCCTAAAGGCCTAGCTTAACCACAAGTTTGGCAATTTTTGTCATCGAATCCTATCCACTGAGAGAACCCAGCGACGCTCATGTGCACGGGTCTCTCTGTAACTTGGAAAGCCTCCAGCTCTGGTGATCACGGAAGAGCCGCTGTATTTTCGTGTTTTCTATATTTGAAGCGCTGCTTGGTCCAGCTGTGGTGTTCATCTGGCCGAGATGTGTGCAAGGTTTTAAAATCCACAGCGTTGAGAATGTTCCTTGGAAGGTCTCCATGGCTGGATGCCTCTTCCCTGGCAGGACAGCTGCTCTTCACCTTTGACTCATTCCATGCGGGAGTGGGGTCCCCCTCTGGGCTTCGGCAGCAGTGCTGTTCCACGGGGAGCCGTGAAGTGTCCATTTTCTCAGGCAGCTGAGAGCCTCAGTGGCTCACGTATGCTAGCCGACAGTCACGCCTTGTTCTTCCTGTTGTATAACACACGGTCAGTTCCCTCCTTTTTACTGCAGGGACTATCCCAGTAACTATCCCAGTAACACCCAGATCTCCCCTTTCCTAACAAGCTGGTTCAGCTCTAATCTTTCTGGAGGGTTACGTTGATGGCGATGATGATAGCTGCTCTGTGCTCAGCACTTTATGTGCTTGGTCTGATTGAATCTTAACAACCACACATCTCCATTTAATGGATGAGGAAACTGAGGCCCAGGGAAGTAAAGTGGCATGCTCAGGGCTATACAGGTAAAAGCAGTGGGTTCAAGATCTAGAGTTTCATGCTTCTGAGCCCTGGATACCAACTCTGAAGCAAAACAGAAAATTAAATAGAACCAATGCTCGGGGTTCTTTTTTAAAAAATTTTCCCCCCTCTTTACATATTGTAATAGGGCTGTATGTTCCTCCTTAGAGGCCTTTCATTTGATGGGTAAGAGGGATTGAAGTCTAGGCATAAGCAGTGCCTTGCTCAAAATCATACTGCTGATCAGAGGTGTAATTAGAGCCAGCGTCTTCCTCACTGACCACTTTTGGGGTCCTGGCTTCACTTTTTACACCACAGCTAAGGCACTGGAGTAAGTCCTGTTCCTTGAGTCCTGCTGGGTTCCCTGTGTGCCCAGACCTTGGCCTGCAGATCTGGACGGGAATGGAATGGTGATCCAGAAGTTTGGCCGAGCTGGGGGAAGCCTGGGTCTGGGAACTAGCTGTAACTTCTGGTTTCACCCTTTGTCTCCCTCCATATTCACGGATGTCTCACACTGGGGGGCATATTATCCACCAAAATGGGTGCTTCCCCGTCTGTTTGCCTCCGAGTTAATAAACAATCTGATTTTTTTCTCCCCACATTTTTCCAGGCCTCCCAAATGATTGTGTCCTATGATGAGCACGATGTCAACAACACATTCAAATTTGGGGTCATTTATCAAAAAGCCAGGCAGGTAAGCACCACACATCTGTACTGGTCGCCATATGGCGTCGATTCTCCCTGGGGACGCTTTGCCTCCCCCAAGCACAGGAGCCCTGTGGCAGGGTCTTACACGTGCCGGATACAGCAGCCACCTTTCACATAGGAATTAGGCTGGAGGTGACAGAATCGCCAAGGCGATCCTTCTCACAAGGAGGCCTGCAGATCCTTTAAACGGTAATATAGTTTTCCATACAGTAAATTTGACTTCTTCCTGGCGGCTCCCCTCAACTGGGGGCTGTGTTGTCACAAGAAAAATCAGACTGGGTCGGGGGGACGGATCAACACAAGCTGCTTTCTCCTTGCTTGTCCTTCTCCCAGCTGGGAGTTAGCTTTTTCTCCCGGAACTTCCTTAGATTGCTGGGGCATGGCGTGCCTCTCTTCCCGCTCTGAGTTCAGCCATGTCAGGCTGGTTGCTGGAGATCAACCGCAGTGGAAGTATTTACGTGGTGGAAATCGGCAAAGCAGGGCTTCCGTTTTCCCTCGCTGGAAAAGTGGTGATTGAAAAATATATCAGTACACCACTGCTCATGCCCCTCGGTCTCTTGTAGCACTTATATCCTGCCTTGGGGTTAGTTGATCAGAGCGATTCTCAAAGTATGTTCCATGAGACACTAGCCTGGTGAGGTACTCTGTGAACAAATGACTCGTGGGGGTGGGGCGGTTGTGTGGGAACATTTTACAGGCTCTAAGAACCCCCAAGGTAAAGAGCTTTTATAAATTTGTTGAACTCAGGGTTTCCCATACTTATCTGACCACAAGACCACAAACTTCCCATCTTGTCTACCGTGAACGTTTATTAACATCCTGAGCAGTGGTCTTTGAACACACCCGTGTTTCCTCACCTAGGTTGTATGAAAGAAGGTTCCACAGGTTCCAAGGTTCATCTTGGTATCATCTAAGGGCCTAGCATGGTGATTTTATAGAAATACTCATAACATTTTTGCTGTGTGAAATAATGGACAAAGGTTTTGATGCTCTTATGGTACATTGATAGTATCTTTCAGTATTATCTGTGGGGTTTTTTTGTTTTGTGTGTGTGTGTGTGTGATGATGTCTTTCTTGCCTAGATGATAGCTGACTTCCTTGTGTGAGGATATTAGACCACGAGAGACATGTGTTTGCTTAAAAACATTCTAATTAAGTAAAGAGTTTAGGAGCCGAAAGGCCAAAACGGATGAATCTTATAATTGGAAGGAGATTATTCAGGTAGCTGCTCTAATTATTTTTCCATATTGCACATTTATTTTGTACAGCTCTGCTAATACACCCCCCCCCTAATTAAAGTTCTTCACTTGTGAAATTTACCATAGCAGATCTCATCGGGTGATTACAATCCAGTGTTCCAGCAAAATTATAATTACTGAACATTAACCATCCACCTCTGAGAAGGAGTCTGTATATTGTTTATTTACCTGATGCTGCTGAGCCAAGGTGGAGGCATGTGGGGAGATAAAAGTCTTTTTTTTTTTTTAAGACTTTTTAAAAAGTTGTTTTGCAAACCTATATTTGCAGGGCAGTTAGTACAAACATTTGTTGCACGATAGCTCTGTGCTGTTCTTAGGATATAAGTAAGTCCCATCTGATTCTCCCGTCTGTCTGGCACTGTGCTAAGTGCATTGGGGGATATGGTGATGACTAAGACCCCCTTCCTGAGTGCATGGTCAAACTCACAGCCAGGGTAAAAATGAAGACAATGCTAATACCAGGCTACCTGTGAATCCTACAGAGAGGTGCATCCCCCAAGTACATAAGCTGGATTGTTTTCCAGTACGAGATGTCTATTGCCTGGAAGCGGCTCTTCTCCCACATTCTGGCCTCAGGATGCGGAGTAAACAGCATGCTGAGTCAGAGTTTGATGCCTTGGCGGCATGCTATATAGATCAGGGGTCAGCACACTTTCTGTAAAGGGCCGGATAGTTAATGTTTTAGACTTCATGAGCCATACTGTCTCTGTTGCAACTACCCAGTCCTGCCTTTGTAGTGCAAAAGCAACCATCGACAAAACTAAATGAATTGTCCTGGCTGTGTTCCAGTAAACCTTTATTTATAAAAACAGGCAGCAAGCTGGACATGGCCCAGAGGCCATAGTTTGCTGACCCCTGCTAGAGAGCGGTATTTCCCCAGCTTCAGACATTCATAAATGACATTCAAGATATGTATTGTCTACCGTATGCCTCGATTATCCTTTTTTCACGCCTATACTATTAACTACTTAACATTTTCTTTATTTTTTTTTTTTAAATTTTTTTTAACGTTTATTTATTTTTGAGACAGAGAGAGACAGAGCATGAACGGGGGAGGGTCAGAGAGAGGGAGACACAGAACCCGAAACAGGCTCCAGGCTCTGAGCTGTCAGCACAGAGCCCGACGCGGGGCTCGAACTCACGGACCGCGAGATCGCGACCTGAGCCGAGGTCGGCCGCTTAACCGACTGAGCCACCCAGACGCCCCTACTTAACATTTTCTTTAAAAAGTTTTTTTTTTCACCTTAACTGTCTTTCTTGTTTAAAGGAAATGTGCCACTACTCTAATTAGAAAATCGGTATCCCTTGCATGAAATGAAGGTAGTTCTAAAAAGAAATACAGAAAATAAAATAAAAAATAAACATGAAAGAAAGAAAGTTAAAAAAAAAATAAAATAAAATTCATTATCACTTAAAAATAAATAAATAAAAGGAAATACAGAATTGTTAAAACAGAGTTATTAAAATCTAGCTAGATTCTGTTGCTTATTGAGGGCATAGAACCTGAGGTCTGCTTTTTTTTGTTACAAAGCAGGTGTTGAGGAGGTGTGGAAGGATCACCTATTAGAGACTTTCTCCTTGAAGTGGTTGTGTGTACTGGAGTTTCCTCGTATCCTCTGCAGCTGTTCATTGCTGTCTGTGGACGTTTGCAGAACGTCAGCTGTTTGCCGATCCCGCCACGGTGGGCAGAGCCTGTCGGTCAGGCAGGGCCATGTGGTGTCTTATGCCTATCATAAGTACAGGGCTTTACTACTGTTGGTAGCTTTGCTTTCTATTTTTTAAAAATCATTAAACTTTTAATTTCTAGCTATATGTAAATTGACGTGCAGTTCTAAGAAATAATACAGAGAGCTCTTGTGTATCTCTGCTCAGTTTTCCCCAAAGGTAATGTCTCATAAAACAGTAGTGTAATATTACAGCCAGGATACTGACATTGATACAGTCCTCAGACCTTGTCTAGACTTCCACAGTTTTACGTGTGACCATCTGTGGGGTGTGTGTGTGTGTGTGTGTGTGTGTATTTTGTTGTATATAATTTTTTTAATGTTTATTTATTTTTGAGAGAGAGAGAGAGAGAGAGAGAGAGAGAGAGAGAGAGACCATGCGAGTGGGGAAGGGGCAGAGAGAGGGAGACACAGAATCTGAAGCAGGCTCCAGGCTCTGAGCTGTCAGCATAGAGCCCGGCACGGGATTCAAACTCACAGAAGGTGAGATCATGACCTGAGCCCAAGTTGGATGCTTAACCACCTGAGCCATCCAGGCGCCCCTGTTGTATATAATTTTATCATGTGTGTAGGCTTCACGGTCAAGGTACAGGAGAAGTCCACTAACACAGGATTCCTGTGTGACCCCTTCATAACCCTGCCAGCCCCCCTTTCGCCTCCATGATCCCTTCCGACCTCCAGTCCTCAACCCCTGGCAGCCACTAATGTATTCTCCAATTTCTAAAACTTTGTCATCTCACAAATGTTATATAAATGGAATCATATAATATGTAACCTTTGGGGATTGGCTTTTTTTCCCTCAGCGAGATTCATCCAAATCCTTAAGTGTATCAGTAGTGTTTATTTCTTTTCATGGCCGAATAGTATTCCATAGTATAAATATACCACAGTCTGTTTAACTGTTCACCCTTTGAGGGGTAGCTGGGTGCTTTCCAGTTTGAGGCTATTATGGATAAAGCTGCTATGAACATTTGTATACAGGTTTTTGTGTGAACATAAATTTTTCATTTCTCTGGGGTAATGCTTAGGAGCATATGCTGGGTTATATGGTGATTACACATTCAGTTTTGTAAGAAGCTGCCAAACTGTTTTCTAGAGTGGTGGTTCCAGTCTGCATTCCTACCAGCAATGTATGAGTCATCCCTTTCCTCTACCTCCTTACCAGCATTTGGTGTTGTTACTATTTTTTAATTTTAGCCATTCTGATAGATGTGTAGTGATATCTCCTAATGGTTTTAATTTGCATTTCCCTAATGGCGGCTAATGGTGTTGAACATCTTTTCATGTGCTTATTTGCCTTCTGTGTATATCTCTTTGGGCAAAATGACTGTTTATGTCTTTTCACCATTTTCTTTTTCTTTTTGTTTTATAAAGGTTTTATTTAAAAAAATTTTTTTAATGTTTATTTTTGAGAGAGAGAGACAGAGCACACGTGAGGGAAGAGCAGAGAGAGAGGGAGACCAGAATCCGAAGCAGGTTCCAGGCTCTGAGCTGTCAGTACAGAGCCTGACGTGGGGCTTGAACCCACGAACCACAAGATTGTGTCCTGAGCCGAAGTTGGAGGCTTAACTGACTGAGCCACCCAGGCGCCCCATAAAGGTTTTATTTTTGAGTAATCTTTACACCTAACATGGGACTCAAACTCACAACCCTGAGATCAAGAGTCTCATGCTCTACCGACTGAGCCAGCTAGGCATCCCTCTTTTGACCATTTCCTAATTGGATTATTATTATTATTATTATTATTAATTATTTTACTGTTCGAAAACTTTTTATAACAGCTTTACTGAGGTATAACTCACAATACTGTTCATAGTGTTTTGAGAATTAATTCTCAATAAAGTGGTTTCGAGCATATTCACATGCTTGTGAAACGATCACCACGATCTAACTCCAGAAAATTTTCGTTAATCCCCAGAGAAACTCCATGCCCATTAGCAGTCACTCTTTCCCCATTCTCTCCAGCTCCTCTCACCACTAAGCTCCTTTCTGCCTCTAGGGATTTGCCTGTTCTGGACACTTCATGTAAATGGAATCATAACATGAGGCCTTTTATGTCTTGTTTCTTTTGCTTAACATGTTTTCAGAGTTCATCCATGTTTTGCATCCAGTACTGCACTCCTTTGACAGAATTATGTGTTATTGTATGGACATACCACGTTTCGTACATCCGTTTGTCCGCCGATGGACATTTTGGTTGTTCCCACTTTTGGGCTCTTACGAAGAATGCTGCTATTAACATCCATGTACAAGTTTTTGTGTGGACTTATGTTTTCATTTTTCTTGGATATATTCTTAGGAGTAGAATTGCTGGGCCATATGGTAACCCTATGCTTAGCTTTTTGAAGAACTGCCCGACTGTTTTCCAGAGAGACAGCACCATGTTACATTCCCACCAGCAGTGTATGAGGCTTCTGATTTTTCTATATCCTCGCCAACATTTCTTGTCTTTCTTTTTGATGAGAGCCATCCAGTGGGTGTGAAGTGGTATCCCACTGTAACTTTGATTACTGCTGAGTTTTGAGAGTTCTTTGTATATTCTAGATACTAGTCCTTTGTTAGAAGTCCAACCATTAATTTTTAACTTACGGATTGGCTTTTGGTATCAACTCTAAGAATTCTTTGCTTCAGCGTTGCCTTTTATACTGACCAGCAGCATTTGTTGAAATAGAGAGACTTCAACCATCAGCCCCGAGAATCCAGCTCTGTTGATTGAGCCCTTATTTGTCCTTCCTCCAGTCAAGCAGACCCACTTGTTGGCGAATGTTGGGGGATGGGGAGGAAGGAAGAAAAGGACCAGGTAGCTGGACAGCCACATTCTGTCCTTTGGCATCAAGAAGCATCAGAGGTATCAAGAAGG